>NC_089585.1:113227724-113554519 GCF_019320115.1 Miscanthus floridulus | reverse complement strand
CATGATTTTCCAAAAAGAAAGATTTTAGATAGAGATCGGGGATTCAACTATTGTTGGATGTATAATAATGATTGGCTTGAGTATAGTATTAAGAAGGATGCTGTGTTTTGCTTCATATGCTATTTGTTCAAGAAGGGTACTGGGTCAGACACATTTACTGTTGATGGCTAGAAGAATTGGAATATAGGAGAGAAAGCACTTCGCAAACATATGGGTTCTAAGGCACATATTGCAGCTCAAGAGAGATACATTGGCTTTACAAATCCCAAGGTAGCAATTGATTATAATATTGAGAAGTGGAGTGACGATGATCTTCATCTTTATAAGAAAAGATTGACTTATTCACTTAGATGTATCAAGTTTCTTTTGCATCAAGGGTTGGCGTTTCGTAGACATGATGAAAGTGAAGAATCTAGCAACAGAGGGAACTTCATTGAACTTTTAAAATTTCTTGTCGGAAATAGTGAAGAAGTGAAGAAGTATGTTTTGGACAATGCTCCAGGTAACTGTACCTTAACTAGCCCAGACATACAAAAGCAAATTATTCACTGTTGTGCCCTAAAAACTAGAAATAAAATAATTGAAGAACTTGGTGATGAGCCCTATGCAATTTTAGCTGATGAGTCTAGTGATATATCACATAAAGAACAACTAGCTCTTTGCTTGCGTTATGTTGATAAATTGGGAAGGCCATGTGAGCATTTCATTGGAGTTGTTCATGTAGATGATACTACCTCTTTATCACTTAAGGATGCAATTGAAGCTTTACTTGTTAGTCATGGCTTGACTATGACTCAAATCCGTGGTCAAGGATATGATGGGGCTAGCAACATGAAAGGAGATATTAAAGGGTTGAAAACATTGATCATGCAAGAATCACCTTCTGCTTATTATATTCATTGTTTTGCTCATCAACTCCAATTGGTTCTTGTTGCTGTTGCCAAGGGAAATACTTATTGCAATACTTTTTTTGATCAAATATCTATCTTGTTGAATATTGTTGGAGTTTCCTGTAAGCGTCATGACATGCTTAGAAATGCTAGGCTTGAGAATGTCAAGAAAGCACTTGACTATGGTGAAATTGAATCTGGAACTAGATTACATCAAGAGATGGGTTTGCCTAGGCCTGGAGATACTCGATGGGGATCTCATTACAAAACTGTATGCAGCATCATTACTATGTATGAAGCAATCCATGATGTACTGGTTGATCTTGGGGATGATCCTGCATATAAGGATGATTGGACCAAAATACATTTTGTGACCGGAGCGTTTGAGAACTTTGAGTTTGTTTTCTTTGCACACTTAATGTATATTATTCTTGGATATACAAATGAGTTATCTGAGTGTTTGCAAAGAAGGGACCAAGATATTCTTAATGCAATATCACTTGTTAATGTGGCAAAGAAAAGAATGCAAAAATTAAGGTCTGATGGTTGGGATAATTTTCTTGAGAAGGTCACTTCATTTTGCGATAAACATAGTGTTGAAGTTCCTGCTATGGATGGTGATTATGTTCCTTATGGAAAATCAGCAAGGAAAGCTCGTGCCCAAAAGCAAACCAATGATGACCACTTTAGAAGAGAAATATATATTGGTGTCATTGATCAAATAAGTCAAGAACTTGATAATCGGTTTGATGAGATTAATATGGAGTTGTTGTCTTGTATGTCGGCCTTCAGTCCTTCCAAGTCATTTATTTCTTTTGATGCACAGAAGCTACGTAGACTAGCCGAGTTCTACCCAAAGGAGTTCTCAAATAATAATTTACTCAAACTTGAGTTGCAGCTAGATAATTATATTGATGACATGAGACATGATGATAGCTTCAAAGGTCTAGACAATATTGTTGATCTCTCAGTTAAGCTTGTTGAAACAAAGAGGCACAAAGTGTACGATATGGTTTATGAGCTCCTCAAATTGGTATTGCTTCTACCTGTGGCAACGGCAAGTGTTGAAAGGGTATTTTCTGCAATGGTTTTTGTGAAAACAAAGTTAAGAAATAAGATGGGAGATAGTCTTCTGGATGACTGTCTAGTCACTTTCATTGAACGGGATATTTTCTTTGAAGTTGATGAAGATGATATAATCAATACATTTATGTCACTTCGAAAGCGTCGAATAAAATAGTCACAAAAATAACATTGTAAGTCTATGGTTCTCTTTTATGCCTTATTTCAATTATTGATATGGCTTTTGAACTATTTATACTATACTTAGTGGATGGTTTGAACTTAATCCATGAATTTAAGCCTTATTGTGTTATTTAGTGCATATATACCGAATCATGTTGTCAATTTTACAATTATTACCGAATTGTTGAAATAGATTTACCGAATTATATATGAAAATTTTTTAGCGGCATACCCTGAGACAAAATCCTAGATTCGTCACTGCATGCGTCGTTCTGTCGTTCTCCTTGTACTGTTCACGAGCAGTGCTAATAACACGTTGAATGTGAATGTAAATGAACAGAGATTTTAAGAATAACTGTTGCTTTCATTGATCTCTTTTATATATATATATACAGTGAAAAGATGTCTCTTTACACGGAGAGGCAACTGTTCACAGAAACAGTGACTGCCCAAAGAACATGCCCGTTCGGGTGGCATCCTAACGCGGGTGGCATCCTAACGCTAATACGTTAACTACTAACCCTCTCTCTAACTGCATATCCTTTCTTGCGGATGAGTTCACACGGTCTCTCTCTAACTTCATATCCTTTCTTGTAGATGAGTTCACACAGTGAGGAGACGCCTCTTCACCAGTGAAGAGATAGGCGTTGATTCACAACACTGAAGACGGAATGGTGTGAAAAAAATAAAGAGTACGGCAAGATTCATGATGCAAATATACATGAGAAAACAAAGAAAATATGAAAGTAGTATTATGTTGTATCGGCGTATTCGCTGGTTGGTTTCTACCCGGTGCTGGTTTCGCTGGAGGAAGAAAACACTGTTCACCAGTTGAATAAGCCCGCCTGAAACAGAAAGCCAACGGGGTGTATATTTTAGGACGGAGATATTCGATATTGTTGGAGAATCCTAGCAAATATGCTTCTAATTTATCGATTTACCAATTGCTTTTTTAAAACTATTGAAGATGCTCTTATCTATCCTAGTAATAATGAGGCAAAATTCCTGCCTCTTTTTTTTTTTGTTTCGTCCAACCCCAATCCGATCCGAAATCAAATAGATTTCCTCCTGTACTCCAAACATATACCGAGGATTTTCCAAATCTGTACTAAACCGAGACTGAATCAAAACCACTGCATCGATCCAAACCCAAATCAGACCTCTAGAAAGACAAACACAACTTATAAAATCAAATCCATTCCACCCATACACGAATCGATCGAAGAGGAAAATCCGAGAAAGAATTGAATCAAGCAAATCAGAGAAAGAATCGAAGAGGTCGCGCCTCCGGGCCGCCCGAGACACCCGCACCGCGTCCTCCACGCTGCCAGCCTCTGCGCTCACCGGCCAGGGTGCCGGCGCCGTCGCCTCCCACCGATGGAAGAGAGGAGCAGGGCGGGGCGGGGCGCGGGAAGGCCAGGTCCGCCCACTAATGGAGGAGACGAGCAGGGCGGCTCTAGACACGAGAAGGGGATGCAGCTGCTCATGCACCGGTGGAAGGGACGGACCGCTAGCTGCGCCGCTAGCCAGGTCAGCCCGTGCCGTCGCCTCCCCTGCGTGCGCGGCCGCCCGCACCGCCGGCCATGTCTTCCGTGTGCGCCAGCCCGATGCGCGGCCGTAGGTGCGATGGCAACGCGCGGCTGCGATGGCGAGGAGGCCGTGGGTGAACGCTGGTCTCCCCCGTGCGTGAGCGCTGGCTTCCTTTGTGCGGGAGAGAGAGACCAAGAAGATGCAAACTCGCGTGCCTGCGGGCGAAGGGGGTAAGGAACAGATGCGTGCGGTGGAGACAGAGATAAGGAGGAGAGAAAATAGGGAAAAATTAATTGATAAGTGAAAAAATTAGGAAAATAAAAAATAGAAAAATAGAAGGGTTTCTACACCATAATTATCTATTACTCTTATATATGCAGGTGAGCAGCTTCGTGAGCGAGCGGCGGCTGTGCCTGTTCGTTTCATCTTGTGGTCCTGGACGTATTGCTGCTGTTCATCGTATTGAAGAAATCTGACAAGATACGTGGCTAGGACAAATGCCCAAAGTTGACCAGCCGGGTAGCACAAGATTTATGTCTTCTATTTTGTTCATAAAAAATATTCATTTGTGCTACTTCTTGTGCTACCAAATTATATTAAAGAAAAATAAATATTTAAAATAATATATATCTATATCGATATATTATTACCTCTTAAAGAGCCAAAATTTCAACCCATTCTTTTTGTACGACCCTCTTGTAACTACTCAAACCACTCGACCGGATTGACGGTACCGTGAAGGGAAAGCCATGTAAAAAGTACCAAAAAGTAATCATGACTATAATAAGATTCGAACTCGAACGTCACTGATAGAGTATTAACTTTATATCACCTCAAATCTCTCTTGTGCAACACACACAGTCCAAATTGACAATATATCAGACAATAAATCAAATCAAACGTAAAAAATTTGAGGCCGCCGGTGCGCAGGCGGCGCAAGGCCACGGGGCAACAAGGGCACCGAGTCACGGACCGGCCAGGCGGCTGGGCGAAAAAGCTCGGATGTATGAAGTCCAATTTCAAAGCTAATTGTAGAGCATTTCTATGGTCCACAGCATCTCATGTACATACCCATATATAAGTTAGTGCAGTATGTGTCTTGCATAGGGCCTGTTCGCTTACTTGTATACGATCGTGAATTATAAGTTGGAATATTATTTTTCTCTCACCCCAAATTAACACGTAGTAAATAATCCACGATCGTTTACGACGAAACGAACATGCTGATGTAGTTCAATACCAACATGAATTCAAAAAGCATGATGATTACGCAACTAATGTTACGTCCCGTTGCAACGCTATATTTGCTAGTGTTATAACTGAAATGATAGAGAAAGCGAGGGCTTAGAAAGGGAAAGAAATTATCCGAACAACGCCCTCCTATCGCTGCCACATCACCGCATTTGCCTCCAGCTCTCCTCCCATCCCATGGCTTCCCTTCTCTGCCCCGCCTCTTCCTGCCGCTCCGCTTCCTTGCGCCGCACAGCCGCCTCCCCCGCTGCACCATCCTTCCCCTCAAGTCGGCACTACGGAGGCGCATCCACAGCCCCGCTCGCGTCCCCAGTCGCCTCTCAGCCGCCGCGGGCCCTTGCGGCGGCCTCTTACGACTACGGCGGCGACCTGCTCAGGCCCATCGACACACAGACGATCATCATAGCCGCCGCCGTCGTATCCGCGGTCTCCCTCTCTCTCGTCCTCGGCCTCAAGGTCTCCACCGCTGGCTTTCTAGCTATTTTCTTTTCTTGCTGAATGCATGAATGGCAGGCTGTTGCCTGTTGGTCTCTGTTAAGGTTTTGTGATGTTCTTTGCTGTGCTCTTTCAGGGCGACCCGGTGCCGTGCGACAGGTGCGCTGGGAATGGTATTTGCAGTCTCTCCTCCATTGCATTCTTCTTTCTCTGGCCGGGTGAACTGAATGGATGATAACTCTAGAAATTAGCCTTCTGATATGCACTGCTGTATGGTTGTTCCAAAGCCTGAAACTATAGCAAATCGTACTTGTCTTGTCTGATGCTAATGGGGGCGGGGGGCGGGTCATCATTATCTAGCTGTTTGCCACACGCCCATACTTATTTGTATAGGCAGAAGGCACATCCACTTTTGAATCACCCCCAATTTGTGAGTTATTCTGTTTAGTCTGCTACTCTCTGTTTTCGCGAACGGGATTGAACCCGTATTTCATTAAGACGGCAGGAATTTTGGTACAACCGGTTGTTAGGCCTGCTACATCCAATCGTTTGCGAGTGGCAAGCGATCTCGTTAGCAAGGCTAACAACCCTCAACTGTTAGTCTGCTACTCTGCTAACACAATATGTCTAGATGATTATATAGTTCCCTTGGGGTCAGCGCTTCACTTGTTTTCTTAGTAGTTTCAATGGCCCCTACAAATTGATGGAAATTATCAATAGGTACATCTAATTCTTTTATATAGATTGAAATATTTATGGATGGCAAAATGGCCCAAGAAAATAGTTAATTTGGCTTGATGCTAAATCATTGTGAGAGTGGGTAAGCTTTTCTATCAGCGGAGAGAAACATTACCCTATCTTTATAGGCATGCCCGTGCATGTTTACTACATCACCACTTTACCTCCATGCTGTGTGCCTCACTGCTCCTCAGTGAACTGTTTGGTCATGCAACACTTTTGTTTAATACAGAGGGAAATGCATTTCAACTGATGGGCAGGAAAGACATACAAATATAGACCTTTTGAGAGAGAAACACATAAAGACCAGCCTGTTCGCTTGCTCGTAAACGATCGTAAATTTCCAGCTGGGAATAGTGTTTTTCTCTCACACCAAACCAGTCAGCAGTAAATAATCCACGATCGTTTACGGCCTCCCGAACAGGCTGAACTCTTAAGTAAATATAGCACATTGACACCAATATCTAGTTACATGCTTATAACGTTTTGTACATGTATGATGCCTTGACACTTGCTAACTAGGGGGCACGAAGTGTGTGTTCTGCAACGATGGCAAAATGAAGGTGGAAAATGGAGTCGTTGAGTGCCGCGTATGCAGAGGAGCAGGTTGCCCTGTTCCCTTATTTCATATTCTTTTGGATCTGCTCATAACATGAGAGACCAAACCTGACACTAAACCTGACACTGAAGTTAGGGATCCAGTGGATTTTCTTTTAGCGTCTATTCTGACTCTCTGTATTTATCACGCAGGGCTAATACTTTGCAAGAAGTGTGCTGGTTCTGGATACTCCAAGCGGTTGTAGCGGAAGCCCAGTTAGGGTGTGTTTGGTTCGAGCTACTAAATTTTAGTAGCTACTAAACGGTTTAGTCACTTTTAGTAATTCCAGAGTTACTAGAGAGGACTAAAGCCCTTTTAGTAGCTTTTAGTCATAGCGTTTGGTTAAAAAATTACTAAAGTGACTAAAAGCAAAATTACTAAAGTGACTAAAAGCTACTAAATTTAGTAGCTACTAGACGAACCAAACATGCCCTTAGCTGACATTCTGTGCAGTTTTACATCCGAAAGATGGACTTTGTACAGATATATAAACTCTCTTCTCTTCCTGCCAGCAAATATATATGTCCACGCAGAGATGAGCTTGAAGGGAAGCTGATTTACAGTCTGCTGATATATTATCAGTTGCAGTTCATTGACGATGTGCTTCTTCTCTGTTATCAAACTGTTCACAAAAGATTTCGTGTCTGTGTATCATGCAGCTTCATTAGTCATAACGCCAGCGGCCACACATCAGTGGAAAACTTCTTCTGGATTCAATTTTGGCAAAGGCACCAGCCGCTAGCTCAGAACGCTTTGCTATCTTCGGCGAAAGCCTTTGGACGCGCTCCACAGCTCCATAGTAGACGGCGCGTGCCGGGCTCGGCACGATCATGCCGATTTTGATCACAGAGGCGGTACGGTAACGCATGAGCAAAAGAGAAGAGCGCGTGCTAGGCCAATTTCGCCGGCCACGTGCTTCTGATCAGAACTGCACCGCGCTAGTAAACAATCCGGAGCCCCCTGTGAAGCACCGCGTCTGTTAATCAACTCCATGACTTTTGCACTCTCTTTCAAACAAGTACTGTACAACTGAACGCAAGAAATGAAAAGAAAAGACAGCAACGCATCGCAGGGTGAAGTGGGAAAATTCATGACAAACTTTCTGGTCAAAACATAGCCTGTGCGCAAGAATGCAAACATTTTTCAAATGCTGGTTCTGCAAAAAGTACTATACAAAATGGCCTTGCAAAGCCGAAAATACCAGATAGTAGTGCTCACTCCTGACAGGTGAATTGCTTCTTCACCTACCAACTACCATTACGATTACCATAATAAGCTAGGCTAAACAGCACCTGCAAGTCGCAAGTACGCGTTTTGTTCCAAAGAGAAAACATATAAGGACCCTGAGACTGCAACACTTCCCAGGTTTCAGCTCTGTAGACACATGCCAGCAAACTGCAGCTCTACAGCTGCTTACACATCTGAAATCTTGCTCCTGAATTCTGAGTAGTCACTCTCCTTGGTCTTGTTTGCAGTACCTTCCTCAGTATGCCTCTCTGCAGGCTGTCTTCGAAACGGGCTTGATTCGCTGTCATGAGCAGGTGGAAAGCCAAAAGATTTGATGAAACTGTTGGTCATCCGCTCAGCTTCATCCAGGACGTTCCCTAGGCTCCCAAAGAAGGCTTCCATGTCACTGCGGAGTCCAGGGAATGCAAAGGGCTCGTTTCTTGGAAAGCCAAGAGAAAGTGAACCACTTTTCATTTCTTCTGTGACATCTTCCTCAGTGTTTTCAGTTTTGGATTCCACCAGTTCAGAGGGCCTAAACAGAGATAGAACATTCAGGGACTAAGAAGTTTGTAAATAATACACATCAACAACAAAATTGGAAAACTGATATTAGGTTGTAATGCTACACTTACAAAGAGGAAAAAATAGTCAATAAAAGATTAAAAGGGCAAGACAAGAAAGTGGAATTATCCCATTGCTGTTTTCTTCTGGATGAAAGTAAGGTGCAAAAAATATAACAGAGACATGTTAACTTTATATGATTTTCAATAGCACTGCACTTATGTCTTCCCCATGAGATAGTGTACGTCTTTGATGAGTAATAGCAGCATGATTTTCAATAGCACTGCACTTATGTCTTCCCCATGAGATAGTGTACCTCTTTGATGAGTAATAGCAGTATGATTTTCTATAGCACTGCACTTACGTCTTCCCCATGAGATGTATATCTTTGATGAGTAATAGCAGTACTACCTAGACGACATATCACACATGCATACAGAGGCGGATAAGATTAGTTGGCGGTTCTTTAACATTCTACTAATTAAATCTGATGTAAAATGCACTGAGTTGACAACTTCCTATAAGACATGTAAATATGAAAATGTACACATCATGTTCCCAAGAACAATTTACAAGTGACGGTAACACCTGAACTTAGAAACATTGCCAATTATAAGTACAACAGAGTAAAATTAGCGGTGAAGACTAAAACCAATAGTTTGCATCTAAACCACAGCCATAGCCATCACCAGCTGTAAGCCGGACAAGTGATACCACAACCCTAAGATCACAAGTGTGACACACAGCTGTTAACGGATCGAGGGAAAGCACCAGGCACAGGCTAATATACCTGCCGACGCAGTCGCGGAGGAGCTGCTCCGTCTTCTCGCACTTGCGGACGAATCGGCCGGGTTCGACTTCCTCCGTGTGGCAGCGGGACTGCACGACCCGTCACGTGGCGCACTGCGCCCCCTCGCCCCCTCCACCGGCGAGGTCGGGGACACCGCCGAGGCCCCGGCCGCTGTCACCGTCGTCGTCGTGCCAACGCCAACCCGTGGGATGGAATCGAATTGGGAATTGCAGTCTGATCCGGGTTTGGGACGCTCCGGTGCGGTTTGTTTATGGTCGTAGATTTGGGCTTGTCTTGGGGAGCAATCCGGCGTGCCGGCGGGGGAGGGGGGAGGGGGGTGGGGGCGGGGCGGTGGCGCTTGGTGGCTCTAGAAGAATGTGGAAGGCGCCGGGTTTGTCCGCCCAACGCGTGTCTCCGCTCCGTGGGGGAGGATACCAGCTTCCATTTTTTTTATATGATTCCACTTTCTGTTATATGATGATGATGTAAAGAAAAGCTTAACACTGGTCTCTCTGTTCCACAATAAAGTATAGATCTCGTTTATTTATGAGTTAAATATCTTAAAATATACATAAAAATATTAATATTTATCATATGTAATATTTCTTTTCTTTTTATTTACATATCGTATTTGCTTTATCCTAAATCATACATTTGTATCTTTGAATATTAGTTTATAGAAATTTATATAGATCCGTAATATAAAAGTATGCTTTTAGATTAATTATAAAAAATAACTTTCATAATACATAATTTTGATGTTATAAAAGTATTAGAAATTTTTTAAATATATGGTCAAAGATAATATTATTTGACTTAGGATAAAGCTAATGTGACATAAAAAAATTAACATAGGGAGTAATAAGCATTATTATGGACGTGGGTACCCTAAACATTTGTATGCAAGACAAGCTTAAAGAACATTGATCATGGAGTATAATTTCATAATCTAGTTAAAATTAAAGAAGTTTGACTTCTCGATAAACATATTGCACGTTTATTCAGGTATCTATTACTCCCTCCATCCTCAAATAAGTGTACTTTTAGGATTTATGGAGGAGATCAAGTTAAATTACTTGAGAATTATTTAGCTCTCTGAAAAGTTATTTGAGCATATAATGATTGCATTATGAACATATAGAGAGAGAGAGAGTAAAAAAGAAAAAAAAACTACTTGAACTAGGTGAAACATATCTAGAAGTGCACTTCATAGAAATTTTTTCTATAAAACCGTTTGAAACAAACTATCATGTCCTTACATAGTGATGCAGGTTGACCCAAAACTTGAACTGTACTATCTAATCAATCATTTTTGGAGATCTAATTAAAGAAAATGTTTAATGAGAGTTTTTTTTTTGTAAAAATGACTATTTCTATCAGTAAAGAAAGATGTAAAGAGATATTTGAAATTGCTGTTGATTAAAGACTAGCCAAATGACACCAATAGCCAACATGGAGAAGGCAGCTGTGCTTATACTTAGGAGGTGTTTGGTTCGAGCTACTAAACTTTAGTAGCTACTAAATGGTTTAGTCATTTTTAGTAACTCCAGAGTTACTAAAGAGGACTAAAGTCCTTTTAGTAATTTTTAGTCATAACATTTAGTTAAAAAATTACTAAAGTGACTAAAAGCTACTAAATTTAGTAGCTACTAGACGAACCAAACAGACTGCAAAGGCACAGAGAGCAAAGCCAATTAACACGGAGGCACCGAAGAGTTTGCCATACAGACCTTGTATAATTCCTATGAAACAGCTTGTTTTATAGGAATTTTGGAAAAACTGTACAAATATACTAGCAAGTTTCTATGTTTTTTTTATGACCCATCCAAACGTAGGAGTGTAGGACCATAAATACAGAGAAAATATTTGGTTACTGTAGGACCCACTGTCATTTGCAGCGGCGCCGAGATCCCCATTCCTCTTGCCCACCCCTAAACCCTCGCTTCTCCCCCAACGTTTGCTCACCAAGACCAAGATGCTCCGCCGCGCCGCCCCTACGACGGCCGCACTCTGCCGTCGAGCGCTCTCTGCCACGCCATCCTCCTCCCGCACCGCCGCGGCCTCCTCCTCTGCCGTGAATTCCATCCTCCTCCGCTCGCTCAAGGAGCACTACCTCGAGGTCTGCAAGATGACGCCGCCGCCCAAGGTCAGCCCGCCCGAGCCCTTCACCATCGTCAAGGGCTCCCTGGACCAGCCGTCGGGACCCGTGCTGCGCCGCGAATACGGCGACGACGGCGAGGAGATCTCCATCTCCGTCGCCAGGCTCGCCAACATCCTGCCCGCCGGCGCCGACTCTGACTCGGAAGGTACCGGCGAGGGCGGTGGGATGAGCGCGTCCATCAGCCAGATCTTCCTCCATGTTGATATCTCCAAGCCCGGGACAGGAAAGTCGATGCAGTTCCTTTGCGGGCTGTACCCGGACGCCCTTGGGATCCATTCGGTCTGCCTCCGGTCGAAGGACGCCGAGTCGTTTGACGGGGATATGGCTTCGAAGGGCGGTGGAGAGTACCGAGGGCGTATTTTCCAGTGAGTTGTTCTTCCAAACGCTTGAGAAATTTTGATGTTTCATTCGTCTTGTATTTGTTTCTTACAATAGTTTGTGTAAGAAGATGTCTGGGCTCGAGGAATTTGATTTACTGCTCGAGTATGATTAATTAGGAGATGATTATAACTATGCAATACAGGTGGGACTATAAATTTAGATGTTAGAATAGGTGGATTGAGGACAAATTTTGTTTACTTGTTGTAGCTTGTTCTGTGGCACACAGAATTCGGATAAGAGTATTTCCTGCTATCGCCAGTTATTGATTTCAACTTTGAAGGCTTGAGCTCAAGATTTTTTTTTTTATCTCATGTTGGACTGTATGCAATACCCCAGTAGACAATTCAGGTAGCCAGTGGCTTTAATAAGATGTTATTTTTGGAAGTTTGGAATTGATGAGAAGAAAACTATCATGCAGTGGGTTGATATATTCTGTTTGCATGCCCCCTGTTGAAATGTGGTCTAAGTAAAACTTGTTGGTACTTTTAAAAGTAAATACAATTCTAGTATTGCCACTAAGTGTGAAAGAATTTTAGGTGCATTGGCATGCGCAAGCGGGTCTAAATGGGCATATTCATTCTGTTTCTTGACAATACCGCTTTTCAGAGACTACTAACTAGACCATGGATTAACAACTCCAAACACAAACATTTCTATAACTTTTACTTGCTTAGTTAAACTAAAGAAAATAAATCCTTTCGATAAACGAAATAAATGCAGCAACAAGATGACAGATATTTAGATACAGTAAACGGAAGTGTTGTGTCTATGTAATAATGATTGCTTCCATTATCTGTGATGCCTGATGAGATATTTGATGAAGTTATTGATGCTTTAGATACAATGAACGGAAGTGTTGTGTCTATGTAATAATGATTGCTTCCATTATCTGTGATGCCTGATGAGATATTTGATGAAGTTATTGATGCTTTAAGGGAAATGGTATTGCTTATACACACAGCTTGTTTATATAATGTGCAAAATATCGTAAAAAACATATTGACTCTGCACTGATTCATTGTTAGTTCTAAAACATTTGATTGTTGATGAGAAAAACTTAGGATATGGCAATCTCACGGACAACTCAGCATTTTGTGACTTTATTGCTCAGTTACATGTGGCCATCTATGGTTCAGGGGCTACATGTGAATATAGGACATTGAGTCAAATTCTGAGTTGCAGTTGGAACGAGTGTCATATCCTGAATTGTTCCCATTGTAAGTTGTTATCGATTGTAGACTGTAGTAGGCAATTCAGATAGAATATTTGAAACTTATAGAAGGATACAACCTAACCTCTAAGAACTACTCGTATCCCAATAGGTAATATTCTGGCTGTATGTTACCTATTGGACCTGCCCCAAATTGAACTGAATATAGAAGGCTTTCAGTATACAAGCATGCTCAGAACTTCAAATAGGATTATTTATTATTCTTTCATGTCCAATTCCTTTATTTCAGTGACTATTTAGTATTCACACAATGTGGTTGGCCCTGCTAACATTTCTGGTGAATTTTAAATGTTGAGCTACAACAACAACAACAACAACATAGCCTTTCAATCCCAAGCAAGTTGGGGTAGGCCAGAGTTGAAACCCACCGAGAGCCCCTAGTCACGGTTCAGGCACTTCAATAGCTGCTTTCCAAGCACTCCTATTCAAACATAGATCCCTTATATCCCAAGCTTTCAAAATTTTAAATGTTGAGCTAACGAAATAAATAGATATTTGTGCATAAAATAGCAATTTATGCTATGGATATTTAGTTGCCAGTTAACCACAAACAAGGGTCCTTTAGTTGTGACTGCTCTGGTTAGTTGACTCAAATGTTAATTGACGGGCCAGTTGGTGAAACTACTGATGTCATAAAGGAGTTGGCTGCAGATAAATGCATGTGCCTCCTTAGGTCCTATACAATGTTCTGTGGCAATGCATAAAGGTACTGAAAGTAATATTGGTAATCCTCTCTGTTAACTCTTCTTTACCCTGTCCAAAAAACTTTAGATTGACTACATTTGGTTCATGTGGTGGTGTTAAATTTGGATGATACAATACAAACAAAGGATTAAGGAACACGTCACGTGTGTTAACACACTACTTTCTACTGATTATATTTATATGTTTTTTGAATGGACAGAGAGTTGGATGAAAAGGTTCGTGATGCACTCCATCTTTACATTGAAGCCCGTGGCATAAATGAGAAGCTCTTCCGTTTTCTCCAAGCTTGGCTTTATGTAAAGGATCACCGCAATCTTATACGTTGGTTCAAGAGTGTTGGTTCACTCATCAGTGAGCCAAAGCCAAAGTAAGGTACATTGCTGTCTTTGCTCTTTATCTATGTTGGTTCATATATCATTTCCATGTGGAACATCTCTGTTTTATGTATAACTAAGTGCCATGCTAAAATTGTGCCCGCTGTAGATGTACAACATTCACATATATTACTTAGCATCAACTTATCCAAGTATGCCTGAAGACTCTGAAAAACAAAACAGTATGTTTTGCAATCAAGGTCGTTTGGTAGTATTGTTCGGAACTATACACATTACTCTGAAAAACAAAACAGTATGTTTTGCAATCAAGGTCGTTTGGTAGTATTGTTCGGAACTATACACATTATGGGTGCTAGATAGAAATGCAGTTCTGATTGCTGCCTTGCAATGTTTTCAAATTGTAATTGACTAACCGTGACTAATCATAGTGCATTAGTTGGACAACTTGATAACCTTGCTGCCTTTTTTTTCCCAATCAGGTGTCAAGAACCCGAAGGGTGGGCCTGGTGCAAGCGGTAGAGTCTTACCGCCGTGACCGGAAGGTCCTGGGTTCGAGTCGTGGTCTCCTCGCATTGCACAGGCGAGGGTAAGGCTTACCACTGACACCCTTCCTCAGACCCCACACAGAGCGGGAGCTCTCTGCACTGGGTACACCCTTTTCGTAGGTGTAGGACCCCATGCTGGAGAATGAAGATCATCTGAAAGGCGGTTGTAGAGCAGTTTTCTCCAGGATGGAGAATAGTCGTAGGATAAAGTGAATTATGTGCAAAGTTGCGCCAGCGAGGAGTTTTTGTTTATCTTTAGTTTTTATTCGCTGGGGGAATTAGTGGTGTGCTAAACGTGTTGCTGTGGTGGTTGCATTAGTTGTCATTAGTTCTTGTGATCTGCTACCCTATCATGCTGAGGTGGTTGTCAGATTCTCAATTATTCAAACTCCACACTTGGCCAGTGCAATACATCGAATCGCAAGAAGCACGTGTATAATTGAGAGACCTTTTTTTCTTCATACAAAGATGGGGCGGCAGCGAAGTCATGTGTTAGTTTTTGTGCATGCAGCATTACCACGTTTGTTTAGATCTCGTCCTTTTTATTTTTTATCGGGTACAACTTAGGATGATCACTCACACCAAATGCACACACATGTATGCATATCCGTACACACGCAAAGAAGAGCGCCGAAAACACGCAGACCACCGAACGCCCACGCATGCGTGTACCATACAATTTCTAGAAAATTTTCAAAAAAAAGGTGCGACACTAGGGTAGGAATAGGAAAAAATAGGAATAGAAAAAAAAATGTAGGGATAGAATGTTGTAAAGAACATAGGAGTAGAAAAAAATTGTAGGGGTAGAATGTTGTAACATCTTTAGGCCCCGTTCGCGTACCCTTAAACCCGGTTTGATCTGTTTTTTTTTTCATTCGAAATAGTGTTTTTCTCTCACAAATTTCTTCAGAATTCCTCCAAACCATTCAAATTCCTCTAGAACCATACCATCCGAACGAGGCCTTAATCATGTACATGGAAAAGTACAAGATCGAGGGCTCCTTTGAAAACAGAAATGATTAAACATAGGAATTGAAAAAAACGTAGGATTTTTGTAGGAATGCATGTGCGGAATAGAAGATTGAGAAACACAGAGGAATGCATGTGCAAAACCGTTTAGATAGAGCATAGGAAAGGAATTGGAAAGATAGTTATGGATTAACTAGTCATACTGTATTAATCTTCTCAAATGTTACTTGTAGGCTGCTAAGAGCGTTGCATCCTTAGCAATGAGGCACATTTGCCTCATCCTACACAAAGGAAAGAGAAAAAGAGGTCCGACTAGACGTTTCTTTCCCTACGATCTCTCTGTGAAATGGATAGAATAGGTACTTTTCCTTCAGTTTTCCTATGGTTCAGTTCTCCATTCTAAATGTATGAACAGTGCTCACTTCTATAGGGAATGAAATCCTCCATTCTTCCTCCAAAAGTCCTCAAATCCAAAGGAGGGGGCCTAAACGTTTGGATGAGGCATATGAAAAAAAAAAACACGAAATCAATGAGAGTGCAAAGTAAATTTCAATGAGGTTCAATCTCTTGGTAAAATTTCTCTAAAATTCATATGAAACAAGTAATTTCATAGGAGTTACATATGATTTGTAGGAACCTAATATTTGTCTCAAAGGGTTCATAGAAATTTACCTATAGGATTTCAATCCTCTAGAATTCTTCCACTTTTCTTTTGTTGGGTGGGGCAAGAGCAAAATGAAATTGATTTATGATACGAGCATTCCTTAGGGCCCTAGTTGGAACATAGACTCAAAACACATGAATAGGAAAACCACAAGATTAAAGTTGCATGCAATCTTACAAGAATTTAAATAAAATACAGAAAAATTTCTATTGCGGTGTTCGGATGCAACACAGGAATTCTAAGAGAGACATAAGGAAAGTTTCCATTAAGTTGAACCTCACACTAGTTTCTCTCCAAAATTCCTATAGTTTCATACATTCGATAGTAATAATCTAATTTCATAGGATTTCTTTTATCCCAAAGTACATAAATTAATTTTTTCTATAGGATTACAATCCACAAAAGGCCTTACTTTGTTCTTCATATATGCTTTTTCTTTGTTCTTCCTATATGCTTTTTCTTTGTTCTTCGAATGCCTTACTTTGTACGTTCTCATATGAAATGCGACCGAGAAATTGGCATGCTATCTGCCATCGTGCCCCCAGCCAAGGCAACACTGACAAGGGTTGAGAAATATGTAGTATGAGATCGAGAAAGGAATTTCGTTGCAGAATTTCTTCGGTATAGCGCTTTGTCCGTGTACAGGTAAGACTGTCTCCAACAATGACACATAAACACAGCACCTATTCTCTACCTAAAATCTAGATTCTCCGACAGGCCACGCAAATCAGCTCTCTTCTTCCTTGGTCTGTCCGCCGCCCACCCATCTCCAAGTTCATGGCGCCTCACACCTCCGGCGCCTGCGTGGTGGCGAGCCCCATGTCGAAGACGGAGCAGTCGGCCCTGGCGAGCCCCGCGAAGAGCACCGCGCCGAGCCGCCACCGCCGGCGAGCGCGCTGATGGAGGAGCTGGTGGAGGAGGTCCTGCTGCACTTCTCACCTGCCGACCCAGCGAGCCTCGTCCGGGCCGTGCTCGTCTGCAGGCGCTAGCGCCGCATCGTCACGGGCCCGCGGTTCCACCGCCGCTACCGTGAGCTCCACCTCCACCACGGGCGTGGGGGATCGTCGCCCCCGATGCTGGGCTTCCTCGCCGACACTGGAGCGGGGACCCGCTTCGTGCCCACCTCCACCTTCCGCCCCGCACCCGCACCCGACGGCGGCCTCCTCCTCGTCGGCTGGTGCGCCTCCGCGGCCACCACCACCGCCTCCGTCGGCGACCACCTCGACTGCTCCAGCGGCTCCTCGCAGCAGCCCTGCCTGGCCGCGTCGGCCGCGTCCGCCGCGAACCCGCCTGGAAGCGCCGGCGGCTCCCTGCCGCGGGCTCGCCTCACCGAGCCGGCCGCGCCTCGCCGCGGGCCCACCACAACGGCGCCGGACATTTGCGTCGTCTCCCTCGCGAGACGCTTATTTGCCTTTCGATGTGGCTGGTACGCAAAATGCGTTCTTTGTTTGGGTGCTCCGTTGGAGCTCGTTCCTGGCTACCCAAAACACTGTGCCGCACCTATTTTGCGTTTGGGTGGTATTGTTGAAGACAGTCTAACGACTCACAATAAAAATCACAAGGCGTTTTCCGTCAGCACTCAGCAGTCAACTGCACGATCTCAACAATTCCAACACCTGCGTCGAGTCATCTAGCAGTGGTACTGTAGTACGTAGTAGTTGATGATCAACCGTAGTTGATCCATCAAAATCTTCACTTATTACCTGCTGCGCTTGTGCTACTACTCGGCCAGCACATCCAAATCCAAATCGAACGGGGGATCCGGATGCTCTAGAGTTCAGCCTTCAGTGGGTTCGTCCCCGTAGGTCCTAGCCCGGCCGACCCGTTTTCTCCGCCGCCGGCCGCATCTGTCGTACCGGCTCGGCTCCCCGCCCCGCCGTGAATTCCGGAGCACGAGGGCGGACGGACGATTTGTCCAAGATACGGCGGCGCACCTGCCTTCGTGTCGTGTCCTCCACTCCTGACTCCCTCGCAGCAAACGTGGCGCGCAGGCGCAGGCGAGCGGGGGAGCTCGCGTTCGGACGCCGCTCGCGTCACCCCGAATCGAACCTGCCTGAAAGAGATATACTCCGTGGACGCGGTGGCACCCATCGCGCCGGGATATTTCCAAAACTGCAAGTCACGAGTCACGACCGTGACGTGTTTGACTGACGTGAACCGGCCGGCAACCTGCTGATTCAGGCATGCGGAATTGGGGTCCCTAGCGTGATGCTGGTGTCGCCCTAACAGGGAGCACAGGTTAGGTGAGCCGAACCGAACCTGCCTGGTTAATAGCTCGCCCATGGTTCTTGTTTTCTAGTTAACCCATGGTATCAGTACTGTATTACTCTTGGTTGGGTTAGTTTTACTGTCAGTTCGAACTTTTGATTCGACACAAGTAGTACTCCGTACGGCTGCCTTATGCTTTCCCGGTAATTTTGGTGAACGAAAAGAAGTGCTCTGCTGCCTAGTGCCTAAGCTTATACTCCTACTTAGCTAGCTTAGAAATAGAAGCGCTTCCAAGTCAATAAGCGGGACCACTGTTGCTTGCAGAAGTAAGCGCACAGCGACAGGTCTTTGGCATGCGAGGTTAACATTGATCTTTTCCCCGTGTACAAAGACGTTTCACCGGGGTCGGTGTCGGCGCCATGGTACAGTGAACCAAAACGTCAAACCCGGCGTTTGTTTGACGCATACATCCACGGTCCAGCGCGACCTCGAGCCACCCCTACCGCCGCCCCCACGTTTCCCCTCTCCACCGATGGTACGGTGAGTGGTGGCTCGCTGCCATCTGGCGACCGGAGTGGCAACGCTTCTTCCTGACGTCGCTGACGACGCGAAGCACGCACCACCGCCACCGTACTCAAGAAGTCAAGATGTCAGCTGCGCAACCAGCAAATGTAGGTCTGGCGCTCGAATCAGCGGCGCCTCCGCATGCTTGCTCAAATCGTGATGCAAGCTTGCTTGATACTCGCCCGTCGTCCGTGTTCAGTTCAGTGTCCTGTGTCCATGCTACCACTTTACAGTTGATATTTCCGGTGCAGCATGCAGTTCCGCGGCGTTGGACTTGGAAATAAAGAAGCTTCTTCCTTCCAATCCCAATCCCCCCTGACGCCGACGTGTTTGACGTGCGCCGGCTGCTGAGTCAGCGACGTGGAAAGGGTTTAACACGTCACCGGAACAGTGGACATTGCCAGTAGTTTGAGCATTGCCATCGCCAGCTTTTGGGCTTACCTTACCTTACCTCTAGTAGCACTACGACATCTGCGCTTGGAATTTGGAAACCTGATCAAGGAAGGAACAAATGCCTCTCTCTAGACTACTGACCTCCGCTCAACTTGCTGTTATGTCAATAATGCTGATGATGTGCCGACGAAGTACAAGGAAGATAATCCGATTGGAATTGTGAAACAGTTTTTTTTATCAAATGCGATTACCATGTTTTAATGAAAATACAAACTGTAGCGCGCGAAGCTAGGTGTGAAGTAACCAATAATCCAGGGCTCATAAACTTGAAATTTAAGTGGCCACAACAGTTAAACAAAAATCCATATTGGTGTCCGTACTCGATTGGCTACACCAACGCAACACAATGCAGCGTCTTTGGCGCGCGTGCAAGGTCGATTAATTTTGGATTTACAGGAAGAAGAAGAAGAAGAAGAAGAAGAAGAAGAAGAAGAAGAAGAAGAAGAGAAAGGTCAATTGTTCCACGTTAGGGCCTGTCACTCCGAACGTTAGGTGCCAGCACCGCGGCACGGCAGACCAAAGTCCAAAACGTGAGCCCGGGCGTTTGCTAGGATCCACTCGTTTCCGCGAGGCGGACAAGCCTGAGCGTCCACCCAACGACACACGTTCCCGTCGCTGGGCGACTTGCTGCGACCCACCCGAGGAAAGAATCGGACGGCCACCGACCGACGCTTCTGTCCTGACGACGACGACGACGAATTGAAGCACGCGCGTGAAGCACCATCGGCGGACCGCGGACACCGAGGCAGAGCGCGCGCGGTTGGGACTTGGGAGTACAGTACAGTAACCCGGGTGGTGTGGCCAGTCAGCCAGTGCCGCAGGTTGCTTCCCACAGTGCAATATACGTCTCGTGAGTGTTCAATGTTCACACTGCCAACACAGCTGCATCCTCGATCGAGTCGATGAGTCCACTGTTCGCGCCACGCGCTTGGACCAGCTCGTACCGACTCCACTAATCAAGGAACTTTCGTTATTAAATTAAAAATTAGTAAACCGTCATATAACGTCCACGACTTTTCCTTTTCCTTTTCTTTTTTTAAAAATGTTTTCATGTTTTTTTTATTTTTTTAAAAGTTATCATGATACTCATAACTTCTATGTATAATATTTTATAGAATAAAAATTATCACCACAATATTTTATTTTTACTTTTTCAATATAGATTTTTACATGATTTTATAGATAAACTACTATAACAAATTTTCTACACGACCTTTACAGTTCAATTCTTGTGCATAACTCTGATGATGTGGAAGTTGTATTACTGTATCACACATATATATCATCGGCTGCTTATACCCTCTATTCTAAATTATGAGATGTTTTAGCTTTAGATATTTAGATAAACGACTTATGCTTTGGACTGGAAAGACTAAGAGTATGCAAATAAAGATACACCAATCTCAAATCTAGCATGCGCTGAACCTCGTATGTGCAGTAACCGTGAAATCCGGGTCATATATATATATATATATATATATATATATATATATATATATATATATATATATATATATATATATATATATATATATATATATATATATATGTGTGTGTGTGTGTGTGTGGAGAGTATATTCAATACTCAGCTATA
Organism: Miscanthus floridulus; assembly: GCF_019320115.1. Lineage (NCBI taxonomy): Eukaryota > Viridiplantae > Streptophyta > Magnoliopsida > Poales > Poaceae > Miscanthus > Miscanthus floridulus. The sequence goes on along the minus strand of NC_089585.1, from coordinate 113,533,444 downwards.
AAATAAGTTATTCTGTAGCCGCCTCCATTTACGATAATTCTATATACTAATTTACGATAATATCAATTCATATTTACGATAGTTGGATTAATATAACATATGAGGATATTTACCATAACGTTATAGTAAACCACTTAGTAAGGAGTTACTATAATCTCGTAAATTAACATAGTAATTATCGTAACTCAAAGTGGTTACAGAATAAGTTATTTTGTAGCCAGCTACAGGGTAGTAGTTCTGGTCGAATTTGAATTGTAAATCTTATTTTTTTAGCGAAAAATACACCGTAGAGGCGGTTCTAGACTGAACTGCCCCTACAAATCGATTTGTAAGGACGGTCTAGGCACCATCCCTACAAATACATGATTTATAGAGACGGTATAGTAAAGACTGCTGGCCGAGCCACCTCTACAAAACCTCACCGGCCACCTCTACTAATCCTGTCTGTGGTAGTGTCAATGCTTTGATATGTAGAGTAGGATTAATCCACTGACTACTATTAATCGGATCCAATCCTTTGATACGTTGGATGGTTTGGAGGAATGCTGGAGGAATTTGTGAGAGAAAAATACTGTTTCGGATGAAAAAAGAAGCGGATCAAGTCGGGTTTAAGGGCACGCGAACGGGCCCGAACCATCCAAATTCCTCCGAGCGAACAGGCCCGTAGAGTTAAATCTGCACTGTATCTGAATATCTGATGGCAGGAGTAAACTAAACGCTGCCAGTTGTTAGACTGTCTCCAACAGCTTACTCAAACGGCGACGCAATCCCAAAATAAGTCACGTACAGTGTTTTTAGGTGAGGAAAACCGGCTCCAACCGAAGAGGCAAATGGGTCATGCATTTTGGGTAGGAGGCCACGCGGGACGCTTATTTGCGTCGTCTTTCTCTCCCAGACGCAAAGTCTTCGACAGCGAGGCGGGCCCGACGACGACAACAACGGCGAGGCGGGCGGAGCTCGCCGGGGAGGAAGGCGGGCGGTGCTCACCGGATCTCGCAGGGAGGGAGGGAGCCCGGCCGACGCAGCCACGCCGCGCAGCCGCGACGCCCAACACAGCCGCGCCACCTCCCCACGGTCCCGCCGGCCTCCCTGCACTGGATCGGAGTTGGGAGAGAGGGGAAAAGCTCGCCGGAACCCTAGATCCAGGAGGAGGAGGAGGGCCTACATCGTCGAGGCCGCCGCGCCACTGGATCCGCGCCGGGGTTGCCGCACCCGCACCAGGGGCCGTCCGTGCCAACGCCGCCGCGCCTGGGTCGCTGTGCCGGGCCAACCGCGCCGAGGGCCTCCCGCCGCCGTCCATGGCGCGGTGAGCGCGGTGGGGTGCAGGGAGGATGCGGTGGAGCGCGGTGGGGCGTGGTGGGCGCGCGGTGAGGCGCGGTGAGCTCGCCGGGAGGACGTCGGGCGTCGGGGAGGGAGAGAGAGAGAGGAAACATCGGAGAGAGGAAGCCCGGCCTCCTCCGTGGCACGCTCCACTGGATCGGTGGCCCGACGACGACGGCGAGGCGGGGAGGGAGGGGGAGGGAGGTGGGCTGTTGGAGAAGGAAGGGGATGGATCCGTCACCTATTTACTATGCTGAACCCAGATCCTACGATGCGACGCTGATTTAGGTATCGGGTGTTGGAGATAGTCGTAGTTCAGCTTTGCCTGTGGACCGAGTCCAGGCGTCCGAAAAGGGCAGGCGTTGCGGCATCAACATGCTCATCTCTCGCACGGCCTTGAAATCTCCACCGACCGCGCCAGTGCGCCACCCCTCGCTTCGCCCCTACTTAAAATCTCCGAGTGGCCTCCGCTTCGCCACGCAGAGAGCTCACAGCAGTAACCGCCGAAGCAAGCAAGCAAGCGAAGCACGCGCGCGCCGCCGGCGTCAAGCTCAGACTCAGGTGCGCGGGCACCGGGCACCAGCAGCAGCCAGCGCAGGGGGATGGCGATCGTGGGCGCGGAGTACTGCGACCCCGAGGAACGCGTCCTGACGGTGCGCAAGACCTCGCACTTCTCCCCCGGCGACGGCTTCGCGGCCTACGACACCCGCACGGGCGGGCTCGCCTTCCGCGCCGACACCTACGGCCGGGGCCACGGCGGGGGCGCCGCGTCGGCCGGCGAGCTCGCCCTGCTCGGCCCGGCCGGGGAGCCGCTCCTCACCGTGCGCCGGCGGCGCCCGTCCCTGCACCACCGATGGGAGGGCTTCCTCGGCGCCCGCTCCGACGGCCAGAAGGCGCTCTTCTCGGCCCGCCGCCCGTCCATCCTCGGCGGCTCCGCGGCCGGCGCCGTCATCGAGCTCCTCCCGCCGCCGGCCGCGGCCGCCGCCCCCGAGCTGCTCCGCGTGGACGGGTCCTTCCCGCGCCGGTGCTGCCGCGTGGTGGCGGCGCCCAGGGCCGAGGGCGAGAAGGCCAAGGTGGTGGCGGAGATCAGGCGGAAGGTGGACGAGGGGGCGCGCGTTGTCATGGGCCGCGACGTGTTCGTCCTGCGGGTCAGCCCCGGCTTCGACGCGGCGTTCGCCATGGGGATCGTGCTCGTGCTCGACCAGATCGCCGGCGACGAGGCCAGCGTCGACGCTGGAGCGGACGTCATCGACGCCAAGATTTGGTGACCTACGATCGAGACCTATGGGGTTGTCCCCTCGCTTCTTGGTTTTGCTGTGTATAGACTATAGAGCCTGCGATCTTGTTCCCTTCTCCTTTGTATGTTCGCGTATTTGCTCCAGAGAACTGGCAATGCATAATACATGCTCGACTTTTGCTTTTTCTCTCTCCCAGTCAGTACAGCAGCAACTAGGAGTACGTACTGTCTGTCACCAGTAGCAGTCTGGCACAGCAACAGGACTCCGTACCAGAGCAAAGCAACATAGAAATCTGCATCAGTTTATCTTGTTCATCATTTTTTTTACATTACCTCTTCCGATCATCAAAAGGTGACACCAGACTTGATGTTTCAATCTTAGGGCCTGTTTGGTTCCTCCCTCTCCTCCTAAAATTCCCGGCACATCGAATGTTTAGACATATACATGAAGTATTAAATATAGACTAATTACGAAACTAATTACATAACTTGCGACTAATTTGCGAGACGAATCTTTTAAGCCTAATTAGTCCATGATTTGACAATGCGGTGCTACAGTAAACATGTGCTAATGATAGATTTATTAGGCTTAAAAAATTCATCTCGGAAATTAGCCTACATCTATGTAATTGGTTTTGTAATTAATTTATATTTAATGCTCCTTATTAGCCTCTAAACATTTGATGTGACATAAATTTTAGGAGCAACTAAAGAACCAAACACCCTCTTACCCCATCTGAACTTCCTGTTCTGTGTACTAAGTCACTGTTTGGATACATAGGAACATCGGGGTAATAGCTAGCTGCTAATAATTAGCTCCTTATTTAAATAGATCTAGCTAATAGCTTAATTAGCTAACTGGTAACTGAGTACCCTAGCAGCTAATGGATGTAAACAGGGCCTAACTTTGGTAATCCACCTCAACCGCTCTCTTCAAAACACATGAATCTTGGAGCTAGAGCTACTAGTCAACAAGGCGGAGGCGTCGTGCTCAAGTTGCAAATGGATCGAGGAGACGTTCTCTGTGAAACACGTTGCATGCATTAGCATGTACTACTAGAGACGATATCCACAACACGAAGGCGTTGGTTAATCCCAACAAAATTGAAGAACAGTGCGCAGACCATCAGTTAGCATTGTAGATTAGCTGTGTGCCTGTATTGCTGATTGCACCAGCAGGCCAAGCAAACTGCTGGAGGAACAAAGGAATCTTGCCGTGAAGAAAATGGCTAGCCGCGGATCAGATATTCAGATTGCAGATCCGACAGGCATATCTCTGCGCTGCAGTTTATGATGATTGGGCATTGCGTACTACGGAAAACACAAGCGCTTTCGCCGCACCTTTTAGTCTTTTACGTCAGACTCAGGCAGGCTTCCTTGGTTGTCAGGCCCTCCGGCGCAAGCAAGTTGCAATTAAGGGAGACGTTCTCTGTGGCAGAGCTTGCTAGTCAGGTCCATTGGCGTGGTTCGTTCCCACGAACAAGCACGAACTTCCTCCGTCCCCGAAAAAAACGTAATTCTCATTTTTCGAGAGAGCAAATTGTATTCTTACTCTTATCCAGAAGTTTAATTATGATTTTACCTTTCTTTTTTTAACTTTGTGATTTTGACCTTGTTATTTTGAAACAAATCATCCGTTTGCCCCTGGTTTGCACGTCCGTCAGATGGACTGGAAAAAAATAAATTAAAAAAAATCAAAATCCCAAAACACATAGGCTAAAAGACCGAATTGCCTCTTATCTTCAGCCTGTTCGTCTGATCGTGTTTGGTTTATAAGCTATGACTAAAAATTCTGTTGACTGATTTGGTGTGATATAAAAATACTGTTCGTTGACTGAAAACGAGCTAAAACAAACCTAACTAACAAGCCCAAACGAACATGCGCTTATCTTGAGCCTCCTGCTCGTCCCGACCCACGGGGCCAAGGCGTATCCCGGCCGCGGTGCTCGGTCGCAGGCGGAGCAGCGGCGGTGCCCGGCCGCGCCGCGGCCTGTGCAGGGCAGCGGCGGCGCCTGGCCACGGCGCTCGGCCCAAGCGCGTGGTGCGGGTGACGTGCGGCTCGGCGCACAGGACGGCAGCCGAGCGGAGTCCGGCGGCGGCACGTAGGCCACGGGGCGTCAACGCACGGCGCACAGGACGGCAGCGGCGCGCGGGCCGCAGTGCTTCGGCGGCGCACGGGGTGTCGGCAGCCTGCGGGGCGGTGGCGGGGCGCGGTCGTAGGCAGCCCATCGCTGTGGTACGGCGTGCTTGTGAGAGAGAACATACGGCTCCTGGAGATCGACGTGGTGCTCTCCTTGCTTCTTCTCCAATGCACATCCTCATAGGAGTGCATGTGCTTTTGCTGCCATGGCTAGCAGCTTTCCCGTTATCGTGCTGCTGGTACTTGTACGGCACGATGTCCATGCACCTGCCGCTGTCGTCGTCGTCTAGGCTGCTCTCCAGTTCGAAGTTTCTTGACTGCTTCTTGGTTGAGTCCCATTTGCCTGTTGCTGTGTTGCACGAAGGAGATATGTTTGGCTGAGATCATTTCAGAAGTATTATCTCTTTATGGCATTGGTGTTGGGGTGATCTCGGAACGACCGATGGATCTCAAATTTAAGCTTCTTTGATTAGCACGTATCCTATAATTATAATCTTTTGCGGACGGAGGTACTAGTTGAGACCAAACACCACGATTGCAGATAAGCATTGTAGAGGCATTCGACCAAGACGTCTCCTGCGTTCTGTGAAACACGTTGCATACGCATTGGCATTATAGAGAGAGATGGATTGCGAAGGCGTTGGTTGATCCCAACAGAGATAAGGACAGCGTCTAGTACAGGTACTCCTGTACCATCAGGCATCAGTGAGGATTGTACTAGTTGCAGACCGGCTGTTGTGCTGATTATCAGCCTGTTCGCGTGTTGTTTTCAGTCAGCTCAAACCAGTTAGTCAACAGTGTTTTCCTCTCATAATAAATCAGCATCAGCCAATCAAAACCAGCCCAGAAACTAACCAACGAACAGGCCGTATTAGGAGGTGTTCGTTTCTCCTCTCGCTGTTCCATCGGATATTTGACATATATATAGAGTATTAAATATAGACTGATTACGAAACTAATTACACAGTTTGTGACTAATTTACGAGACGAATCTTTTAAGCCTAATTAGTCCATGATTTGACAATGTAGTTCTACAGTAAACATATGGTAATGACGTATTGATTAAGCTTAATAAGTTCGTCTCGCGGAGTAGTGACGAATTCTGTAATTTATTTTTTTATTAGTATCCAAACATCCAATACGACACCCTCACGTGACACCTCCTAAATTTTAGTCACTGAATCTAAACACCCCTTAGACCAGGCAGCCAGGCCAGCTGGTGGACCAAAGGAATGGAATCTTGGCGTGAAGAAATTGGCTAGCGCGCGGATCATATTGCGATGCCCGAGCTCTGTTCGGCTAATACGTAAGTTGGCTGAAGTTGTTTTATTGTGAAAGAAAAATATTAAAGATTCTAGCTAATAAGTCGATTGATACGTGGAAGCGAACAGAGCCGCAGCTGCAGTTTATGACGAGAATTGAGTAGTAGTATACGAGTACTTTAAAACACATGCGCTTCCGCTGCACCTTTTAGGTCAGACACAGGTTCCATTCCAGTCTCCACGCCACTTGCATGCATGCTACTATATACTATCATATTCGCCTTGAATTATAACAACAGTAATCTTGACTATCCACATGGCACTGTCGGGCTTTATACGAAAAATATATTTCTGCATAGCTACCATTATTTGCATATATATAATGTTACTACTGCATCAAATAGTACATGGAACCCTGTCACGTTGCACATATGGGCCCGTTCGTTTCGCTGAAAAAAGAAGCTGAAACACCGTTCCGACCAATTTATTGTAAGAAAAAAATACTATTCCAGCTGAAAAGACAAGTCAAAAAATACGCATTATAAGATAAGTGAACAGGGCCATGATATGATACCCACAGCAAAGATACGGCGATGATCTCCTTTGCTGAACCGACACATTAACATAACGCATTATTATTATACTAGTCCATCACGCGCGCCCTCGCACACGTCGGTAGTCAGTTGGAAATGCAATCACAGATCTAAACGTGTCTATATTTTTTTTTTAAGATCAGAGTATGGAATTAGGCAGTATAGAGAAGCTGAAATATTGCCTTTTTGTACATATATGCACATAGATGGATATATATATTACATAAAGTGATCACATGGGTTTAGTAATGGTCTTAGGTCATGACATGGGATCGTACTTTACACATTAAATAAATAACATAGAGCAGCACAGAGTGGTTTTGTACATTGAGCAGCCAGCATGATTACTTGGCCCTTACTTGATTAGTAACAATCCATACATAACTGAGGATATTCTAGGACTTTACATTGCTTATCCTTATTAGTAACCTTAACCTGCGCAGCAGCTGGGCAGCAGAGGGCAGTGGCCAGGCCATCCGCGGAAGGGCCGACGGCGGCGGTCGGCGGGGCCCGCACTGACGGGCGGGCACCCGGGGCGGCAGCACGGCGGCGGCGAGCAGGGGTGCCGGTGACCCGCGCCTGCGCCCGCGAGGATGCGCGGCTGTCCCGCCGCGTGGAGAGAGAGAGAGAGCCAGAAGGGAGAGGGAGGAAAGGCCACGCCAGGAGGGAGGGGTGAGGGAGATATTTTTACCGAGCCAACTAGCACCGTACAGATGCAGAAAAGACACTGGCCGTCGTCTAATCTTCATCCAACGGAGCAAATAAAATTTACTAACGTGCAACAGACTAAATATCTAATCGAAAACTGTATCGTCTAATACATGCACTGCTATCTTCTCATGGAGGACTCGCTTGACCACAAGCCATCATGGATTGATTCCATAATTAACTTATGTAATTGGCAAATCTAAAGCAACTGGGTTCATAATCCACAAGCAAGTAGCAACTGTAGCAGCTGTACTAAACTACAATCCACCAAAAGTGTTATATAAATTTAAAAAATCAAAGTAAAGATCAACCAAATCGGTGTACATACAAATGTGTAAGATTGAGGATGCAAAAATATAAAGCTTCATGATGCAGGAAGGTATTTGGTGCCCAAAGGAGGTTGAAGAATGGCGTGTTACCTATATGCAGTTTGCATGTCGGAGGGTCGGCAACACCTGTAGCGGCTGCATTGAACTACAATCTAAAAAAATATAATACAAATTTACAAAATCAAGCTAAAGGTCCACCAAATCGATCTACATATGTATTACATCAAGGAAGCACAAATCAAAATTTCATGGTACAGGAAGGTAACTGGTGCCCAAAGGATGTTGAAGAATATTGCGTTACCTATTGCAGTTTGCATGTCAGAGGGCGAGGCTGGTGACAGCGCGTTGAACACAGACACCACAACTCGGCATCCTGTGGACGCAATTCAGCATATGTTGGTAAATCAAAGAAAGCGAAGCAGACGATGAAAGTAGGCAAGAGCGATAGCGTAAGTCTGCACACACAAAAAAAGTATGGCAAAAAAGAATAAACTTGTTTGAGCAACACAGCTAAGTTCTGAAAGGAAAATTGAGATATGCAGGTACCATCATAAAATAAAGGCAGCAGAATATAGGTTCACGTAGATAAATTAGAAAGGCACAATGCGGAATCTATGTAGCCTAAGATATTTGTGGCTTGTAGGCACAACCATAAAGCAAAGGAACATTATATATAAGGGTCCTTATGAATTAAGAGTCACCATAGAACCAAGCTACTATAATAGAGTGTTTGGACACCTGGTCAATAGATATAGACAGTATTCAATGTAACAACCATTATAAAGAAAACATGTCCCAAAATTCGCTTAAGGATGGGCTCATCGGCTGAGTGAATTTGGATAGAGCACTTAGCTTCATCATGAACTTGTATTTGCAACCAGGCACATCATCCTGACAGCATTGTCTCCCAAACGAAGAGAGTCTCATAGCAACTTCTATCTGCAACACCATGACCAAATCAACACCTCTCACACCACCAAAAGGCATGGATACACAAGATGCGATAGGAATAAGACTGGAACAATTTTTTCCCTGAGATTAAGCGTAGTGAACATTTAGAGGTTGCCAGATTTCATAAACCTCATAGGACATAGTAGGTGATAAGTTCATAATTAAAAGTTGCACAATATATTATTCACAAATTTTAGAAGCTGCAATGGTCGATACATAATAAAATGTACTACTCTATGTTTTTGGATCTACGACGACTTTGTGTAGTACACAATAATTAGGGACAAATAAAGGTGAAAAGGAAGCTTGGGAAATGTGATTACCTCTGGTCAAGCAAACTCCCGAAATCGAGTTGGACTACTTGGCGATGTCGATGACAGATACGGTGCACTAGATCCGTCCCTTTTGGTCTCGCTGGCGTCATCTGACGAAACCCAATCAAAAGAAATAGCCATCTCAGGAAACCCGGTCAAAAGAAATAGCTAGGGTTTCATGGAGGAGCGGAGCACACGGTCACCATGGGGAGGAGGCGTTGCGGAGCCCATGGGGAAGGATGGGGGAGAGGCATGGGGACCGTCGGGGTCCACCCGCGCCGGAGCGCCGCCCGCCAAGGGCGCTGCCTTAGCTGGTGTCCGCTGCTGCACCGGGAGGGAAGGAGAGAGAGAGATAGGAAGGGGAGGGAGGCGAGGGAGAGAGGGAGGGAGGACGAGGAGGAGAAGGGCGGCCGGTGCCACCGTGCCACGCTCGCGCCCGTTTCCGCGTCGGGAGGAAGAGGCTGGCAGAGAGAGTGAGGAGACAGAGAGGACGGGGTGAGAAGAAGAATCGGGAAGGAGAAGCTGAAGCTGTTGTATATATTTGATTGTTCGGGTTCAGACGAGAAGCGAGAGAAGCCAACTAGAAGCACGAGAATCGGTTGTCGTCGAGAATCCACTTCGAGCAATCTGGGACGTTGAACTAAAGATCGGACGACCAGGAATATTTGGAGCGACGTGGATGGGCTAGGAGGCGGCCAAAGCAAAATGCTTTGATATAATAGAAGGGAGGAAGAGGCCGGCAGACAGAGAGGAAGGGGTGAGAAGAAGAATTGGGAAGGAGAAGCTGAAGCTGTTGTATATATTTGACTCTTCGGATTCAGACGAAAAGCGAGAGAAGTAGAGCATAAGCGAGAGAAGCCAACTAGAAGCGAGAGAACCGTTTGTCGTCGAGAATCCGCTTGACGTTGATCTGAAGATCGGACGGCCAGAAACATTTGGAGCGACGTGAATGGGCCAAACCAAAATAATAGAATAGAATACGCGCTGCGCCAAGCTCTCCCACACCTTTTGAGCGGCTAAACCCCACGAGCACCTACCACTCCACCACCTGCTGCACCCAGCAGCCAGCAGCACACAATTATTGGGACGTACACGTACGCAGACGCAGGGGCACAGCAGGGGCAGCGTGCAGTACTGTGTGCCGTTCCTTTCCGGCTTGACTGGTCGCCGGCGCACTTGCACAGGAGACAGACAGTCGATCGGTCAGTCTGTTGGCCACCCAGCTCTATCGCGCGTGCTGATAGATGTTGCTCTCCAGCGAAAGGGTCCGCGGCAGGTTCACTCGCGTTCGAAGCAAACGGAGGGGTGTACAGGCAGGGTTAGGCACCGAAGAACGCCGCACGCACGAGACACTGTGTCTGTCTGGCAGAATTTTTTGTCCGTGACGACCTATATATGAATCGATCGAGCGGATTGAAACAAAAAAAAAACGGCTGGTGCTCATCATCCTGCGGTCGTGTATTCGTGTGTTACTGTAACGGTAGTAGTGGTTTGTGGTGTGCGCATACAGCTTAACTTGTCTTAGTCTGACCGGCGTCCCTTTTTCATTCTCTTTCGCTTGGACGCGGCCCTTTTAATTAGTAGGGGCGAGATGCTTTAAGCCAAATTAATAAACGCTTTGCAACATGCACATGTGCAGAAGAAATGACTCCAGCTTGGAGCACACAGGCATTACTAATCCTGCACAGCAGCAAGCAACGCGTCCAGTGCACGGAATCCGGCCTGCAGCCAGACGCCTCCTTCTCCTTCTCCTTCTTCGAGGATTTGCTCCATGCAGTAGTTGCCTGTAGTTGCGCTCGCACCAGACCGGCCAGGTCACAAGAAGCACAAGTGAATCAAATCCTGTCCTGAGCTCCCCGCCAAGCTGCATGCGCGTGCGCAGCCACCACTGAACTGCACCAGCCGAGCATCGCTACCTGGGGCCTGGATTGGCAGACGCAGGGCAGTGAGCACCCTGCACCAAACCAAACCTCTCTGGAGTAAACACAACCGAGCAATAGGTGGTCTGAAGTTTCCACCACTTCTTGCGAGCAAAATGTGCATCCCCTCAAGCCCAGCATGAGCTCCTCCAGGTTGAAGATATCGTCCTTCAGACCCAACTCTCTGATCGGCCGGACAGAAGGATATCACCCTTCAGTAGAACGTCGGACAAGCTAGACACATCGTCCATCTACAGGCTCCTCAAGGCCAAGGGACAGCCCAATGATCCAGCGTCAATCTTCATTTGGAGGAATGCATTGCCGGCCCGCCAAGGGTACAGCTCTTTGTATGGCTTATAATCAAAGGAAGAATATAATCCAGTGCGGCTCCAACTTACATCGAAAAAGAATCATCGACTCCCCAGCTTGCTCAGTTTATGGCGCGGCATAGGAAACACCGGACCACCTATTCTTCCAATGCCCCTTTGCAGTTCAGTTTTGGTCTGGCCTTGGATTCCAATCTGTGCAAAATTTACAGACCTCTAACCTGCACTGCATTCGGAAGCTCCCAAGCTTTCCCGAAGATCAATACAGTGCCTTCATTTCTCTGTGCTGTTGGCAGCTGTGGAAGAGGAGAAACAGAGTAGTTTTCCGGGATGAACACCAGAGCATAAGAAATCTTCTGCTATCTTGCAAATCTGAGGCCATTCAGTGGCGAGCTAGAATGCCAAAAAGAAGCAAAAAAAGTAATAGAGGCCTGGTCCACTCTCTTCGATATTTCGGCGAACTCTAATACCAATGTAACATAGGACTCCAGCAAACCTCCCGGCCGCCTGTAAACCTCCTTGTAATCTTGTTACCAAAGCTATAAGTCAATAAAATCAGGTGGGGAGCAATCCCCCCCCCCCCCCCCCCCCCCCCCCCCCCCCCCCGTTGAATGCTAAAAAGAATGTGCATCCATCATCATCTTGGAGGTTGTGGCGACGGCGGCGGTCTGCCGTCCACAGCCTCCCATGAATTGCGCCATAAGAAGAATTTTGTTTTTGGCGGCGCCGGGACCGACCAGAGCTCTTTTGCCCCTTCCAAAGCGGATGCTCCATGGAAGAACGCCCTGTACGTAGAAGATGACGCAGAGTAGGAGCCATGAGAGGACCACTTCCAGACAAACCTGTCTGGTGTCATGGGTTGCAACATGTAGTTGTCGACCAGCTCCCAAACTGTGAGAGCGCCAGTGATATCACGCACGCAAGTGACCCTTCCTTGAGATAGCCTGGAACAGGCAAGGTGCAACAATCTTCAATCGTCCATTAGGCAGGCAGCCATACGTCAGTCCAGAAACGGGCTGAGCGACCATCACCGACAAGCACGGAGAAGGATGCATCAAACATAGCCTGAACACAGCGTTCCGTCCTCGACGGCAGGCGCTCCCAGCCTCTGCCCGCGTCACTTCTCCGCAAGACCGCAACCATTCCCATCGCAGACGGAGCGCAAAACCGAAGAATCTGAGGTCAAGAATGGCCAGTCCACCATAGACCATTGGGCTGCATACCGATACCGTGCGCCAGGCAATCTTGCACTGGCCAATGACAATGACGAAAAGCATGGGTGACAATGGATCGCTCTGACGCAGGAACCCCCCCCCCCCCCCCCCCCCCCCCCCCCCCCCCCCCCCCCCCCCGCGTGGCAAGTGGCATATTCGTCTGCCAGCTCTACCATTGATCAGAATCCTTCTTGTGCTTGCAGTTGACAGCGGTGCGGCAATCCATTCGGTCCAGCGACGAGGAAACCCCATGAACTCCAATACCACCAACACCTTCGCTATATCCACCTTGAGCAAAAGTCATGAGTGTCCTCTGGAATGCAGCCAACGACACGACAACTGTATGGATCTTAAGTTGTCGTGATTGCTACGACCTTTTTGAAAGCATGACAATTTGACGGCATTAGTGATAGTTCCGTACTTTGTTTATCTGTTCGTTTGAACTTATGAGTCAAGGTATAATGTTTTTCAATCACAACAAATCAGCGAACAGTATTGTTTAGCTTGGCTTTTCAGCGAAGTGAAATGGACCTTTTTGAGGTCCGATCAGACGAGGGAATATGGCACCTCAATCTTCCTCATGGTCTAGATGGCAACTTATGGGCATCTATATTGCTCACGATCCTATGGCGTCTCTGGGATGCACGGAATGGAGAAGCCTTCCGGAACCAGCGGTCTTCAGCAACCCAAATCATCAGCCGTGTAACTGACGATCTAAAAATTTGGAAAAAGCGCTTCATTCTCACGAAAGCTGGCAGCGCTGCAATCTTGGCTTCTGTATCTGCAGAACTGCAGAATTGTTCCCTCTGTAACAGCCTAGTACCCTGTATACTCTGTAACTTCGTTTTTGATTATGTTTAATAAAGTTTGCAGGTGGGGATCCTCCCCACCCGTAGTTCTTTCAAAAAAAAAAGTTTGAGGTCCGATGGATATGGATTTGCGATAATGCGTTGGATTCTTCAAATATAAGCATCATTCTAATAAATCCGTCGATGTTTTAGGAAAAAAGACAATTACTGATCCATAAGAGTATAAGATTATTTTAATTTAAGAAGGCCAAGGAACTTATCAGTTATAGTACAATATTTTTCTCTCACAACAAAACAGCATCAACCGACTTATGGACCACAGAAACCACCAGCCGAACAGCCCCAAGTGAGAGACTTGCATAGCAGTTTTATTGAGGAATTGGGCTCACCAAAGAGAAGACAGAAAGCTACGTTGATTTGGCCCCGACAAATTTACACACCCAAGAGGTAGGAGTAAAAATAGAAAGATAGGAAAATGTGGATGACAGCTATACGAAGTCACTATATTCGAACAGTGGATTATTAGCCTTTCTGCACAAGGTTGATGGTTTGTGCCAATTTACATATGATATGTTTAACAGTTGGTGCCATTTCTAACACGGTCGATTGTTTTATACTCGTCATTTGAATCTAACCATGTAAGCCCTATGTAACATGATCTGTTAATTGAATTTTCATGCTATATAAATAATCCAAATAAAATTTTAGATTATTCTATGTGGATTTTAATTTTTCTATCAGCTAGTTTGTTGTTTTGACGGTATATAGACCAACAAAAATGGAAGGTTTTTTTTTCTTCTAACGGTAGATTTACATTTTTCCAGTTGGTTACTTGTCATAGAGGTAGAATGTTAGACATGATGGCTCGGAATTTTTATGTCGACGTCCCAGAATTTTTCTATGGACGTCATACCAAAACGGAAATTGATGTACCAATACAGAATTTTTCTACCACCTCTACCGCTTTTCTTTTGTTGGTACTTTTCTATCGGTAATAAATCCGACTATTTATATGGGCCAGCTTTCTAGTTGGGATGGACATCACATGTACCAAGTGTCCGTGTTTTGTCAGCAACAATACAAACACATGGCTATGTGTGCTTCCTAAAACTCGATGATAGCACAAGAGTGAAGAATTTTCATGCCGGTTTTGGTAACTTGTTTAAATTGCAAAACGGACTTTACCATTGTGTTCCTGTCATCGATAAGATCAGAATTCATATATACAACGTCCAATTCATACTTAGGATGAGGAGCCTTGATCGAATTTCATGTCGGTTTTGGTAACTTGTTTAAATTGCAAAATGGACTTTATCATTGTGTTCCTATCGTCGATAAGATCAAAATTCATATATAAGATGTCCAATTCATAATTAGGATGAGAAAATTATGGCCAGTGAAGATCCACCTTGTGGAAATCGGCTTCCAAGACTGATCAATTTTAGCAGGCAAAATCGAGTTTAGAGTTGTTACAAGGATTTTTGACCCCTAACGAATGAGTCCACCTCACCCTAAATATATCATATATTTGACTAAAATTGAGACTCGTTGATTTCTCAAAAGCGAGGTGTATATGTGTACAAGATATAGGTGCTTTTGAAATTTTATGTAGGTATACAGATATGTAATGCGCCTATACTTTATTGTGCAGCAGAAACCTCTTCGAATCTATCATTACCTTTATTTTCGTACACCTGGTGTGGCCACGTCACCATCAATTCTCGATCGCCAGATCTATCATCTACGGCTTGCAATCACCTATGTCGTCGCTGCCTCCAGATAGTTCTACCACCTGCGCACCATTCTTCCTCCCCCTTCCGTCCCGTGTCCCCGAAAAAAAGAAACTTCCTCTCTCAATGATTCCGGCGCGCTCGGCTCAGTCTCCGCCTCCCATGCCGCCGCTGTCGCGGCCCTTCTTCCGTGCATCCGCTCCCCGTCACAACAACCACGTCATCTCTCTGTGTCACATCCTCCTGTTCCTCTTTCTATCAGGTTGGCATGGTCTTCTATTTCCTTTGGTGGTTGGAGGTTGACAGGGGCGGACCCACTGTTGTGCCTGGGTATTCCCAGGCATACCTAATATTTTTTGGGGAAAAATAGCAGTTTGTAGAGATACTAGGTAGCATGCCCGTGTGTTGCTACGGACATCAAAACTTTTGTACTAAAAAACACACAGATCGCACGATAAGATAACAGTGCTGTGAAATTAAATACCGATGTTATTGTGAAATTAATACAGTCACGGAGAGCGCGGCGTCGCAGACTCACAAACTCTACTGTATAGACCTTTCCATAATGTGGCTAAGATAATATTTTATATCGACAGGAAGAAACATCCGATATCAATTTCTTTCGTGCAAATTGCCACTTGGGGAAGTTTACCATTTCGCTTTCCTTAGTCATTTGGTTTGAGCTACCCATTGTGCGGTTCAAATGGCATCAGAAGTCAACATTACTGTTCTTGTAGTCAAATTAGATAACTGGGTGATGACGCCACCCCTTTTTCCGTTAACTAAAAAATATTCTCACTGTACAGTTTGACAAGTATTTTTTAACAATGGCCAAAAGTTCAGAATTAACACAATTTGGAACATACAATCATTTGATTCTAAACAAATATGAAAAGAGGGGATAATAAAGGCCTCTTGTAGATGTGTCATTGCAAATTCTTTCACAAGCACCGACGATGAACTTCCTGCCGGTGGCTACTGCCTCATCGTCGCCAAATTTTTCCTGCTGATCATACAAAAATAATTGAGTTAGAAACAGTAAGTTCAACCATTATTATCATTGATAATGTATATTTATTGCACTTGAATATTACCCTTGGATGCAAGTTTAGATTGATTTCTAACAAACTGCTACGGGTAATGCTTGAGACCCCACCAGGACCCTGGTAAATCCGAATGTACGCAAAAACACATACAGATATCAGGATATCCAGTTGGAAATGCTTTTCGGCCTCCATCCTTCGGTTCTTTCTTTGGGACCCTAGATCATGCAGAAGATACACAAATAGGAAATCCCACATAATCATTCAATGCGAATCCCTACAGTATGTTTGCCCATTTTAAGTGAAGATACCAACTTTTGGGAGAATGGATGTGTTCTATGCAATGTCTATCAAATCCTATGTACGCAACAACTTATCTTATTAATTATTATATAGTAAGTTAAATTCCAATCATGCAATTTTACAGAATAAGCAATCCAATTTGTGAATAATCAAACTGAAGAGCATAACTACACATTCTGCCGGATTGATGCTATCCTATGTGCTCGAATAAGCAATCCTATGTGCTCGAATATGCTGCCGGATTGATGCCCAAATTCACATCTCCCAGCTTGATGTCCCAGTCCCACCACAGTGGTCTCGTCACGATGCAGCAGACATCTTTGCCCAAATCAAAATCCATCTGCTTGATGCAGGAACAAATATATATACACGTTGTAGACCTAAATTATCTTGACATCATTCTGTTCCGGTTGGAAGACACGGGCATGATCTTAATGAACAAAAAGAAACTAAAATCAGAAGTTAATAATCACACTGAATCCATGGGCAATGGTTGATCTTCCAACTTGTTTATCGGAGCACATTGAAAGACCTAGGATGCCGCCTAGAGGAGGTTGAATAGGCGTTTTTTAAAATTAACACATTTAAATGCGAAAATAATTAGAAAATGGAGTTTCCAAAATGGAAACTCCAAATTAAGAGTAATACTAACCCTCACAAGTTAGACACAGACTAAACAAGATATAAAGAATATATCTAGAAGCTACAACCCTGCAACACAAAGTTATAACAGAGATCAAATAATATTCAGCCCTGAGCTTTAATACCGGACGTGTCCGGTATACACGATTTCTGCAGATCAGCCGCGAACTTGTTCCTTTCGATTTCTATCTTCAAACCAAACTGCAGGCACCTACTAGAGATGACAATATACACAGAGAACCTGCACAAGAGCTGGAGCAACACAAATATCAAATGAAATACGAATTGAGACACGATATTTGTTTTACCGAAGTTCAGACTCGTTCGAGTCCTACTCTCCGTTGAGGGGGCTGGGGGCGACCCAGCTAAGGTCAGCCTTAGAGGGTACCACGAAGGTCACTCTAGCCGGAGTCTTTTCCAACTCCTTTTCCTCCTTCCACTAGTTGATTCTGAGGTGGCGGAATCGACCGTTACAAATTTTTCGAGGCAACCACAATCTCTCGGGTGCTCTCCGGCGACGCCTAGCCGTCTAGGACCGAAGAGTCCAAGAGTAACAAATGCGAATCACAAAATAGACAATATGCACAAGTGCTCAAGTGGTGGCTACCTCTCTTTTTCAAATTCTCTCTTAACCCACAAATAAATTTTACGATTTGGATCACACACTCACTAAGAGAGGGTTTAGGAGAGTTGGCAAGGCTCAAAAACGTGTATGTGCATCAGCAGAATCAGCAGCCTCCAAAGATGGAGGCTTGGAGGTATTTATAGACCCCTTGGAAAAACTAGCTGTTTTATAGCCGTTGTCATACCGGACGGCACACGTCCGGTATGACTTACACTGTCCCAACGGTAACTAAGTTACAGTGACAATGTGAGGCGTCAGAACTCCCGATGAATGCTAGAACTTCTGACCGTCGGAACTCCCGACTCACGTCAGAACTCCCGACCCTCAGCCTATTAAAAAACTTAAGTAACTGAGTTGAAGTTTGTGAGGTGCCGAAACTCCCGACACATGCCAGAACTTCCGACCCTCAAGACATTTGAAAATTAGCCGTTGGCCTCTGGTCGTTCATACCAGGACAGTGAACCTCCAAGTCAGTTTAAAGCGCGAGACGTCGCAACTCCCGACCATTGCCGGAACTCCCGACCGTCGGAACTTCCGACTCATGTCGAAACTCCCAACAAACCAACCCGAGAACAATACTTTTATCATTGCTGGGCAAATACCGGACACGTCCGGTATCAATACCGGACCCAGACCAGCAAAAAACAGATTAGCTCTTTTGTCTCTCAAACACTCAAAACTCACATGGGTTGGCTTGAACACTTATAAAACATTATCTATCAACATGATGCATCCCTCTTAATAGTATGGCATACCTATTAAACTCAAGATTAAAGGAAAAACGAATTTATACCGCTTGAGTTGACCTTTTTTGAATTAATGCCGTCTCTTTCAATCTTCGTCAAGTAAGGGTGCCAACATGTTGATATTGATCTTTTCACTTGAGCATAGCCATCTTGAGCACGTGACTTGATTCCATTCATCAAATTTGAATAATCCCAAATGCATCAAGTCACTTCCATCAAATACTCCAATAGTGATTTGATCAAATAAACATGGCCATCATAGCTTGATTAGTACCTCAACTAAATGCAAGTACTTCCTTCTTCACCCTATCTAGGTTCTTTGGCCGCCAAGCCATCGCTTGCCCTTCACCCTTGCTTAGTACCTCGAAGCCTTTCCTTGCTATCTTCACCATCTCAAGCCATCAAGTCACATCTTGTGTTGAATCATCCATTCATTTGTATTGTTACCTTTTTCATTTCAATTTAGCAAGCTTCAAATATGAGACCATTCCATATGTAATCCCTTATGTCTCATTAATTAATTCTTACGAGCTTGCTTTCACACAGTACATGGAAATCCCACAATAAATAAGCCTTTGTATGAATTCCATTTGCATTGTTGTCTTGTGCTTGAACTAGATTGTTTATACAACAACACATTATTTTGGCTTTCATTAAGTACCTGCGAGATAATCTATTACCTATCCACACTTAGCAAACGGGTTAGATCTTTAATCACGTTGTCATTCAATCATCCAAAACTCACTAAAGGGCTAGATGTAGTTTCAATCTTTCCCCTTTTTGGTGATTGATGATAACTTGATTAAAGCTTACAAAAGAAAATAACCATTTAAGCTTTTGGGTTCAATGATTTATGAGAGGCTCCCCCTTAATATGTGCTTATGATTAGAATCCACAAAATGATCTCAAATGTCAATTGCACATACTAAAACATATAAGAGACTCCCCCCTAAATCGTTGCATCTGTGGGGTGCATGTGTGTGTGACAAAGTAAAACCGTGATGCATATGACAAGATATATCATACAAGAATAAATATAAAGGCATCACATCAAGTATTTTCATTCTAGCATGCATAGTCCTTATAAAAATAAATATAACACATGTATGTCGCACATAGCACTCATTACACATTTTCTCAAGTCCACAAGCCACTAATATGATATAAATAAAGATCATGTCTTTAAGAGATACATAGATAAAGCATAAGTGAGTCTTATCTCAAACTCAAGATACATAGATAAAGCTCAGAAACTACAGCCTGCAGTACATATCTTCAGGTACAAAGATAAGCAAATGAAACTATCCTGAAGCTTTAATCAGTCTTTCTCCCCTTTGTCATCTATCACCACAAAGGTCCAACAATGACATACTAAGGACAAAGGGGCTACAAGCTGTCTCTGAAAGCTATGATCTCTCATCATCATCTTCATCTCTACCAGCATCCTCATCATCTGAGCATGTAGCACCGGCTGGACGAGAACCACCCATAGTAGACGGGTCATAAAAACTACCCGTGGGGTCACTCCACCAGTCTGAAGCATACTCATCTACAACACTAGGACATGGCTGAGAGTGAGTAGGCACCCGAGCCTGTAGTGGTAAAGTGTCAGGGTGCTCTGGAGCCTGCTGCTGCTGCTGCTGTCACTGAAGGAACTTAGCAAACTCTACGTCATACCTACCCTACTACTGCTCCTCAGTCTCAGGCTCACTAGCTGCCTCATCTGATAATGGAGACCTAGGAGGATCAAGCTCAAGTCTAGAAGCAATCTGCTTCAAAGTCTAAGTATCCTTCCTCCTGGTCTCCCTCTCCTTCTGCTGATAGGTCTGTATGTCCTTGCATATCCCAAAGATAGCACTGAACATCTTGCGAATAGGAGAAGGAGGACTACGACGACATGAAGAAGAACATGAAGGAGCATGTGGTAGAGGGGAAGCTCATCCTACTGCTGCACCACTTACAGGTGCATCTGCCTCTAGTGCTGTAGCTGCTCCTCCTGGTCCTGCTAGAGGTACCCCAACCTCAGGCAAGTCTGCAATAATCTTCAGGGCCTTATGCTTCTTGTCATACTCAAATGTGTGTCATGTGACCTTCTTAATCATAAACAGGATGTAAGGTGCAAATCCACAGCCCTTGAGGGGCCTCTCTCCCACACTCCTAATCTCTAACCAAATAAAGTCAAAAACACTGAATGGCTGAGCATCAGGTGCCATCCTGTGGAGCAGGTTCCTAGAATAATCTGCAATGTTGCCCTTGTCTCCACCCTTGCAGTCAATAGTCTTCCTAAACATCATGTCCAGGTATCTGTAAGTAGGGTGAAGACCTAGAACCTTCCCCACTGCTCCTCTCTCACCTCCTGGTGGATACATGTAGGCAAGCTGCTCAGGAGGTAACACCTGCTCGGTGTGGATCCTGTCTCTCTGAAGGTCCTCCTCTGAGAAGCCAAGAAAAGCTGCAAAGGCGTCGTAGTCAACACTGTACCACTGGCCCTCAAGCATCCAATGCATATGCCTCGGCTCCTCTTCCACAAACAGAGTGGCATAAAACTGTGCAATGACTTTAGAGTTCCAATCATGCACAAACTCCATGAGCGTGTATATACCTGTGCGCTGACAAGTGGCAATAGCATAGTCAATGGAGGACTTCCGTAGCTCTCTGACATATTTCCAATCTATCCACTGAGACTTGGCTACCACAGGATTCCTAGCAAGTATCACACTAGTGTAATAATCTAGGTGGAACATAGTGTGAAAGCGATGATCATACTAAATCCTAGGCAAACATCTGGGATCAATCCTCCTCTGATCTCTTGCTCTCTCAGTCATTCCCTTTCCTTTGTATTTGACTCTGACAACATAGTTGGGTAAAACTAGAGCATGTACTTCAAGAAGGCCATAGTCCATGCCCTGACCTAGGTGGTGCACTGGAGGTGCCTGCTGCCCCTCCTCTATCTCCTCAGAGCTGTCACCATCATCTGACTCTCTGTCTGAGTCTCTACCAGTGCTCTTCCTTTTCCTACGCTCAAGTCTGTAATCCTCAATTTCATCACCAGAAGAGGGGCTGCTATCATCATCACCACCCTCTCTATACTGTGGAGCACCCCTAGAGGCTATAGAGGGTCTCCTGCTACTGCCCTGCTCCTGGTGATTGAATCTAGGATGCATTTCCTATCTTGCCTTGTATTTCTCTAGTGCTGGATCATGCCTATGCTTGGATCTGGGCTCCTGTCTTCCACTCAAGGCTGCTACCCTGTGTCCAACATGATTTGTAAAGAATCTTAGATACATGCCCAAGCAACATTTCTTATATTATTGTCTATATATATACAATTATTTATCCAAAATCTCACAATCACCTATCCCATCTATGGTCAAGGTTTTGCAAAATTAATTTAGACAAACAATCATATATATAGGGACAATAATCAATGAGTATTGAGTTGAGGCTGCAGCTGAACCTACATCGCTGGCTCATACCGGACACGTCCGGTATGAATACCGGACATGTCCGGTATATGTACACAGCAACCCTAACTAGGGGCTCACGCTCAATCTCATCTCCAATTCAATCCAAATTTTAACCATGCCTTCTAGACCTCCAATGCAGCATCTCGACAAAATGAATTTACAAATGAGGCACTAAGGAGTAGATCAGACGGGTTCTGGTATTTGAAATACCTAGGATGAAGAACACGAAATTGATTTAAAATCCACGATGAAGATCCTTGCTGCAAGGGCACTCCAATCCTTCTTCCTTCTCCCCTTCTTCCTTCTCTTCTTCTCCTTGCTTGGCGTGGTCAGAGGAGACAGTGCAGGCTACAATGGGTCCTGCTGAGGGCCTGCACTCCGTCGCTGCGTCTGAGGACGAGGGAGGGCCGAAGGACAGAGGGCACGCGGCGAGGAGGCAAGGAAGAGCGAGGGCATGGAGGCACGACCATCGGTGAGGGTGAGAGAGGGGCGAGCAGCGGCGCTACTTGGCGAAGAGGATGGAAAGAAAGAATGGACCTCGGAACTGGGCTGAAGGGGTATCTTATTCTAGTCGCCCCGCGGATACCGGACATGTCCGGTATTTGTGGGCTGGTTTTTCTTATTCCAAATTTCATTCACTTAATTCCAATCCCCTTCTCTATCATTTCTTGATCCAAAATATGTATGTCCTTTATCCAAATAATGGAAATTATTTTTCTTGTCCAAATGCCATGAGTATCACTTCTCTTTTTCAAATATTTGGCATATATAGATTTAGATTACTTGAGAGAGATATTGTGAGACATAGTTGATTGTGGACTTAAGGAAGCCATGTCATGTGTAATTAGCCAATCAAACAATCAAGGAGAGCTATAATTATCACATGACAAGGCTAGGTCACAAACACCAAGATTCAAATAGTTTTTTAAATTCACACCACCTACACATGCTAGTAATGAGTTTTGAAAAACATCTCTCCTATGTCACACAAATGCACATTCTAACATATAAAGGGCCTTTGATGCACTTACAATGCATGTTTGTAAAAACATAGCTTTGCCTTGAGCCTACAAGAATACCACCAAGAAGATACATAGCATGATAATCTTTATGTTGATCTTGATTGCCAAATAATCATGCTAGATACGAAATCAATTTTTTATCCAAAGGACTACAAAGAATGCTAGATAAATTTGTTAGTCCGCAAGGTACAAAATAGAAACTGAACTTCCCCTAAATAAGTGCTTTAAGTAATTTAAATGACTTTCAACTAGCATTTTATTCTATTAAGAATTTGGGAGTTAATTTTCTATTTTGAACCGCAACCAAATAATTTGCCATATTTAAATTTGACTTCAAGAGATGCTCATAATTCACTTAGATTTGGTAAACCACAAGCTTCTGAGTAACTTAATGATATATGAAAAATATATGGATTAAAGACTCAGTTGCAATCCTATTAGTGTTCTTGTTCCTACAATACCAGGCACGTCCGGTAGGTATACCGCACACGTCCGGAATACACAGAACAGAAATACTTTCTTTCTGTCCCTAACCATACCAGACACGTCCAATAGTAATACCGGACACGTCCGATAGGTGCAGGACATAACCAATTAATTCACTGTTTGTGATTCTTCGTTTTGCTCTATTATTTGTTGTATACCTGCCTCTCAACAAATGAATTGCTCTACTAGAGAGTTATTAAAAGCATCATATGGCAAACATGATACTTATCAAGTAAAACTAATTAGCCACTTTCAATTTTTCACAAATATGCCTAATTGTGAGTCATTGAGCAAAAAAAAAACAAAGTGGCTATCCTATAAGTTTTAGGTACTTGTTACCAATGGTGAAGATGAAGTAAATGATATATCTATTAAATTATCTTTGGGTCAACCATAGAAGAGATTATAATAAGAATTTGTTGATAGATTGAGTGAATATTTTTAATTTATTTGCTCAACC
This sequence comes from Miscanthus floridulus, assembly GCF_019320115.1. NCBI lineage: Eukaryota > Viridiplantae > Streptophyta > Magnoliopsida > Poales > Poaceae > Miscanthus > Miscanthus floridulus. The sequence goes on along the minus strand of NC_089585.1, from coordinate 113,509,798 downwards.
ACTCCGAAACCTTCATCTCATCACCAAGTACCTACATCATTAACCTAAGCACACTTTGGTACCCAACTCTTGTTGGGTTCTTTTGAGTTAGTCAACAAGTGCTTAGGCACCCAAATGGCTTTAGCACTAGTTTGTGGTGAACACATCACCTTGCTAATGCTAACTCCATTTGTGGTCTTCCTAAGCATATCATTATAAACAAATGTGTTCGACTTAGGTGTGTTACCATTTGTGCATTCATAGCTTAAATGCCCCTTTCTTCTACAAGCATAGCATATGCGACCTTTGTTTGCTCTATGCTTTCTTTACTTGTATGCACATCTATCAACCTTATGGCCCATCTTATTGCATCCATAGCATCTTCTTGTTGCAACTTGGGCTTCCTTTCTTGCCTCTTTGTACATTGGGCATTTCTAGGTAGGATGTCCCAATTTCTTGCTCATGAGACAAGTGCTTTGTCCATCACTTTTCTTTTAGTTGGCCAACTTGTTTGAGACCTTTTGTTTGGCCACTTCACACTTGTCGGTCCAACTCTTATGTGGACACATGGCCCACTCATGTCCATATAATTCACAACCATAACATAACCTTTTTCCATGTTTCTTGCTCTTGGTTGTGTTGGGCTTGCTTGAGATGTGATTTTTTATTGGGTTTTGGAGGAAGCAAGGTTTGAACCCTTCTCAAGCTTCTTCACCATGTTATCACGGTTATCTTGAGAAGGTTGTGCTTTCTCCTTACCCTTCAACTAAATCACATCTTTCTTTAATCTTTTCACCTCTTCTTTGAGCTCTATGTTTTCTATGAGATTTAGCTCAATCAAAGATTGGCTTGCTTGAGGAGCACACCCATTAGTACAAGAAATATTTAAATGAGATGGTGTACTAGTGAGTGAATGTGTAAGAGGTTGAGAAAATTTTACCGATGTGATGACAACCTCATGAGCCACCTCAAGCATGATGCTTGATTCTATTACTTTATCATGAGAGCACTTTAGATGAACATAGTTTGCTTATCGCACATTATACTTGCTTGATAGTTCATCTAGCCTTGCCTTGAGCTCAAAGTTTTCCTTCTCTAGCTGTGAAACACTAGAAGAGGAGTTAGTAACTAAAGTATGCTCAATTGACAATTTTTCATACCTTTCACTTAGAGCCTTTAGTTCTTCCATCTTAGAGATGAGAAATAATTCTTGCTTTTGAAGTGATTATTCTTGCTTCTCAATCTCTTCTTCAAGCTCATCATTCTTTTCAACTATCTTCATGATGATGAACTTGTCTTTGCGGTTGAGATGATCAAGGTTTTAGTTGTCTTCAACTTCAACATCACTCTCATCTTGATCATATACTTGTGCTTTCTCCTTTTCTTGATCTTTCTTGTTACTCTTTTTCTTGCTTTTCTTGGCCATGAGACACAAGTGATGAGTATCATGAGATACTGAGGTTGACTCATCACTTGGTCGCCACCGGGCTTGAGCATCGTTGCAAATAGCTGCTTGCTACTCTACTGCCTCATCCATACTGGACATGTCCAGGCAGACAGTAAGTCATGCGCTGCTTGCACTTCTTGCTTCGGCTCGGCGCTCTTGAGGTCTTGTGAGGCTTCTTTGCTATATGAAGACACAATGGACATACTTTCCATTGACTCGATCTCAAGTGCATCATCACATTTTGATTTTCCATATAAATCAAAAAGTCTAGTCCAAATGAGATGAGCACTCTTCGGAGGTGGTTGTCCATTGAAGATTGCCTTATCTTGAACCTCTGCACTCAATGTACTCAACATGACATTAATAGCTTGAGCATTGAGTTGCACGCATATCTCTTCCTCTTTTAACAAATTTTTATAGTTGCTCCAATCAACTATAGGAAGAGGTATGCTTGCATCCACAATATACCCACCAAGAGGACTAATATCCCTAAAAGCATTAAGTACATGAATTGACCAAGGTAGAAAGTTTAAACCATCATTTTGGAGAAGCGCCAGCTCCAACTCGATAGGTGTCGACATCCTTTTCTCATAGTGGTAAAGTTTTAGGTGAGAACCTGGCTCTAATACCAATTGAAAGGACCTAGGATGCCGCCTAGAGAGCGGGTGAATAGGCGTTTCTAAAAATTAACACATTTAAATGTGGAAATAATTAGAAAAGGGAGTTTCCAAAATGGAAACTCTAAATTAAGAGTAATACCACCCCTCACAAGTTAGACACAAACTAAACAAGGTATAAAGAATATATCTAGAAGCTACAACCCTACAACACAAAGTTAGAATAGAGATCAAATAATATTCAGCCCTGATCTCTAATACCGGACGTGTCCGGTATACACGATTTCTACAGATCAGCCCCGAACTTGCTCCTTTCGATTTTTATCTTCAAACCAAACTGCAGTCACCTACTAGAGATGACAATGTACATAGAGAACCTGCACAAGAGCTGGAGCAACATAAATATCAAATGAAATGAGAATTGAGATACGATATTTGTTTTACCGAAGTTCGGACTCATTTGAGTCCTACTCTCTGTTGAGGGGGCTGCGGGCGACCCAGCTAAGGTCAGCCCTAGAGGGTACCACGATGGTCACTCTAGCCGGAGTCTTTTCCAACTCATTTTCCTCCTTCCACTAGTTGATTCTGAGGCAGCGGAATCGACCGTTACAAACTTTTCGAGGCAACCACAATCTCTCAGGTGCTCTCCGACAATGCCTAGCCATCTAGGAGACTAGGACCGAAGAGTCCAAGAGTAACAAATGCGAATCACAAAATAGACAATATGCACAAGTGCTCAAGTGGTGGCTATCTCTCTTTTTCAAATTCTCTCTTAACCCACAAATGGATTTTACGATTTGGATCACACACTCACTAAGAGAGGGTTTAGGAGAGTTGGCAAGGCTCAAAAACATGTATGTATATTAGTAGAATTAGCAGCCTCCAAAGGTGGAGGCTTGGGAGTATTTATAGCCCCCTTGGAAAAACTAGTCGTTTTATAGCCATTGCCATACCGGACACATCCGGTATGCATACCGACTTACACTGCCCCAACGGTAACTAAGTTACAGTGACAATGTGAGGCGTCGGAACTCTCGATGAATGTCAAAACTTTTGACCGTCAGAACTTCCGACTCACATCGGAACTCCTGACCCTCAGCCTATTTAAAAACTCAAGTAACTGAGTTGAAGTTTCTGAGGTGTTGGAACTCCCGACACATGCCAGAACTTCTGAGCATTGGAACTCCTAACTCACGTTGGAACTCCCGACCCTCAAGGCATTTGAAAGCTAGCCGTTGGCCTCTGGTCGTCCATACCCAACACGTCCGGTATGAATACCGGACACGTCCGGTATGAATACCGGACACGTCCGGTATGACCAGGACAGTGAACCTCAAAGTCAGTTTTAAGCGCGAGACGTCACAACTCCCGACCGTTGTCGGAACTCCCGATCGTCGGAACTCCTGACTAGAAGGTCCTAATATGGCTAGAGGGGGGGTGAATAGCCTATTTAAAAATCTACAAATCAACTAGAGCAATTTGATTAGTATGACAAATAGCAAAATGCAAACTTGCTCTAGCTCTACAAGGGTTGCAAGCCACCTATCCAACAATTCTAGTTGCAATGATTACTAGGCACACAACTTGCAAAGTTACTACTCACTAAGAACTCTCAATCTTGCTACTCTAAAGAGCTCCACTAGATGAACTTAAAATAACAAAGCAAGCTCTCAATTCTAATTACACTAAAGAGATTGCCACATCTAGTTTACAAGAATATAAATGAGTGAGTAGGGTGATTATACCGCCGTGTAGAGGAGTGAACCAATCACAAGATGAATATTAAATCAATCACCAGGAGAATACCAAAGGGCAAGAGACAACCAATTTTTCTCCTGAGGTTCACGTGTTTGCCGGCATGCTTGTCCCCGTTGTGTCGACCAACACTTGGTGGTTCGGCGGCTAAGAGGTGTTGCACAAACCTCATCCATACAATTGGACACCGCAAGAACCTACCCACAAGTGAGGTAACTCAATGACACGAGCAATCCACTAGAATTACCTTTCGGATCTCTGCTAGGGAAGGCACAAGACTCCTCACAATCACCACGATCGGAGCCGGAGACAATCACCAACCTCCGCTCAGCGATCCTCGCTATTCCAAGCTGTCTAGGTGGCGGCAACCACCAAGAGTAACAAGTGAATCCCACAGCAAAACACGAATGCCAAGTGCCACTAGATGCAATCACTCAAGCAATGTACTTGGATTCTCTCCCAATCTCACAATGATGATGAAACAATGATGGAGAAGAGTGGGAGGGCTTTGGCTAAGCTCACAAGGTTGCTATGTTAATACAAATGGTCAAGAGAGTGAGCTTGAGCTGGCCATGGGGCTTAAATAGAAGCACCCATGATATAGAGCCATTGTACCCCTTCACTGGGCACAACACGGGGTGACCGGACGCTCCGGTCAGTTCGACCGGACGTAGGACCCCAGCGTTTGATCGCCCGATGCTTGCCACGTGTCATCGGCTTCAAACGCCGATCGCCCGATCTCAACGGTCAAGTGATGACCGGACGCGTCAGTTAGAAAGTGACCGAACGTAGGACCTCGGCATCCAGTCGTTTCTAGTAAGGTTCCAAATGTGAAATTTCATGACTAGACGCGTCCGGTCATGCTCGACCGGACTCACCCGGAGTCCGATCACTCAACGTTTCCTCTGTGTGCCTCATGTCATCGTACGTCAGCACTGACTGGACTCAGACCATGAGCGTCTGGTCAGTTTACACGCCAGCGTCCGGTCACAAGACCAAGACCATGTGCTTACTGCTGTCACTGCTCGGACTCTAAACCCAGCGTCCGATCACTGCACCACCAACGTCCGGTCACTCTGTGAACCCCTATCTTTTCTGTATAGGGCACCGGTGGCACCGTCAAACTATCCGCACTCTATGGGCGGACACTCCACCGGTGAAGTTCCTAACCCTTGCTCAAATGTGCCAACCACCAAGTGTATCACCTTGTGCACATGTGTTAGCATATTTTCACAAAAATACTTTCAAGGGTGTTAGCACTCCACTAGATCCTAAATGCATATGCAATTAGTTAGAGCATCTAGTGGCACTTTGATAACCGTATTTCAATACGAGTTTCACCCATCTTAATAGAACTGCTATCTAACCTAAATGTGATCACACTCGCTAAGTGTCTTGATCACGGAAACAAAATGGCTCCTACTATTTATACCTATGCCTTGAGCCTTTTGTTTTTTTCTTTCTTCTTTTCCAAGTTCAAGCATTTGATTGTCACCATGCCATCACCATCGTCATGATCTTCGCCGTTGCTTCATCACTTGGAGTAGTGCTACCTATCTCATAATTACTTTGATAAACTAGGTTAGCGATTAGGGTTTCATCAATTAACCAAAACCAAACTAGAGCTTTCAATCTCCCCCTTTTTGGTAATCGATGACAACCCTTTCATAAAGATATGAGTTGAAATTTAATTGAATCTATGTTGCTTGTCCAAGCATATTTACCATGTGTAAACGATATGGACAAGTTTCATGAATCCCAAATGGTAGCAATTGCTCCCCCTACATACGTGCTAAGAGTTTGGATTGTAGCTTGCACATATGCTTAGATAGGAAATATGAGAGATAATTTCTACCGTATGATGCTAAGGTATAAGAGATGGACCTTTGAAGCGTGATACCAATTGGAGTGCACCAATATACCATCCTTAGCACCATTAGTAACTATATATACACAAAAACTAGAATATCCCATGAGATCAACATTACAAGTAAGGGTCTAGTTTCCATAACATGAACATAAGTCTAGTTACTTTAGCCTATGCATGCTAGTTTTTCATCACTTGGAGTAGTGCTACCTGTCTCATAATTACTTTGATAAACTAGGTTAGCACTTAGGGTTTTATCAATTAACAAAAACCAAACTAGAGCTTTCACCGATGAACCAACCTGAGAACAACATTTTTATCATTGCTGGGTGAAAGGACCTAGGATGCCGCCTAGAGAGGGGTGAATAGGCATTTCTAAAAATTAACACCTTTAAATGTGGAAATGATTAGTAAAGAGAGTTTCCAAAATGGAAACTCCAAATTAAGTGTAGTACCACCCTCACAAGTTAGCCACAGAGTAAACAAGGTATAAAGAATATATATATATATAGAAGTTATAACCCTACAATACAAAGTTAGAACATAGAATGAATATATTCAGCACAGATAGGAAATACCGGACGTGTCCGGTATACACGTGTTCTGCAGAACAGCCTATCACAGTGATCAATACAGGACCTGTCCGATAGCTATACCGGACATGTCTGGTATACACGGTTTCAGTGGAACAACCCTAAACTTGCTTCTTTCGATTTCTAACTTCAAATTAAATTGTAGGTGTAACAGAACCGACCAAATCATAAGAACGTAAGTACAAAAACAATCACCAAAGCGATCAAATTCCTGTACTTAAGCTCCCATAATCCCGGTAGCCCGGAAATCACTAAGGATTTCAACCAACTCTTGACATACAAACCAAGATCGTAGTGATTCAACACAACACATCATCCGTTACAACATTTCATAAGTAACATTCGGATTACATCCATCAGGGTTAAATAAAATATTACAAACCAAGTTTGAGTGTGCGGAAGCAACATAGTTTGGTACAAAACATCATAGTTTTCAATTACATTGCCAGGTCCGAGTCATGTCCCACAAAAGCATTATCAGGTATGAGAACTAGTAGAGACCGCGCCCAACGGTCTAGTCTTCATCCCCAGCTGGGAGAAGGCAGTACTTGCAGCAACCAAAGTAGAACTGGTCATCTGCAACAGGTGGGAGATAAACCCTGAGTACGAGAAGGTACTCAGCTAGACTTACCCGACAAAATAGAAATAAAGGACACCAAGGATTATGCAAGGCTCTTCAGGTGGGCTAGCTTGACACAGTTGCATAAAAGAGCTTACGATTATAGTAACCAATTTAAACTTAGCATCAAGCTTATCATTATTTACCTGTCCACTAGATTAGCACCTGTACTAGAGCACTCACTTATTAGGAGCAAACAATATTAACCATAGCAGGTATCATAAGGCTGTCATCATCATATCATCATTTCCGAACCATTAAGTTATTAAGTGTATCTACATTGGAGATAAGCCCGTCAAGTTCTCACTAACCGGGAGAGACGGCGACTCGAATCGAATTACAACTCAGTTGAGGGGGTATTCCTAACTCTCACCCTGGCATACTTTGCAAGGGTAGCCGTGGGTCACCTTTGGAACATCTCAGGAACCAAATTCGCGGGTTCGATCAGCGCCAGCACTCTCAAGGATTACCCTTCTGCCAAGACGATCAGGACTTTTAAATTACCTGCCCTTGGACTCACGCCTACGGCTCCCTTCCGAGGCGCACTTTATACTTATCGACTCCCGGCCTGAGGTGAGCTACTCGGCTTCGTGGTCGGTCTCCAGACCCGGCCAACTAAGAGAGAGGCATGCGTTCAACATGAACAGGAAAGGCTCCAAGAATCAGTCCTTAAGCGATACAGATGGAGTCACTACAAACCGGCAAGCCTCCATCTGGTCTTCATTTCAATTAAGACTGGTTCTTTTCCACGATAGCAAATATAGCCAACCGTGCCACATGTATCTTCCTATATCTCGCAGGTGACAGGAAATCACCCGACTTCTACCGCGTTTAAGCAGGGCTAAGCACTACTCGAGCCTGAGCAACATAGGATTCAGGGTAACAATATCTGAACAAGGAATGGGTAACCAATGCAGCAAGTGTTCGCATCCAACACCTAAACTTAATGCAACAATATATATATAGATATATAATAATAATAATAATGTAACTGCATTTCGGAAATTAGGAGGCTTAGTATGCTTCGGGGCTTGCCTTTCACAAAGTTGCAAGGAAGGTGATCTGGGCACTCAACGGCGACCTCGTCTGGCACTTCTCCTGAAGGCTGCTCCTCCTGAATCTCCGGTGTCGGCTGCTGCTGCTCGCTCGGCTCCTCGAATTCCAGCAGGGTCACTCCTTCCGGTACACCTATTGCATGCCGATGCAAAAGATAAATACCATGGATGCATAAGGTATGACATGATGCTCATGATGAATGGATCGTAGTAAGTGTTTACGAGCGCATTACTGGACACTCGTTTACCGAGTAATTAGCTCTATTCAAATCACTTTAAGCATGTATCCAACTTAACTTAAAGAACAAGAGCAACTTACCTAACTTGCATAACCTAAGATAAAGATGCTCATCTTCAGTTAAAGGCCTAACACCTAGGAACATTACCACAAACTTAGAACTAGTAAAGACATACTTAAAATTACAGTTAAAGCTTCATCTGCAAACAAGTAGTCACTTAATTCAATCATAACCAGAGTTCTATAAATCCAAATGACTTGCAAGAGGACATTCTGGAAAGCTCATGAAATTCTCTACAATTCATTTGTAAACATCAAGGCATGATTCTTAAGTTAACCAAATCAAATTCCAGTAAACCTAGAATCTGTCCCGCAATGGCAGGGTTGCTAACTTAATTATTTAATGATGATGCAAAAGCATAATTTGATCAACCCAAGTTTACCGACTTGTTTTTCATACCCAAGAAACATTAGAAAGTATAGTGCCAACTTCTAAATAATTTATTTAATATCCTTTTCCAATTTATTTAGTTAATTAGGTGATTTTAAGCAATATATAGTAAAACTATTCATAAAAACCTAAAAAAATTACAGTAGCTATCTCATGCTGCACATAGACTACCATAAAAATTTCAAAGCCATTGGACAAACATAACTTGCTGTATCCAAAATAATAGATGACATGTCTAATTTGAGCATAATTACGAAACCCTAATGAAAAGTGTCAAGCAACAGATTTCACATTTTTCCTAACATCATTCTAGCATAAGAACCTTACTCACCAAATTTTACCTTTACTGGATCTATAGAAAATTTATGAAAATTCACACAAGATCCATCCATTAATAAAAAGAAATTCTATAACTCAAAAACCACACATGCACTAGCTCTGAAATTTTAACCATACCTTCTACTACGCAAAAATAGATGACCCACAAAATTTCATAATTTTTGGACCACAGAAACTCAAGTTAAAATTCAAACAAGTTTGCATGCTTCTAAAAACACATTTCAAACTCCTATTTAATTCATCCAATTTTTCTAAAACATGTGCTCATATACTATTTTTATTAAATACTAGACAATACTAGGAACTCAACAAAATTAGAACCATAGCATTTGGATCTATATACTAAGAAATACAGATTTTTGAATCATGCACACAAATCTGTGAAAACAAAATAAACCAAATAATTAAGGAAACCTAACAGCTACTGGTGGGCTGGCCCAAGGAACGGCGGCCCACGAGCGCACAGGCGCGGCCCAAGCCGACGGCACGGCCCGAGCTGGACTCCCGCCTCAGCCACGACGCTGACAGGGAGGGCCCGCTCGTCAGTGAGCGAAACAGGGGAGGAGCGACGGCCGGTGACGTAGCTCGCCGCCGGTGGCTCCTTCGGCGAGACCATCTACGCTACGACGTTCGCCTTGATCATGCGCATCTAGTGGTGACCTCAATCGGTGCTAGGGTAGTGGCTAGAGGGGATCACGGCGAGGCTATGAGCGGGATGGCCATCGCGTTTTTGCAGTGGCGAGCAAGCGGGGCGAAGGCGGAGCAATGGCGGACGGCTGCGCTCTCTTGCAGCGCACGGTGAGAGGCGAGGAATGCGAAATGGAGCGGTGAAGGCGTCGGGCAGGCGCTGGCTTGAAGTGGAGGGCAACGCGCAACGGCTTCAGATCAGCCACGGCGCGTGGCAGCGTGATCAGCCGGCCGACGACGCGCGGCGCACACGCGTCCGGCATTTTCTGAAAACGGTCGGTCACTGTAGCACGCATTCAGTCGACTTGGATCGCCTGACAGCGTGAATTCAACGCCTTACAACGGCTAATCCAATGATGCTTTGCAGAAATGGTGTACATGAAAAATGTAGAGGTACCATCCAGCTACATTTTCCTTTCAAGGACCATTTCCTAATTCGCCATGGATTAGCAGTTATATGAAGCCCAAGTTGGCCTGATTCAACAGAAAATGCAGTTTAAGACTTAGACAAATTTTTCAGTGAAATCAGCATGAAAGTTTGACTTGTGGGCCATGTTTGAGCATGTTCCACACATTTTCATGAGTTGGCCATAAAACAACTTTTGTTCCTTGATAAATTAGCTACAACTTTTGTAAAGAGTGCACAGTCATGCAAAGTCTCTAGGTTGGACTTTTGAATCAGTCAAACTATGACACTCCTAGGGTCAATTCAAGTCAAACATGCAATTAAGGGCATTTCGGTCATTTTGATCTACATGAACAATGTCCAAACAAGTAACCTAAGTGTAATTAAGGTGTAATAGACCATGATCAACCATTTTACAAAATTGTTATACCACTTCTAATGATCACATGTGATAAAGAAAGTAAAACAAGCAATCCATTCTATGTTGCAATGAAATGTTTCACATGTTTCAAGACCTTGTTGTCATTTTATAATTGCCACATTACTACCATATTGCCATGTTTCCATGTATGAGAGTTTCATGTTACATTCATAGGTTTCACTACTTCCACTCTAAGCAATCAAGCATGAAACACATATAATTTAAAAATGTTGCATATGTATGTTTCAATGATAATGGCATGATGACATGGATAATGCACATGTTTATGAAATGACATGCAATAAGTAGAAGCCAAACACCTAGGGTGTTACAGCCCTCCCCCCTTAGAAAAATCTCGTCCCAAGATTTGGAAAGCGTACCATTTAGTATAGAAAGTTGGATGATTTTCCTTTAAATAATCTTCCCGTTCCCAGGTTGCATCCCGTTCACTATGATTACTCCAAACTACCTTGTATAATTTAACCACTCGTGTACGAGTCACTCTTTCTTGAGTATCCAGAACTTGCATGGGCTTTTCCTCATAAGAAAGATCAGATTTCAAGTTGACTTTCCTTGTTGCTATTCTTTCCTCAGGAATACGAAGACACTTCTTCAGCTGGGACACATGGAATACCGGAAATATAGCGCCCATCTCACGTGGCAGATCGAGCTTATATGCTACTCTTCCACTTTTCTCGATAATGCAGTAGGGTCCAACATATCGAGGCTCAAGCTTCCTTTTAATTCCAAAGCGCTTGACTCCTTTCATAGGAGATACCTTTAGATAAACATGATCACCTACTTCAAACTCAATAGGTTTTCTTCTCTTATCAGCGTAGCTCTTTTGTCTAGCCTGAGCGGCAGTCATATTTTTCTGTATAGTTCGGACTTGCTCTTCGGCTTCTTTTACAAAATCAATACCATAGAATCTTCTTTCCCCGGGTTCCACCCAGTTCAAAGGAGTTCTACACTTGCGGCCATAAAGAGCTTCAAAAGGAGCCATTTTGATACTTTCTTGATAACTGTTGTTATAAGAGAATTCAGCGAGAGGTAACCAGTCTTCCCAAGAGCCTTTGCAAGAGATAAGACAAGCTCTAAGCATGTCCTCAAGAATTTGATTAACACGCTCAGTCTGTCCTGATGTTTGCGGATGATAGGCAGAACTGCAGATTAAATGAGTGCCAAGATTCTAATGTAAGCACTCCCAAAAATGAGCCGTGAATTGAGGTCCTCGATCAGAAACAATGGATTTGGGTACACCATGGAGACGTACCACTTGTTGAAAATAAATCTCAGCATAATTGTGAGGATGATAGGTAGACTTGACCGGAATGAAGTGAGCAGATTTAGTTAGATGATCTACGATAACCCAGATAGAATCACAACCCTTTTTGGTAGTGGGTAATCCAACAATAAAATCCATGCTAATTTCTTCCCACTTCCAGCCAGGAATAGAGAGTGGCTACAACAGTCCGGGCCTTATGTGAATAGCCTTGACTCTGCAACAGTTATCACACCTTGCCACATAAGCTGCGATTTCTTTCTTCATCTTGGTCCACCAATAATACAGCTTGAGATCTTGATACATTTTACTGCTACCAGGATGGATGGATAATTTAGAAGAATGGGCTTCATCCAAGATTTGATTTCTAAGTTCTTTATCTTTGGGTACCACAAGCCTATCATTAAACCAGAGAATTCCTTTGTCATCGACCTTAAAGTGCTTGGATTCCTTCTCTTTCATTTTCCGCTTGATGTGAAACACACCCACATCCGTCTTCTGGAGTTCGATAATTCGACTTCTAAGAGAGCAATCCACAGTAATATTGTGGAGTACTACAGGATGAAGGAGATGTGCCAGATGAAAGTCTTCACTAACTAAGGAATTGCAATGGGCCTTTCTGCTTAAGGCATCAGCAACAACATTTGCCTTACCAGGATGGTAGTGCACTTGAAGGTTGTAGTCTTTGATTAATTCTAACCATCGTCGTTGACGCATGTTCAACTCGGGTTGAGTAAAAATGTACTTGAGGCTTTTATGGTCAGTATAGATGTTGCACACATTGCCCAGCAAGTAATGTCTCCAAATCTTCAGGGCATGAACAACTGCGGCTAGTTCTAAGTCATGGGTAGGATAGTTGACTTCATGCTTTCAAAGCTGGCGTGAAGCATAAGCAATTACTTGGCCTTCCTGCATAAGAACACACCCCAGACCGGTGCCACATGCATCACAGTAGACATCAAAAGGCTTCTCGATGTCAGGTTGTGCCAATACAGGAGCAGAGGTTAGTAAGGTCCGCAAAGTGTGGAAAGCCTCTTCACACTTCGGAGTCCACACAAACTTCTCATCCTTTTACAGTAGTCGAGTCATGGGCTTGGCGATTTTTGAGAAATCTGGGATAAAGCGACGATAATAGCCAGCCAATCCCAGGAAACTTCGGACTTCTGTGACCGTAGTAGGTGCCTTCCACTCAAGGACTTCTTGCACCTTAGTAGGGTCAACCAAAATTCCATCACCAGATAATACATGACCTAGAAAAAGTATCTTGTTCAACCAGAACTCGCACTTGCTGAACTTAGCATAAAGCTGGTTGTCACGTAACCGAGTTAAAACAATTCTCAGATGTTCAGCATGCTCTTCTTCATTCTGAGAATATACCAGGATATCATCAATGAACACGACGACAAATTTGTCCAATTCCGGCATGAATACAGAATTCATCAGGTACATAAAGTGTGCTGGAGCATTTGTCAACCCAAATGACATGACGAGGTATTCGAACAAGCCATAACGAGTAGAGAAAGCTGTCTTTGGTATATCTTCAGGACAAATTTTGATCTGATGGTAGCCAGACCTCAAATCGATCTTGGAGAATACCTTTGCTTTAGAGAGCTGATCGAACAGAATATCGATGCGAGGAAGAGGGTATTTGTTCTTGATAGTAACAGCATTAAGGGGGCGATAATCCACGCACATGCGTAGAGATTCGTCCTTCTTCTTCACAAATATAGCTGGACAACCCCAAGGAGAAGAACTAGGCCGAATCAACCCTTTCTTCAATAGCTCATTCAACTGACTCTTTAGCTCAGCCAACTCATTGGGTGGCATTCTATAGGGCCTTCGAGAAATAGGAGCCATACCCGGAATGAGTTCTATCTTGAATTCTACATCACGGTCCAGAGGTAATCCAGGCAAGTCATCAGGAAAGACATCTGAAACTCACAGACAACTGGTAGATCCTTAATGGCTTTGGCTAGGGTAACATGGGCTGTATTGTGGATAGAGATATCACGAGGTAACTGCACTAGAAAACCTTTCTTATCCACAGGATCCCTCAACATTACCACACGGGTTGAGGTATCGATTAACACTCCATTCCCGCTCATCCACTTCATTCCTAGGATTATATCAATTCCTACCCCTGGTAGAACTATAAGATCCGTACGGAACTCTCGATCTCCAATCTTAAGCTTTACATCTTTAACTACTTGGTTAGTCAGGATATTATTTCTAGCAGCACTAATACAATAACCACCCTTGACAATTGTAATCACATTCATATTATGCTCAGATGCAAAAGTAGAGCTCATAAAGGAATGCGAAGCACCCGAATCAAAGAGCACAACTGCAGGGTGATCATTAACAAGAAACTTACCAGCGGTGACCACTTCACCAGCAGGAATTTCCTCCACTGTAGTATAGTGAACACGCCCCTGACGGACGTTTCCTTGAGCATTCTTGGGAGGATGGGGACATCTATTTGCCCAATGCCCAGGCTGGTTACAGTTCCAGCACGGCCTGTTTGCTGGTGGAACATTGGAGCTACCCTGCCCCGAGGTATTCTTCGGCAAGGAAATTGTATACCCCTTGCGGAAACCGGTTTTAGCTTGGTTCTTCTTCTGAGGTGGGCGGTACCGGACATTAGCATTGGGTGGACGGTACTGGGCCTTGGATACCATTGGTGCCTTAGACTGAGAAGCACCTACCTCAAAGTTTCTTTTGCGGTTCTTCGAAGCGGCATATATCTTATCATTGTTCTCCTGAGTCAGAGTGTCACTGATAAACTCATTGAAGGTGACACACTTGCAGTTGCCCATTGACTTCATCAGTTTTGGGGAAAGTCCCCTCTTGAAGCTAGCTATTCTCTTGGCGTCAGTATCGATGAACTCAGGAGCATATCTTGCCAGGTTGTTGAATGCCTGGAGGTACTCATTGAGACTCTTATTGCCTTATGTGAGCTTCATAAACTCAGTATGCTTAATGGCCATGAGACCAAGAGGGATAAAGTGTCCCCTGAAAGCTGCCTGGAACTGGTCCCAAACTATCTCAACGTTAGCAGGGAAGGTGGTCCTGTGATGGGTCCACCAGATGCCTATAGGCCCTTGGAGCTGGTGTCCTGCATACGTAGCCTTCATGCCTTCAGTCAAACGGAGCAATCCAAATCTTTCCTCTATCGTGCTCAACCATTCATCTGCTTGTAAGGGTTCTTCTGCCTCACGAAAGATAGGAGGCTTTGTGTCCATGAAGTCCTTAAAGCTGCTGTACTGGTTCGGCTCGGGTCCCTGGCGGACATGCCGATCCTCACGGTTAGCCATCTGACGCATGGCCTCAGCTAGCATGCGCTGACTTTCCACAACTGTCTACATTAGCTCAGCTGGTGTGGGTGGTGGCGGAGGTGGTTGTTCCTCATTTCCAAAGCTACGACCACGACGAAGATTATGAGCCATCTGCAAAATGTATAGCCAATGAGCACTGACGATGTGGAAATTTTTGTAGATGAATCGTATAATTATGCCAAACTAAGTCCATTGGAGGGAATGTATTTAAATAATCAACAGAGGCACAATCATTCATCACAATCACACAACTCATCAAGCGCATCAATTGACATATAAATGCGATGAACTTAACCAACAACGAGATCCATAGACCGCAAAGGCAAAATTCCACAAAAGCTCACATACGTGGAGCATAATACGTTCGATAGGTTACATCCAAGCCATAGTGGTTCCAACTTACATCAAGAGTAACATAGGGTTCGATCTTACATCCCAACGATTAACTTGCTACAAAGCTACTCGTTCATGCATGAGGATCAACAAAAGACTAGATCTAGCGCATTAGCTTAGTAGTAAGCTAAACTACGCATCGTCCTCGGAGTCAGTGTCGAAGATCTCTCCTCCATCTTCATCACTAGGAGGCTCTAACTCCTCATCTTCCTCCTCATCAGGTGGAGCGTCCTCAGGTCCATTGACCTCCATGTCATCATCACCTTCAGCCATGATGACACCAGAACCCATCTCATCCTCATCATCAGGTGGTAGGAGAGGGTGAAGTTGATTGTGTAACAGGTGGACCTCCTCATGGAGATTGTCATTGTACTCTTCAGCAACTGCCACTTGCTGCTCTAGCTCCATCTGTCGCGCTCTCAACACATTCTCCTCGTGCCAGGCTTTATTCCGTTGGTTCAGCATGTGAACCAACATTCGCTCACAGTTGCGGTGAGCAACTGTCAACCTCTGAACCTCAAGGGTCTCTTGGTCCCTTTCCTGTGTGACTTGCTCCAAACGGTGCTGAGCCGCATTCCTCTCAGCAGTCACCCGAGCCAGCTCTGTCCTCAGCCTTTCCGCCTCAGTAGGCTCAGGACGGGGCTCACGAGGAGCTAACCGGTGACGAGGCGCCCTGCCTCCAGCGGACTTGCGAGCAGTGAGTTTCGTGCGTGCCATCTATAGCAAAAAGTTACAACGTAAGGGGAGGATCATTTAAGGGATACGAAATTTAATTAGTCGGGACAATCAAATTTTTAAGGGAGGGGATAATGCTAGAAATGCCATGTATGCTTGAACATGTTGCATGCACGATCCATACGTCCTCACAAACCTAGAAAAATTTAAAAGCTAGCGAAATATACGGTGGCATACATACGCTCTCTCATACACGGTAGCTAGTCGATCTACAACGATACGTTGTTAGTGTACCTGCAGAAAAATTCATTTTAGCCCAATAATTTTCCCAAAAAGCATAGAAAACAAGCAGTAAACTAAATACTTTCATACATACATCCCTTGATGCATATATTCTAGTATCACAGCTACCCGTCAGAGATACCCACATTTAAGTACTCTCATAGATACATGATCAAACATGTAAGTATGCGAGCAACCACAACTACTCTCCCCTAGACCGACGGTTGGACGGTCATGCTCTCACAACTCTCCACTTACCAGAGCGTAGAGGTATTTGGATCCATACATTACCACCCAAGCGGATGGCATCCATACAATAGCACGCCGTATGGACGACGAAACAGAAACAAGCAGGAACCCCCAAGTTAGTACTTTAATAAGCCACCTAAGAGTCCTTATTTGGGCATAAGGGATATGACCACTGGCAATACTTAGTATTTAATTTAGTATTTTCACAAATACTTTTTGTTTTAAATACACAAATGACATGTTTAGTGTCGAATCTTGCTCTGATGCCAGCTGTAACAGAACCGACCAAATCATAAGAACGTAAGTACAAAAACAATCACCGAAGCGATCAAATTCCTGTACTTAAGCTCCCATAATCCTGGTAGTCCGGAAATCACTAAGGATTTCAACCAACTCTCGACATACAAACCAAGATCATAGTGATTCAACACAACACATCATCCGTTACAACATTTCATAAGTAACATTCGGATTACATCCATCAGAGTTAAATAGAATATTACAAACCAAGTTTGAGTGTGCGGAAGCAACATAGTTTGGTACAAAACATCATAGTTTTCAATTACATTGCCAGGTCTGAGTCATGTCCCACAAAAGCATTATCAGGTACGAGAACTAGTAGAGACCGCGCCCAACGGTCTAGTCTTCATCCCCAGCTGGGAGAAGGCAGTACTTGCAGCAACCAAAGTAGAACTGGTCATCTACAACAGGTGGGAGATAAACCCTGAGTACGAGAAGGTACTCAGCTAGACTTACCCGACAAAACAGAAATAAAGGACACCAAGGATCATGCAAGGCTTTTCAGGTGGGCTAGCTTGACACAGTTGCATAAAAGAGCTTATGATTATAGTAACCAATTTAAACTTAGCATCAAGCTTATCATTATTTACCTGTCCACTAGATTAGCACCTGTACTAGAGCACTCACTTATTAGGAGCAAACAATATTAACCATAGCAGGTATCATAAGGCTGTCATCATCATATCATCATTTCCGAACCATTAAGTTATTAAGTGTATCTACATTGGAGATAAGCCCGTCAAGTTCTCATTAACCAGGAGAGACGGCGACTCGAATCGAATTACAACTCAGCTAAGGGGGTATTCCTAACTCTCACCCTGGCATACTTTGCAAGGGTAGCCGTGGGTCACCTTTGGAACATCTCAGGAACCAAATTCGCGGGTTCGATCAGCGCCAGCACTCTCAAGGATTACCCTTCTGCCAGGATGATTAGGACTTTTAAATCACCTACCCTTGGACTCACGCCTACGGCTCCCTTCCGAGGCGCACTTTATACTTATCGACTCCTGGCCTGAGGTGAGCTACTCGGCTTCGTGGTCGGTCTCCAGACCCGGACAACTAAGAGAGAGGCATGCGTTCAACATGAATAGGAAAGGCTCCAAGAATCAGTCCTTAAGCGACACAAACGGAGTCACTACAAACCGGCAAGCCTCCGTCCGGTCTTCATTTCAATTAAGACTGGTTCTTTTCCACGATAGCAAATATAGCCAACCGTGCCACATGTATCTTCCTATATCTCGTAGGTGACAGGAAATCACCCAACTTCTACCGCGTTTAAGCAGGGCTAAGCACTACTCGAGCCTGAGCTACATAGGATTCAGGGTAACAATATCTGGACAAGGAATGGGTAACCAATGCAGCAAGTGTTCGCATCCAACACCTAAACTTAATGCAACAATATATATACAGATATATAATAATAATAATAATGTAACTGCATTTCGAAAATTAGGAGGCTTAGTATGCTCCGGGGCTTGCCTTTCACAAAGTTGCAAGGACGGTGATCTGGGCACTCAACAACGACCTCGTCTGGCACTTCTCCTAAAGGCTGCTCCTCCTGAATCTCCGGTGTCGGCTGCTGCTGCTCGCTCAGCTCCTCGAATTCCAGCAGGGTCACTCCTTCCGGTACACCTATTGCATGCCGATGCAAAAGATAAATACCATGGATGCATAAGGTATGACATGATGCTCATGATGAATGGATCGTAGTAAGTGTTTACGAGCGCATTACTGGACACTCGTTTACCGAGTAATTAGCTCAATTCAAATCACTTTAAGCATGTATCCAACTTAACTTAAAGAACAAGAGCAACTTACCTAACTTGCATAACCTAAGATAAAGATGCTCATCTTCAGTTAAAGGCCTAACACCTAGGAACATTACCACAAACTTAGAACTAGTAAAGACATACTTAAAATTACAGTTAAAGCTTCATCTGCAAACAAGTAGTCACTTAATTCAATCATAACCAGAGTTCGATAAATCCAAATGACTTGCAAGAGGACATTCTGGAAAGCTCATGAAATTCTCTACAATTCATTTGTAAACATCAAGGCATGATTCTTAAGTTAACCAAATCAAATTCCAGTAAACCTAGAATCTGTCCCGCAATGGCAGGGTTGCTAACTTAATTATTTAATGATGATGCAAAAGCATAATTTGATCAACCCAAGTTTACCGACTTGTTTTTCATACCCAAGAAACATTAGAAAGTATAGTGCCAACTTCTAAATAATTTATTTAATATCCTTTTCCAATTTATTTAGTTAATTAGGTGATTTAAGCAATATATAGTAAAACTATTCATAAAAATCTACAAAAATTACAGTAGCTATCTCATGCTGCACATAGACTACCATAAAAATTTCAAAGCCATTGGACAAACATAACTTGCTGTATCCAAAATAATAGATGACATGTCTAATTTGAGCATAATTAGGAAACCCTAATGAAAAGTGTCAAGCAACAGATTTCACATTTTTCCTAACATCATTCTAGCATAAGAACCTTACTCACCAAATTTTACCTTTACTAGATCTATAGAAAATTTATGAAAATTCACGCAAGATCCATCCATTAATAAAAAGAAATTCTATAACTCAAAAACCACACATGCACTAGCTCTGAAATTTTAACCATACCTTCTACTACGTAAAAATAGATGACCCACAAAATTTCATAATTTTTGGACCACAGAAACTCAAGTTAAAATTCAAACAAGTTTGCATGCTTCTAAAAACATATTTCAAACTCCTATTTAATTCATCCAATTTTTCTAAAACATGTGCTCATATACTATTTTTGTTAAATACTAGACAATACTAGGAACTCAACAAAATTAGAACCATAGCATTTGGATCTATATACTAAGAAATACAGATTTTTGAATCATGCACACAAATCTGTGAAAACAAAATAAACCAAATAATTAAGGAAACCTAACAGCTACTGGTGGGCTGGCCCAAGGAACGGCGGCCCACGAGCGCACAGGCGTGGCCCAAGCCGACGGCGCGGCCCGAGCTGGACTCCCGCCTCAGCCATGATGCTGACAGGGAGGGCTCGCTCGTCAGTGAGTGAAACAGGGGAGGAGCGACGGCCGGTGACGTAGCTCACCGCCGGTGGCTCCTCCGGTGAGACCATCTACGCTACGACGTTCGCCTTGATCATGCGCATCTAGTGGTGACCTCAATCGGTGCTAGGGTAGTGGCTAGAGGGGATCACGGCGAGGCTATGAGCGGGATGGCCGTCGCGTTTTTGTAGTGGCGAGCAAGCGGGGCGAAGGCGGAGCAATGGCGGACGGCTGCGCTCTCTTGCAGCGCACGGTGAGAGGCGAGGAATGCGAAATGGAGCGGTGAAGGCGTCGGGCAAGCGCTAGCTTGAAGTGGAGGGCAACGCGTAGCGGCTTCAGATCAGCCACGGCGCGTGGCAGCGCGATCAGCCGGCCGACGACGCGCGGCGCACACGCGTCCGGCATTTTCTGAAAACGGTCGGTCACTGTAGCACGCATTCAGTCGACTTGGATCGCCTAACAACGTGAATTCAACGCCTTACAACGGCTAATCCAATGATGCTTTGCAGAAATGGTGTACATGAAAAATGTAGAGGTACCATCCAGCTACATTTTCCTTTCAAGGACCATTTCCTAATTCGCCATGGATCAGCAGTTATATGAAGCCCAAGTTGGCCTGATCCAACAGAAAATGCAGTTTAAGACTTAGACAAATTTTTCAGTGAAATCAGCATGAAAGTTTGACTTGTGGGCCATGTTTAAGCATGTTCCACACATTTTCATGAGTTGGCCATAAAACAACTTTTGTTTCTTGATAAATTAGCTACAACTTTTGTAAAGAGTGCACAATCATGCAAAGTCTCTAGGTTGGACTTTTGAATCAGTCAAACTATGACACTCCTAGGGTCAATTCAAGTCAAACATGCAATTAAGGGCATTTTGGTCATTTTGATCTACATGAACAATGTCCAAACAAGTAACCTAAGTGTAATTAAGGTGTAATAGACCATGATCAACCATTTTACAAAATTGTTATACCACTTCTAATGATCACATGTGATAAAGAAAGTAAAACAAGCAATCCATTCATATGTTGCAATGAAATGTCTCACATGTTTCAAGACCTTGTTGTCATTTTATAATTGCCACATTACTACCATATTGCCATGTTTCCATGTATGAGAGTTTCATGTTACATTCACAGGTTTCACTACTTCCACTCTAAGCAATCAGGCATGAAACACATATAATTTAAAAATGTTGCATATGTATGTTTCAATGATAATGGCATGATGACATGGATAATGCACATGTTTATGAAATGACATGCAATAAGTAGAAGCCAAACACCTAGGGTGTTACAGCAGGTACCTACTAGATATGACAATATACACAAATAACTTGCACAAGAGCAAGAGCAACACAAATATCGAATGAAATGTGAATTAAGACATGATATTTGTTTTACCAAAGTTTGAACTCGTTCGAGTCCTACTCTCTGTTGAGGGGGCTATGGGCGACCCAGCGAAGGTTAGCCCTAGAGGATACCACGAAGGTCACTCTAGCCGGAGTCTTTTCCAACTCCTTTTCCTCCTTCCACTAGTTGATTCCAAGGCGGCAGAATCGACCGTTATAAACTTTTCGAGGCACACCACAATCTCTCGGGTGCTCTTCGGCGACACCTAGCCATCTAGGATCGAAGAGTCTAAGAGTAACAAATGCGAATCACAAAATAGACAATATGCACAAGTGCTCAAGTGGTGGCTTGCTCTCTTTTTCAAATTCTCTCTTAACCCACAAATGGATTTTGCTATTTGGATCACACACTCACTAAGAGAGGGTTTGGAAGAGTTGGCAAGGCTCAAAATGTGTATGTGTATCAGCAGAATCAGCAGCCTCTAAAGGTAGAGACTTGGGGTATTTATAGCCACCTTGAAAAAACTAGCTGTTTTATAGCTGTTGCATACCGGACACGTCCGGTATGACTTACACTGCGCCAATGGTAACTAGGTTACATTGACAATGTGAGGCGTCGGAACTCCCGATGAATGCTAGAACTCCTGACCGTCAGAACTCCCGACCCTCAGCATATTTGAAAACCATGTAACTGAGTTAAAGTATGTGAGGTGTCGGAACTCCCGACTCATGCTGGAACTTTCGACCGTCGGAACTCCCGACTCACGTTTGAACTCCCAACCCTTAAGGCATTTGAAAAATAGCCATTGGCTTCTGGTCGTCCATACTGGACACGTCCGGTATGACCACCATAGTGAACTCTCCAAGTCAGTTAAAGCGCGAGACGTCGGAACTCCCGACCATTTCTGAAACTCCCGATCGTCGGAACTCCCGACTTATGTTGTAACTCCTGACGAACCAACCTAAGAACAACAATTTTACCATTGCTAGGGAAATACCGGACACTTCCGATATGAATACCGGATACGTCCAGCATTGCCAGACCAGCAAGAAATCAGTTAGCTCTTTTGTCTCTCAAATACTCAAAACTCACATGGGTTGGCTTAAGCACTTATGAAACATTATCTATCAACATGATACATCCCTTCATAATAGTACGACATACCTATTAAACTCAAGATTAAAGGAAAAACAAATTTATACGGCCTGAGTTGACCTCTTTTGAATTAATGTCGTCTCTTTCAATCTTCGTCAAGTAAGGGTGCCAACATGTTGATATTGATCTTGTCACTTGAGCATAGCCATCTTGAGCACATGACTTGATTCCATTCGTCAAATATGAATAACTCCAAATGCATCAAGTCACTTCAAACACTTTGTCCAATATAGATTTGATCCTCCACATCAATATGACCATCGTAGCTTGATTAGTACCTCAACTAAATGCAAGTACTTCCTTCTTCACCCTAGCTAGGTTCTTCAGCCACCAAGCCATCGCTTGCCCTTCACCCTTGCTTAGTACCTCGAAGCCTTTCCTTGCTATCTTCACCATCTCAAGCCATCAAGTCACATCTTATGCTGAATCAACCATTCATTTGTATTGTTATCTTTTTCATTTCAATTTAGCAAGCTTCAAATATGAGACCATTCCATATGCAATCCCTCATGTCTCATTAATTAATTCTTACGAACTTGCTTTCACACAGTACATGGAAATACCACAATAAATAAGCCTTTGCATGAATTCCATTTGCATTGTTGTCTTGTGCTTGAACTAGATTGTTTATACAACAACACATCATTTTGGCTTTCATTAAGTACCTATGAGATAACCTATTACCTATCCACACTTAGCAAATGGGTTAGATCTTTAATCATGTTGTCATTCAATCATCCAAAACCCACTCAAGGGCTAGATGCACTTTCAATCTCCTCCTTTTTGGTGATTGATGACAACTTGATTAAAACTTACAAAAGAATATAAACATTTAAGCTTTTGGGTTCAATGATTTATGAGAGGCTCACTCTTAATATGTGCTTATGATTAGAATCCACAAAATGACCTCAAATGTCAATTGCACATACTAAAACATATAAGAGACTCCCCCTAAATCATTGCATCTGTGGGGTGCATGTGTGTGTGACAAAGTAAAACCATGATGCATATGACAAAATATATCACACAAGAATAAATATAAAGGCATCACATCAAGTATTTTCATTCTAGCATGCATAGTCCTTATGAAAATAAATATAACACATGTATGTCACACATAGCACTCATTACACATTTTCTCAAGTCCACAAGCCACTAATATGATATAAATAAAGACCATGTCTTCAAGAGATACATAGATAAAGCATAAGTGAGTCTCATCTCAAACTCAAGATACATAGATAAAGCTCAAAAACTATAGCCTGCAATACATATCTTCAGGTACAAAGATAAGCAAATGAAACTATCCTGAAGCTTTAATCAGTCTTTCTCCCCCTTTGTCATCTATCACCACAAAGGTCCAACAATGACAAACTAAGGACAAAAGGGGCTGCAAGCTGTCTCTGAAGGCTGTGATCACTCATCATCATCTTCATCTCTGGCCCTTCTGGTCATGCCTTTCCCTGGATAGTCAACTCTAGAAACATAAGAGGGTACACTAGGTGGATGTGGCTCAAGTAAACCATAGTGCATACCCTGACCTGGCTAGTACTGAGCTAGAGGTACTGCCTGCTCCTCCTCAATCTCTTGCTCATCATCTAAGCTGCCACCACCTGAACCTCTGTTAGTGCTCTTCCTCTTTCTTGTACTAGGCTCCACTCTATACTCCTCTATATCTATGTTAGAGGAAGAACTACTGTCTCCCTCTTTATATTGTGGAGCACCTCTAGTAGCCCTAGAGAGTCCTCTGCTGCTCCCCTGCTCCTGCTGACTATATCTAGGATGCATTTCCTGTCTTGCCTTCTTGTATTTCTCCAAAGCTGGATCATGCCTATGCTTGGACCTAGGCTCATGTCTTCCACTCATAGCTGTTGTCCTATATCCAAACATTTGTAAGGAATTTTAGATACATGCCCAAACGATAGCTTATTTTAGTTGATATATAGAAATAAGAATAATTGTCACATGCTTTGTAATCACCTCAACCAAACTAGGTCAAAAGGTTCACAAAACACAATAGACAATTAAACTTAACCCTAAGAATCAACCACTAAGAAGATTAAAACAAGGGAGCAAAATCTGCTCTGTTGTCCCATACCGGACACGTCTGGTATGAGCGAGCAGCAACCCTAACCGAGGTCCTTGGCTCAATCTTCAACCAATCCAATCCAAACTCTGGGCATTGCTTCTAGACAGGTAATGTAGTATCTCTACCGAAGGGATTTCAAAATCATGCCCTAACCGCTTAGATCGGATGAGGTCCAGGATTAGGATACCTTGAGAGAGTGAATGAAGATACGTTTGGAAATCCAAGTCTCGGAGCCTTTGATCTTGATGCAAATCTCCTTCGATCCAATCTCCCTCTCTTCCTTTTCACGGTGGAAACTTGAAATCGCCAATGAAGGTCGAGGAGAGGCGGCTGAGTTGGCTGGAAGATGAAAAACCTAACTTGGCCGAAGGGGTACCGGCTGTTTTTATAATCCCGCTCATACATATCGGACACATCTGGTATTTGCGGAATGACCGTTCTTTTTCCAAATTTTATTCACTTAATTCCAATCCCCTTCTCTATCATTTCTTGATCCAAAAACATGTATGTCCTTGATCAAAATAAGGTGTAAATACTTTTCTTATTCAAATGCCATGAGTATCACTTCTCTTTTTCAAATATTTGGCATATATAGATTTTGATTACTTGAGAGAGATATTGTGAGACATAGTAGATTGTGGACTTAACAAAGCCATGTCATGTGTAATTAGCCAATCAAACAATCAAGGAGAGCTATAATTATCACATGACAAGGCTAGGTCACAAAGACCAAGATTCAAATAGTTTTTCAAATTCACACCACCTACACATGCTAGTAATGAGTTTTGAAAAATATCTCTCCTATGTCACACACATGCATATTCTAATATATAAAGGGCCTTAGATGCACTTACAATGCATGTATGTAAAAACATACCTTTGACTTGAGCCCACAAGAATACCACTAAGAAGATATATAGCATGATAATCTTTATGTTGACCTTAATTGCCAAATAATCATACTAGATACGAAATCACTTTTTCTTCCAAAGGACTACAAAGAGTGCTAGATAAATTTATTAGTCCACATAGGTGCAAAATAGAAACTGAGCTCCCCCTAAATAAGTGCTTTAAGTAATTTGAATGACTTTCAACTAGCACTTTATTATATTAAGAATATGGGAGACAATTTTCAATTTTGAACCATAAACAAATAATTTGCCATATTTAAATTTGAGTTCAAGAGATGCTCACAATCCACTTAGATTTGGTAAACCACAAGCTTCTGAGTAAAATGAGGATATATGAAAATATATGGATCAAAGACTCAGTTGCAATCCTATCAGTGTTCTGGTTCCTGCAATACCGGACACGTCTGGAATATGCAGAACAGAAACACTTGCTTTCTGTCTCTATCTATACCGGACACGTTCGATAGTAATACCAGACACGTCCGATAGGTGCAGGACAGAAGCAAATAACCCGCTGCTTGTGATTCTTTATTTTAGCGATAGTATTTATTTTATGCCCTGCATCTCAACAAATAAATTGCTCCACTAGAAAGCCATTAAAAGCATCATATGGCAAAATAAAATACTTTTCAATTAGCCACTTTCAATATTTCACAAATATGACTATTTGTGAACTATTGAACACAAAACAAACAAGGTGGCTATCCTATAAGGTTTAGGTACTTGTTACCAATGGTGAGGATGAAATATATGATATATTCATTGAATTATCTTTGGGTCAACCATATAAGAGATTATGATAAAAATTGGTTGATAGATTGAGTGAATATTATCAATTTGCTTGCTCAACCACCCCGAAGCCTTCATCTCATCACCAAGTACCTACATCATTAACCTAAGCACACTTTGGTACCCAATCTTTGTTGGGTCCTTTTGGGTTAGTCAATAAGTGCTTAGGCACCCAAATGGCTTTAGCACTAGTTTATGGTGAACACATCACCTTGCTAGTGCTAACTCCATTTGTGGTCTTCCTAATCATATCATTATAAACAAATGTGTTCGGCTTAGGTGTGTTACCATTTGGGCATTCATAGCTTAAATGCCCCTTTCTTCTACAAGCATAGCATATGCAACCTTTGTTTGCTCTATGCTTGCTTTGCTTGTATGGACATCTATCAACCTTGTGGCCCATCTCATTGCATCCATAGCATCTTCTTGTTGCAACTTGGGCTTCCTTTCTTGCCTCTTTGTACATTGGGCATTTCTTGGTAGGATGCCCCAATTTCTTGCTCATGAGACAAGTGCTTTGTCCATCACTTTTCTTTTGGTAGGCCAACTTGTTTGAGGCCTTTTGTTCGGCCACTTCACACTTGTTGGCCCAACTCTTATGTGGACACACGTCCCACTCATGTCCATATAATCCACAACAATAGCATAACCTTTTTTGAATGTTTCTTGCTCTTGGTTGTGTAGACCTTTCTTGAGATGTGATTCTTTTGTTGGGTTTTGGAGGAAGCAAGGTTTGAACCCTTCTCAAGCTTCTTCACCATGTTATCACAGTTATCTTGAGAAGGTTGTGCTTTCTCCTTACCCTTCAACCGAATCACATCTTTCTTTAATCTTTCCACCTCTTCTTTGAGCTCTATGTTTTTATGAGATTTAGCTCAATCGAAGATTGGCTTGCTTGAGGAGCACATTCATTAGTACAAGAAGTATTTAATTGAGATAGTGTACTAGTGAGTGAATGTGTGAGAGGTTGAGAAAATTTTACCGATGTGATAACAACCTCATGAGCCACCTCAAGCATGATGCTTGATTCTACTACTTTATCATGAGAGCACTTTAGATAAACATAGTTTGCTTGTCTCACATTATACTTGCTTGATAGTTCATCTAGCCTAGCCTTGAGCTCAAAGTTTTCCTTCTCTAGTTGTGAAACACTAGAAGAGGAGTTAGTAACTAAAGTATGCTCAATTGACAATTTTTCATACCTTTCACTCAGGGCCTTTAGTTCTTCCATCTTAGAGATGAGAAACAATTCTTGCTTTTGAATTGATTGCTCTTGCTTCTCAATCTCTTCTTCAAGCTCATCATTGTTTTCAACTATCTTCATGATGATGAATTTGTCTTTGCGGTTGAGATGATCAAGGTTTTAGTTGTCTTCAACTTCAACATCACTCTCATCTTGATCATCTACTTGTGCTTTCTCCTTTTCTTGATCTTTCTTGTTACTCTTTTTCTTGCTTTTCTTGGCCATGCGACACAAGTGATGAGTATCATGAGATACTGAGGTTGACTCATCACTTGGTCGCCACCAGGCTTGACACGTCCGGTATGTGCAGGCAGACAGTAAGTCATGCGCTGCTTGCACTTCTTGCTCCGGCTCAGCCCTCTCGAGGTCTTGTGAGGCTTCTTCGCTGTAAGAAGACACAATAGACATACTTTCTATTGACTCGATCTCAAGTGCATCATCACATTTGGATTTTCTGTATAAATAAAAAAGTCTAGTCCAAATAAGATGAGCACTCTCCGGAGGTGGTTGTCCATTGAAGATTGCCTCATCTTGAACCTCTACACTTAATGTACTCAAAATGACATTAATAGCTTGAGCATTGAGTTGCACATATATCTCTTCCTTTTTTGAGAAATTTTTGTGGTTGCTCCAATCAACTATAGAAAGAGTTATGCTTGCATCCACAATATGCTCAACAAGAGGACTAATATCCCTAAAAGCATTGAGTATATGAATTGACCAAGGTAGAAAGTTTGAACCATTATTTTGGAGAAGCACCAGCTCCAACTCGATAGGCATCGACATCCTTTTCTCACGGCGGTGAAGCTTTAGGTGAGAACCTTGCACCGATACCAATTGAAAGGACCTAGGATGCCGCCTAGAGGGGTGAATATGCATTTCTGAAAATTAACACCTTTAAATGCGGAAACGATTAGTAAAGAGAGTTTCCAAAATGGAAACTCTAAATTAAGTGTAGTACCACCTCTCACAAGTTAGCCACAGAGTAAACAAGGTATAAAGAATATATATAGAAGTTACAACCCTACAATACAAAGTTAGAACAGAGAATGAATATATTCAGCACAGGCAGGAAATACCAGACGTGTCCGGTATGCACGTGTTCTGCAGAACAGCCTATCACAGTGATCAATACCGGACCTGTCCGGTAGCTACGTGTCTGGTATACACGGTTTCAGTGGAACAGACCTAAACTTGCTTCTTTCGATTTCTAACTTCAAATCAAATTGCAGGTACCTACTAGATATGACAATATACATAGATAACCTATACAAGAGCAAGAGCAACACAAATATCGAATGAAATACGAATTGAGACACGATATTTGTTTTATCGAAGTTTGGACTCGTTTGAGTCCTACTCTCGGTTGAGGGGGCTGCGGGCGACCCAGCGAAGGTTAGCCCTAGAGGATACCACGAATGTCACTCTAGCTGGAGTCTTTTCTAACTCCTTTTCCTCCTTCCACTTGTTGATTCCGAGGCGACGGAATCAACCGTTACAAACTTTCCGAGGCACACCACAATCTCTCGGGTGCTCTTCGGCGACGCCTAGCTGTCTAGGACCGAAGAGTCCAAGAGTAACAAATGCGAATCACGAAATGGACAATATGCACAAGTGCTCAAGTGGTGGCTTGCTCTCTTTTTCAAATTCTCTCTTAACCCACAAATGGATTTTGCTATTTGGATCACACACTCACTAAGAGAGGGTTTGGAAGAGTTGGCAAGGCTCAAAACGTGTATGTGTATCAGCAGAATCAGCAGGCTCGAAAGGTGGAGGCTTGGAGGTATTTATAGCCCCCTTGGAAAAACTAGCCTTTTTATAGCCGTTGCCATACCGGACACATCTGATATGCATACCGGACATGTCTGGTATGACTTACACTGCGCCAATGGTAACTAAGTTATAGTGACAATGTGAAGCGTCGGAACTCCCAATAAATGCCGAAACTCCCGACCGTCGGAACTCCCGACTCATGTTGGAACTCCCGACCCTCAGCATATTTGAAAACCATGTAACTGAGTTAAAGTATGTGAGGTGTCAGAACTCCCGACTCATGCCGGAACTTCCGACCGCCGGAACTCCCGACTCGCGTCGGAACTCCCGACCCTCAAGGCATTTGAAAAATAGCCGTTGGCTTCCGGTCGTCCATACCAGACACGTCCGGTATGACCACTACAGTGAACTCTCCAAGTCAGCTAAAGCGTGAGACATCGGAACTCCTGACTGTCAGAACTACCAACTTATGTCGAAACTCCCGATGAACCAACCTGAGAACAACAATTTTACCATTGCTAGGCAAATACCGGACATGTCTGGTATGAATACCGGACACGTCCGGTATTGCCAGACCAGCAAGAAATCAGTTAGCTCTTTTACCTCTCAAATACTCAAAACTCACATGGGTTGGCTTAAGCACTTATGAAACATTATCTATCAATATGATGCATCCCTCTTAATAGTACGACATACCTATTAAACTCAAGATTAAAGGAAAAACGAATTTATATCGTCTGAGTTGACCTCTTTTGAATTAATGCCGTCTCTTTTAATCTTCATCAAGTAAGGGTGCCAATATGTTGATATTGATCTTATCACTTGAGCATAGCCATCTTGAGCATATGACTTGATTCCATTCATCAAATATGAATAACTCCAAATGCATCAAGTCACTTCAAACATTTTGTCCAATATAGATTTGATCATCCACATCAATATAACCATCGTAGCTTGATTAGTACCTCAACTAAATGCAAGTACTTCCTTCTTCACCCTAGCTAGGTTCTTTGACCGCCAAGTCGTCGCTTGCCCTTCACCCTTGCTTAGTACCTCGAAGCCTTTTTTTGCTATCTTCACCATCTCAAGCCATCAAGTCACATCTTGTGTTGAATCAACCATTCATTTGTATTGTTATCTTTTTCATTTCAATTACCAAGCTTCAAATATGAGACTATTCCATATGTAATCTCTCATGTCTCATTAATTAATTCTTACGAGATTGCTTTCACACAGTACATGAAAATCCCATAATAAATAAGCCTTTGTATGAATTCCATTTACATTATTGTCCTGTGCTTGAACTAGATTGTTTATACAACAATACATCATTTTGGCTTTTATTAAGTACATGTGAGATAACTTATTACCTGTCCACACTTAGCAAATGGGTTAGACCTTTAATCATGTTGTCATTCAATCATCCAAAACCCACTCAAGGGCTAGATGCACTTTCACTGGACAAATACCGGACACGTCCGGTATTACCAGACCAGTAAAAAAAAGATTAGCTCTTTTGTCTCTCAAACACTCAAAACTCACATGGGTTGGCTTGAGCACTTATGAATCATTATTTATCAACATGATGCATCTCTCTTAATAGTACGACATACCTATTAAACTCAAGATTAAAGAAAAAATAAATTTATACAGCTTGAGTTGACCTCTTTTGAATTAATGCCGTATCTTTCAATCTTCATCAAGTAAGGGTGCCAACATGTTGATATTGATCTTTTCACTTGAGCATAGCCATCTTGAGCACGTGACTTGATTATATTCATCAAATTTGAATAATCCCAAATGTATCAAGTCACTTCCATCAAATACTCCAATAGTAATTTGATCCTCCACATAAACATGTCCATCATAACTTGATTAGTACCTCAATTAAATGCAAGTACTTTCTTCTTTACCCTAGCTAGGTTCTTCGGCCGCCAAGGCATCACTTGCCCTTCACCCTTGTTTAGAACCTCGAAGCCTTTCCTTGCTATCTTCACCATCTCAAGTCATCAAGTCATATCTTGTGTTGAATCATTTATTCATTTATATTGTTATCTTTTTTATTTCAATTTAGTAAGCTTCAAATATGAGATCATTCCTATATGTAATCCCTCATATCTCATTAATTAATTTTTACGAGCTTGCTTTCACACAGTATATGAAAATCCCACAATAAATAAGTCTTTGTATGAATTCTATTTGCATTGTTGTCTTGTGCTTGAACTAGATTATTTATATAACAACACATCATTTTGGTTTTCATTAAGTACCCGTGAGATAACCTATTACCTGTCTACACTTAACAAACGGGTTAGACCTTTAATCATGTTATCATTCAATCATCCAAAACTCACTAAAGGGCTAGATGCACCTTCACACATCACCATGTAATTAGTTTGATATGATTCACCAAGGGCCACTGATCTGATCTAAAAGTAACAGGGTAACATTGATCTGTAGCACCCATGAGAAAATCCCTTACTAGGCTATCGTCCTGTTCGCTTAGCTTATAAGCCGTACTTTTTTAGTTAACGAATAATATTTTTCTCTCATAACAAATCAGCCAACAGTACTTTCAGCCATGGCTTATCAGCCAAGAAACATGGCATATATCACTGAAAAATCAATGTGTAAAATACAGTAAGACTAAAAAATACAGATCAGATACTTACACGATAATTAACTTTAGTTTTTGTCTTCTTTGTGTGCTTGCAGCGTACATGAATCCAGCTTGTGCTGTAAGGAAGACGAGCAAAGAGAAAATCAATGCCACAAAGAATCAAAAGGATACCACCTTTCGAAATGTGACCACAGGCGCCCTGTTCGTTTGGCTTATAAGCCGTACTTTTTTAGCCAATGAATAGTATTTTTTTCTCACAATAAATCAGCCAACAATATTTTCAACCATGGCTTATCAGCCAAGCGAACAGGGAAAAGAAAACCACAGCCTATTCTCATAGCTTGTAGATGTGAAAATGCTGCTACATACATCCTGAAAAAAAAATACAGAGAATATGTTTCATGATCTGAGTACATTTATAACCTCCAAAGGTGAGGACTCGGAGAACCTGTGGGGGCAGGGAGGAGGAGGACGGGGATAGCTACTTAGAGGGTGAGTACATTTTGTTCTCTCATTATTTTCTAATAATGAATATTATTTGTTCATGAGTTTTAAAATTTTTACTTTGATATTCTTATTTTTATGAAGAAGAATTCCCTAATATTTAGTTTTCAAAATAAAAAGGAATTCTATCGTTGACATTTCAAAATAGAAAAGGATTCTATCATTGACATTTCTTAAAACGAAAGTTATCTGCACATGGGCAGTCAGGGTAGTACAGGCAAGCTGTTCTGTACCTTAGGAGCTCGTGCTCCTCCATATCACCAGAGTTCAGAGTGTTCTTGAGATAACCAATGAAGTTTCCATAGTTAATGTGCTGGTATGTTGGTTTGGTTGATAAGTCATGACTGAAAGTACTGTTGGCTGATTTGTTGTGAGAGAAAAATACTGTTCGTTGGCTAAAAAAGTATGGCTTATAAGCCAAACTAACAGGGCGGTGATCTGCAGCAAGCCTTTGATTGTTCTTTGTCGTCACCAACAGAGAGAAATTTAGACTTTTCTAGAAAAAGATTCGACATACTTTGTTTTGGGAGAATTTATATGGCAGGAAAGAAATATACTAAGATTAGTTAGTTACCTGAAAACGAGCCATGCCCATTTCTGAATCAGCAGAACCACCGAGCCTGACAGCAACTCAGCTCATCGGCTCTTCATCATGACAACGAATCAAGGCCTGTTTGGCTAGTATTAAAGCCGGCTGATAATTCGGTTAAAACCGTTTTATTGTGAGAGAAAAATACTATAGATTCTAACTGATAAGCCGGCTGATAAGTTCGAACGAACAAGCCCCGAGAAGCAGCAACAGCAGCACAAGGTGAGAGCGCAAACCAAGACCAAACCACCTCCTGAACACCCTTCCACCGGTTTCACAGGGGCAGAAGCAAGGGAGGAGAAGAGAGGAGTTGTGTCTGCAAATTCCAGAAACATTTGAGCAAAATCATTGTATAAAACGCATTAAAAAATAGCAGCATATACGTTTGCATTCCTAACCCGGTAAAATATTTCCACTCTTGTCCATCCATTGGTGATTATTTGGGTTGTTTGGGAAGACCGAAGAGGCTTGTGTGGTGCCTCTTCTGCGATACTATGAATCTGATCTGTCCATGGGCGGTAGAATGCTGCTTCCTTAGCTCTGGATTGTTTGGATCAAGATTGATGGCAAATTCAACATCTATACACACAATTGGAGTACAATACAGGTCAATATTCAGAAAGTGAAAAAAAAAGATTATAGAAAAGACAAAGACATGTAATAGTCACTCGTCAGAAGCATTATAGCATGGAATATATTTGAAGCCAAGTAATAGTCACTCGTCCAAATACTTTTGCTAATTGGTTCTGACTTCTGAGATCTAATCTTCTGTTGAAGGCCAACATGTCCAACGAGCTATGAACCTTCTGAAAATTCACATGATGATTTGGAATGAATAAAAATCCAACTACCCTAACAGATTGGCGATGCACGTGCCTTTCTATTCATACAAAACACATACGACTGAAGGATTGATCCCAGAAAATTAAGTTTTCAGAAAACTGCAATCAGCAAAAGTACCAATCAGATCTCAATAGGTACAAGCAATAATTGAAAAGGAAAATGGTTGGGTTTTTTAAAAAAAGAGTGCAGTTGTTGCTTCTCACAACTCAGCCCAAAACACACACAACGGCCCATCTGGGCTTTTCCAATTCCCACTCGGCAACTCCCCACACCAAATCAATCCTTGACGGCTCGACGACTCCAGACACGGACACAATAAGCGAGGTAGCGAGCGGAAGTTCGCCGAATCGAGAAAACAACACCAGCCACTTGGAACCCTCGATCTGTTCGTTTGATCGTAAACGATTGTAATTTTTCAATTAGAATAGTATTTTTCTCTCACACTAAACCAGTCAACAGTAATAATTCACGATCGTATACGATCGTATCAACACCAGCCAAACAGGTAGCGCAGCCGGCTGCTGGCAGCGTCGCGCCACCCCCGCCCTACGTGGCTGCGCCGGTACGCCCTTGCTCCATCCCTCCGGCCACCACGGCTCGCCAACAGCCAGCTCCGCTCCCCTACCCTCGGCCGCCTCGGCGCGTCAGCGCGTTGCCGGCGGCCGGCCTCCCACGGCCTCGAGCTCCAGCCCCTCCATCCAAGCATACCCAACTTTGAAATCCTGGGTCTGGCACTGGTTGATTCCGTGTTTTGCCCATATTAGCTATGGTTTGTCATGTGTTAGGGTTCGGCTTCTGCATTCTTTTTTTCTCGCCTACAAAACCTGAGCTTCCGCTCAGAACCACTACGGGTGTCGCCCTAAATTTTACTGTCCCTCGGATCTTCCATCAGATGACCACGATTGCCTGAAGCGGATTTTACCGGGAGCGGATTCTGGGCCTGCTTCTTGTTCCAAACACACTACACAACCTGTCCCCGTCGCTCCCCATACCAACCACTCTCCCTCCCCTCCCCCCTGCGTGCGCTGCCGCTTCGCAACAAGACACGATGCGGCGGTCCCTCTCCCTCCTCGCACGGCAGGTGGCGCTGCGGCGGCTGCTGAGCAACGTGCCGGAGTCCACCGTCTACGGGGGGCCACGCCCGCAGGAGTTCTCGGCGGCGCGGCGCGTGACGGTGACCACCCTCCGCGGGAAGCATCGCCGCGGGGAGCCCATCACCGTCGTCACCGCCTACGACTACCCCTCGGCGGTCCACGTCGACTCCGCGGGCATCGACGTCTGCCTCGTCGGGGACTCCGCCGCCATGGTCGTCCACGGCCACGACACCACGCTCCCCATCACGCTCGAGCTCATGCTCGAGCACTGCCGCGCCGTGGCCCGGGGCGCGCCGCGGCCGCTCCTCGTCGGCGATCTCCCGTTCGGCTGCTACGAGTCCTCCGCCACGCAGGTACGCGGCCCCCACATCACACAGTACTTGCTCCTCGCATTCGTGTCACGGGCGACGTTTAAGAGCAGGTTGTACCTTGTCACTGCAGAAATCTAATGTTTGTTAGATTTGGACAGGAAACATCTTGTTGTACAATATATAGTCCACGAACTGTAGCTCTCTCCCCATTTTATTGTTTTTTTTTGATTCAACACTAGATGTTCAGCAACAGCACCTTTTTGCTTATAACCAAATAATGCTGCAAAAGTACCACACCAAATTCTAAAAGGAAAACACAAGGTCAGCAGGTTCAATGTTATTAATGTGCACGCACAAATGCACTTTTTTTAGCATGAAACGGCAGGTGCTCTGCCTTTGCATTAAGTAGGAGGTGCAGAGCAACAACAAATTTACAGATAAATGCACATGTTTGAGGAATACTGATGGTATTTTCATATTCCTTTAGGCTGTTGATTCAGCTGTGAGGGTGCTGAAGGAAGGTGGAATGGATGCAATCAAGCTGGAAGGGGGTGCGCCATCGAGGATCGCTGCAGCCAAGGCTATTGTGGAGGCTGGTATTGCAGTCATGGGGCATGTTGGCCTCACACCGCAAGCTATTAGTGTGCTCGGTGGATTTAGGCCTCAAGGGAAGACGGTTGACAGTGCTGTAAAGGTGTGCTGCTCCTCATTGCTTGTGGTCTGGCTATATATTTGTTGGTACGCCTTTGGTGTGCTGACTGATTGGTAGGTTTCAATAATACAATCCATTCTATTGTGCTTGTGTAGGTTGTGGAGACAGCACTTGCCTTGCAGGAGGCTGGATGCTTCTCGGTTGTGTTGGAGTGTGTGCCTGCTCCAGTGGCAGCCGCTGTAACATCAGCATTGAAAATCCCAACCATTGGCATTGGGGCTGGACCATTCTGTAGTGGACAGGTTCGTTTGTTCATTACTCTGTAAAATGAGTACTAGAGAACTAGATATTGCTTTGCTCAATGTTTTAAAGGCGGTAAGGCGAGGCGAGGCGAGTGACCCCCTTCCGAACGCCTAGGTGAATAAGGCGCTCGCCTAGGCGACACCATATAGACAATTTAATATATAATGCCAATGAAAAATCAGATGCCAATCCAACTTTAATATAGCAAATTATAAGCATAATATGTAGTGCTATTAGAGTTCTAGAGCACCACATAAAGTAGCAAGTAGCAAATATGAAATGTTCCATCTCTTAGTAGCCATAAACTAGTCTCTAATGGCATATATAACTTAATTAGTAGTGCTGCTAGTGCAGCACATATATTAGCTTACAAAAGAGGGACTGAAATCTCTAATCTCTCAAGTCTCAATAGCCATCATCAAACTCTCCAGGGATGTTGGCTGCCTCATTGTCTTCTCCAGTTTCATTGGCATCGTTTGGATCATCCTCACAATCTGTCACATCTGCATCATCAAATGGATCTGGATTTTCTTCATTGTCTGAACCCAACTCATCTTCATTCACCGCAGGTGCAGAATTTCTTGCACGCTTATGGGCTGCTCTTGGAAAGTTTCGGCCTTGAAGTGATTGAGATGCTCCAACAGCTTCATCAACAAGGTTCCAAGTAAGGTCACACTCAGACCCACGAGCACCTTGAGGGGGTACATGCAATGAGTCAGCCCACTCATTGTTCCAATCAAAGTCCTCAATAACCAAAGGATCAAAGTTTTTTCCCTTCTTTTGGCGTAACTTTTGGAACCTAGATTTCATCTTCCGGTTGTAGGAAACAAAGACAATAGAATTCAGCCTCTTATGCAACAATCGGTTCCTTTTCTTTGTGTGGATCTACAAAACCAGAAACACAATTGCAACAAAAAATGAATAAACTGCTTGCTGAAATATTGGTAAGGGCAGCAAGCAAATGAGGAAATACTCACAGATTCAAATTTGCTCCAATTTCGCTCACAGCCAGATTAGGAAGCACAAAGACTAACCACACACCTTGCAAATCTTTGTAGTTCAATAGCATGGCCACCATAGGAATGCCACCAATCAACTAGAGCAAACAAATGAAACAATATATTAGGAGCTAGGACCTAAAAAATGCTAGCTGGAATTAAATTGATATGATGTACACTTGCTGAAATTAAAATGGAAATGAAACACTTACGAGGACTCATTGACTCAAGGTTTTGTATGGCCATCTTATTTGAAAAAGCTTCTCTAAGATATTCATAATCCATGGCTTGAGCATTGATCTTGCTTCTAGTTTCCTCATCCTCCACCATTCTTGCAAGCACATCAAGAAAGCAACCTCTTAGCTGTCCAACAGTTGCATCATCATCCTTTTTTAGGAGAGGATGTAGCTTCCCTGGGTTCAAATACATTGCAGCCCCATACAATGGATGATCCATTTGTTTCTCCCAACGTCGCTCAATTATTCCCATGATCTTCTTGAGCAAAGATTTCTTGGATTGGATGGCAAAGCTTTGATTGATCCTCTTCTTTGCATGGTTCATTAGAGCTTGAACCTCCGGCATTGCTGGCTTCTCATCTCCATCAACCACCCTAAGCACAATAAGGAGTGGGGCTGAAGCTCTAACGCAATCTTCCACTGAATTCCAAAACTGTGTAGAGAGCACAATGTCATGCACATCTAGACCAGCTTTAGTTTTTGCTAATTTGTTCCCAGTCCATGCTTCACTAACCATTAAAGACTTCAAAGCATCCTTGTGCTTGTACAAGCTCTTCAAAGTCAAAAAGGCCGTTGCAAAACGTGTGGCTGCTGGCCTCACAAGGTCAGCCCCACCTGTTTTCTCCCTCATGGCACTAAGGATCCTCCCATGCCTATAGATGAAAGTTGTCACACGCCTTGCACGTGTAATAGGTTTCTTGAATTCCGACAAATTCCCTATATCTTCTAACATGAGATCCAAGCAGTGCGCAGCACATGGAGTCCAAAATATTGTAGGAATCCTGTCCATGAGAATCTTGCCTGCGGCCTTGAAGTTAGCACCATTATCTGTGACAACTTGAACAACCTTGTCTTTCCCAATCTCCTCAACCTTCTTCTCTAGCAAACCAGCAAGCATGTATGCATCATGTACTTCACTTGATGCATCAATGGACTCCAAGAAATAAGTCCCCTCCGGGCTCTTTACAAGGAAGTTAATCAAGTGGCGGCCCCTCCTATCAGACCATCCATCAGACATGAGTGTGCAGCCATAATGTTTCCATGCTCCTCTCTCATGGTACTTGTTGACTTGACAGCTTCTTGAAGTAATGGCTCCCCAAGTTGATATGGTGTTGGAGGCTTGTACCCTGAACCATATTGTGCTGTGGCTTCAACTGCAATCTGAAATTGTCTTGCTGCTGCTGCATTAAAAGGTATGCCACATTCATAGAAAACAAGGACCATTGTGTATCCACATAATGCTTCTCTTCCTTGGTTTTTGTACTGGACACAATTGTGGGCTGATAAGACCCAGAAAGTCTCTCATCTACTATCTCTTCTGGTGTTTTTCGAAGCATCTGAACTACAGATTTGTTTGCCTTTCCCTCTGCTTTAGTCTTGTTACCAACAGCCATGAATTGTAAGGATGCTTGCCTCTTTTTTGCTGCTGTCCCTGAACTAGGCTGTACCGCAGCAGCAGCCTCATTTGCTGCCACCTCCACCACCTCATCATCTAGAACCAATGGTCTTTTCCTCTTGTTTGCATCCAAGTAAGCTGCCATCTCCCTCCTAATTTCAGTGCTCACACTTGGACATAGTTTTGCATCTCCATAACCTCCTGCCAAATGTTGCTTCAACCTTTTAAT
This sequence comes from Miscanthus floridulus, assembly GCF_019320115.1. NCBI lineage: Eukaryota > Viridiplantae > Streptophyta > Magnoliopsida > Poales > Poaceae > Miscanthus > Miscanthus floridulus. The sequence goes on along the minus strand of NC_089585.1, from coordinate 113,470,645 downwards.
CCCTCCACGAACTGAGCCGCCACATAACCCACCTCATCTCTGTTTTGAAGGTTTGGCCAATAGCCAAACCTCCAAGCTGGATCTTTTGACCTTTGCGGCAGGCTGGATCGTTCTTGGGATCATATCCGCTGACGATTGATGGTGGACTTGCCATGGTTCCTGCTGTATAATTTTTATAAACTAATGAGTTCAGAGAATGGCAAAGTGTAGGAATCAGTAAACTACCAATTTAATTATCTACCAGCAGTCTAGCACAGAGCACAAACAGAGCAGAAGCAGCTAAAACAGAGCACCCTCCAGCCTAATAAACAAATCAAAGCAGCATAAAAGGCAGTGCAATTAGCATATAAAACAGAGCAATTAGCATATAAAATAGAGCAACAGCAGCTAATGTACTACTCCATTTAGCATCTATAAATCAAAGCGCAAGTAGACAAAGCAACAACTGTACCCATGTGATTGCTATCTGCTCTGTTTTATATGCAAACAAACAAAGCAGGAGACAGCCGCATGCAAGCTTCTGCCTTTGTAAGAGCAAACAAAGCAGGGTACAGCCGCACATGCCACATGCAAGCTTTGGCCTTTTTAAGAGAGAAACAGAGAGAGGAGGCGAGGGATACCTGGTCCAGTGGAGGGCTGGCCTGAAGGCTGAGTAGAGCTGGGCACCGGGGAAGCCATGGCTTGTCGCTGGGCGGAGTTGGGGACCAGTGAAGCCATACTGGGTCCACCGAAGAAGCAGGTCGTCCTGGTCCGTGCGGACGGACGCATTGGTCCGCACAGAGGAAGCGGAAGACAGGCAAGCGGACGCGTGCGGGAGGCTGCGCGGCTCCGAGCGGATGCGAGCGGGACCTGGCCACGAGTGGGGAAGAAACACCAGCAGGGTCTGCCTCTCCCTCTCTCTTCCCAATCCCCTCCCTCTATTCCCGCGTGATTTCCTCGATACGTGCGTGCTGGAAACGACGGAAGGCGGGAGAAGTCCTGCGCAGGAGCGATTTCCCGCCCTGGGTCCCTTCCCTTTCCCTCGTGACCGCCTTAGGTTGGTTGGCGTCGCCCCAGACGCCTAACGCAAAAGGCGGACGCCTTAGACGTCGAGGCGGACGCCATACGACACCTGGCTAGGCGACCCCCGACGCCCAGACATTTCCGTCGCCTGGACGTAGGCGACGCCTTAAAAACATTGGCTTTGCTTACAGATACAAGATGTTGACTCTGTTCATAGTGTACATGCCATCAGTCATACGGAGTACACACTGATTATTTAGTCTTTTCATCAAGTGAATACATGGCATTCCCTCAAAAAACACATGCATGCCTTTGTGGTCCTCTTGTATCATAAAACTAGAATACTCCGCACGTTGTTGCAGGAATTGCATGGTATGATAACATGGACAACAAAATACTTGTGTCTTGCTTACGTGGACATTACAATTGCATGGGCTAGTGGATTTTAATTGTGTGATAGTGGATTGCCTAGTTGGACAGCTTGCATGTTGAGAGAAATATGTAGTGGAGTTTTGCTTTATAAGAGTATAAGATAAGATAAGCATGTTATCAAGTGAACTCGTCAAGCAAAGTCACTTGACCACTTCGATATCAGTCGTTTACGACATCTGAAGATGCATAACATGTTTGCTCATGAAGCCTGACATGCACTTATTATAATGCAGGTCTTGGTATACCATGACTTGTTAGGGATGCTGCGACACCCACATCATGCCAAGGCAAGTGTTTATTTACTCCTATGCAAAAACAATAAGGTTGAAGTGGGGTTCCTAAGCATTTTTTTCTTTGTTACTCGTACAATTTTATTAATCCCAGTGTGTACTTCTGCTCTCCCACAGGTCACACCAAAATTCTGTAAGCAATTTGGTAACGTGGGCGATGTCATCAACAAGGCGTTATCAGAGTATAAGCAAGAAGTGGAAACTCAGACTTTCCCTGGTCCAAGCCACACACCGTATAAGATAACTCCCACAGATGTTGATGGCTTTGCAAATGCACTGCAGAAGATGGGTTTGAGTGACGCCGCAGATGCTGTGGCTGCTGCTGCTCAAAACAGTGAGAAAGGTGGAGAACCAAACGGAAACTGTTGATCTAATGTTGGTTGTTTTCAACAGATACACTAGATCTAGATGAGAATATCAGGGCAGATTATCTAGCATAACGGTGTCCTGCAGTGGTGCAATCTTGCCAGACTGCAGGTGTAAACTGAAACTGAGAATCCTGATGTCGTTGACTGGACAACGGGTATCCTTAATAAACACTAGCCACTATGCCAGCGCTTCGCTGCGGGTGATCTGCTTGATATATCAAACATTGGGGATCATGTATACGTGTTACTCGAAAGTATCCCCACGGAAGCTATAGCTAATTAATTTTTTCCACTACCATGTTGTGGAAGATGATCTTCTTGGTATATATCAAATCTTAGGGATCATATGTATGTTGTACTAAAAAATATCTCAATAGAAGCTAATATGTATTTTCCAGTATGATGTTATGTAAGGGTGATAGAGTTTGGCATCCATTACACAATATCTATTCTAGGTCACTAAATAAAATCACTGGCATATTGGTGTAGAGAAATGGTATATTGGCATAGAGAAATATTTGCTCAAGTGGAATTCAAACAACCAACATCACTAAACTCAAAGCACAACACCATGTGGGATTACATTATAGGTGGAAATAATAAACACTACAACGAGGGTTCTTGAGGGGCCCATGTCTCCACTTAGATCATTCTTCGTAGCTTGAGAAATCTTCTGGGAGGATGGAAGGAGGGCAGATGCCATCTCCTGGTGGTGCCTGAGTCAGCGGGAGAATCTCTTCTCCATCGATTGACCCTGTCTCGGAAATTCCATGGGAGGCCTCGGTTGGTGGAGGCGCGGGCGGCGTGTCCACAATCTTCCCTTGGATTTCTTCCATGGTTGCAACTGGGATTCCATCTAGTATTAGGCATTCTCTCCCTTCCAGAACAAGGGTCCTTCTCTTGGCCCTAGTGACAAGGTAGATATTCTTCAATTGCTGAGTGTGGCGGTCTTCGGCCTGTTTGAAGGCTTCAATTGTTGTAGCCTCATGGCTCTCCGCTCTAGCTGCCTGCGCCTTAGCCTCCACAAGCTGCACTTGCAGGTTTCTTATTTGGTTCTCGGCCTCCTCTGCCCTTAGAATGCACTTCTTCAAATGGGTGGCATGCCTATCATATTGCTTATCTAGGGAAAGTAGGTAGGTAGACATGAACACCGTAGTTGGGTCACTTTCACGTAATTCAGGGTCCTTCGAGGGTCCTCATTCGGGCTACCCACACAGGACGGTCTCTTGTTAAAGGGGGGAAGAATCTCATGGGTGTACGACATATTGGCCTCTCATAAATCTGGCATAGGTACCTCAAAGCTTTGCGAGCGATAGATTGGTAAGTGTCCTTGAACCAAAACCCTATAGTAGAAACCACCCACGGCCCTATGTTGGGGAAATCTTTACTTCCTCCAACATAGATGATGACCTCGCACCGCTCTGTGCCATACTCCTCATATTCTCTACCTACATACTCTGGGTGATCCAAAAGACCTATCCTGGACATGGTGGCATATAGGAGCTTGGGAAAACCATCTTTGTTCAAGCAGTAGCTAGTGGTCCACTTTTCATCTGCCATCTGCAAGGAAAAGGAGGGTAAGTAATTTTTGTAATATATAGGAGAGGGTAAGATTTCATAAAGATGGTCATGGTTTTCTCACCTTGATAAGGACACCGGCGAAGAGGAAGGCCGCTGTAGCCGCTCGATTCCTATAGGAGAGCAGAGAAATGGGGAGAGAGGGATGATACTCGATGGGAAGGAAGTTGAGCTAGGATGTGTTACCTCTTGAGATATGGAAGACCTCTGAGGTACCAAATTTTATAGCTAGAAGGATGGAGTTGTATCCAGCAGCGCAAGAACCACATTTAATGCGAGCGACTGTGGCGTCGACACGGGTGATGTCATGTAGTGCCAAGGGCGGTGGTGAGGTGACATTGTGGCAGTAGTTGTTGGGCACTTCAAGGGCATTCTCCATTATTTCCGGGCACGCGGGTGCCTTTGCGTAGTTCCTGTGGATGCACGCCTAAACAATGGTAGGCACACACGACATGAACGATGGTGAGGTAACACTGTGGCAGCAGTTGTTGCCTGGTTAAGGGTCATTCTCCATTATTCACGGGCATGCGCGTGCCTTTGTGCAGGTTGTGTGGGAGTGTGCCAAAATAGTGGTAGGCATAACACGAGCACACAAAGACAACAAAGCTAGGCACAATGTTACCTACAATGGAGCATGTCCCTTAAATGTCCAAAGAATGAAATCATCAGAACAGGACAAAGTAACCTACAATTAGAGATGATAACAAGAGATCTAGCAAGCAAGAGTATGAAAGAAATGGAAAGGAGATGGTCATGACGTCCTCGAACTGATTATAGGCAGAACATGACTTTTGCACAAATACATGAGAGGATGGGAAAGTAAAGAAATATGTGCAGGCACCTGACACTTCAGCTTCTCCTTTGTCGGGTTGCCTCTTCTTTGATTGTCTAGAGGAAGTTCCTTCCATTCGCCACACCTGTGGACCTATGGATTTGTCCACATACATATGATACATATTATATTGTACTCATACATCTTTGCATTACGTTACTACATACATGTGCATAATTAAGTTTTTTCTGCGGAGTGTATCCATGGTAGTACATAAGTAGTTATAGGAATGCCTGCTAGCGTACATTGTTTAGTTTGCCAGACCTAGGTTATCAACGCTCACAGCACTTACCCCCATCCCCTCTTCTTGCCCGACTACACCATCGACTCTTCATATACATGGGCTGGTCGACCTAGGGTTTAAAGGGCAAGAAGCACTTTCCCCTCTACCACTCCACCCCATCCCCCCTCACCTCTGCAGGATCAAACTACATCTCGTAGATGATGTCAATTAAACCGGTGGTAATCATGGGTGCCACTGGCACAGGCAAGACGAAGTTATCAATTGACATATCCAAGGTGATTGGTGGTGAAGTGATAAATGCGGACAAGATGCAAATATATGCTGGTCTTGACATCGCAACTAACAAGATCCGGCTGAATGATCAAGGTGGTATTCCTCATCACTTAATTGGGGTTATTTCATCAATTGCGGATGATGTGTCTGTACCTTCCTTTTGATCTATTGCAACAACTACCGCGGAGTCTATTGCAAGGCGTGGTCGAGTTCCAGTTTTGGTAGGTGGGTCAAACTCACTTATGCATGGATTTCTTGCTGACCACCTTGATCCCTCCCTTGCCAATCCTTTTTTGATACCAAAGTATAAGCCAAATTTAAGGTTCAAAAGTTTTCTACTTTGGGTCCATACGCATGAGCTGGTTCTTAATGAGTATCTGTGTCGCCGTATTGATGATATGGTTGCTTCTGGCTTAGTTGAGGAACTAAAAGAGTATTTTGATACTATGCTGGCTCATAAGATTGGCAACCACACTAGGCTGGCTAAGGCAATTGGTGTGCGAGAACTAAGCAAATATTTTGGTGGAGGCATGAGTCTTTCTGATTCCATAGATGAGATGAAAGCAAATACAAAAGCCCTTGCAAAATCACAGACTACAAAGATTCGCTATATCGCTGGTGTTTGGGGCTGGCCTGTGTGTGTGGTGGACTCTACAGAAGCCATACGCTGCCATCTAAGTGGAGGAGACCATAGTACGGAGGACATATCATGGGAACGCGATGTGAGTTCTCCTGTAATTGCTATTGTGGATAAGTTTTTACATAGCTAACGCCAACGCTGGCTATCCATGTGAGTTCTTGTAAGTAATTAAATAAATCCAATTGAACTATCTTTTAATATATGCGAGTGGTACCATGTTAGCTATAGTATGGGTTATTATTTCCATGACTCGAAAATGTATTGATATTTGATCTGGAAACCTTCCACTTATTACTGCTTGTAGCATGGATGTTAATGGCAATGCTTCATATGGTTATTTGCATATTAGTACCATATACTCCTTTATTCGTTGAAAATCGAAGGACCCAACTCTATAACACCCTTTCTTCTACCTTGTTGTACGATGCATTGATAGATTCCCCTCTAATTTGTAAATAACCCTCATTTAGAATGAACTAATGGAAACGAAGAAGCATGGAAATGCAAAGGACGTGTACCTAGGTGACAGGTAAAGGAAAGGGACTCAAAACTAGTCTGCAGTAAAAACATGCATGACTGAGCAGAAGGATGTTGTTGACTGCTACTTTTATCAAGATGCTCGACATGAAGAAGCAAGAAGAGCATCGATTCTGGCAACACATGTGGTGGCCTACCTTCTGCATGCTTGCTGCTACCTGCTAGATAGCCTGATACTCGTATGCATGCATGTCGGTAGCCAATCTGACGCATGCATACATCCTAGAAGCACGCCACTACTGCCTGCTCTGCACGCTAGAAAAGCTAGATACTCCTACAATCCTGTGGATGTCCCTGGTGTTGACCAAACGCATAGGTACGAACTATCAGAAAAAGCTAGTATTGTATGGTTATCTGTTATCCGTAGATGATTTGTCATCTAAGGCAACACGACGCAAAGAGAGTGAAATTTTTTACTTTCACACATGCACGTGTCTTACAAAAATAAGTACCTTTTTTATCAAGGAAACAAGCTTTAACCTTCAGTTTGAAAGCTCGAGTAGTAACTATAGCAGTTCTAGCATTAAGTTTCTACCTTTGCCATCAAATCCAGACATAGCCCGTGATTGCCTAATGATTCGCTACATATAGGTAGAAGTGGAGGCACGTGGCCCTCTAGATAATACTGGATGCATGGAAGGGATCATCAAATACCATGATCTGGATGATTTCTACCCTACCGCTCGAGTAGCAAAGAAGCAGAAGGTACATGTCAAAGCTAGGTGTTCCCTCAATATGGAGAACGCTGCCCTTTCTAGGTGGTCACTCAACGCACATGATGCCACGCCGCCTATGTGCTCACTCAATAAGGAGGCCACGTTGCCTAAGAGTCCATGCACGGGAAGACCGGTACGTGCACCGTTCTACTAAGAAGAAGGGGCACGTAGAATAATCGAGAGGCCCAAACAATCGGACTCCATCTAGTTCCATGTGACGTTTGCCACATCTGTAATATATGTACGTATGGGACAATCTGGTCCTCGTTCTTAGTGGACACTAGGACATGTATATTGTGCCTGCCTGACTCACGTGTGCGATATTCAAGGATTGGGAGTGTGTGCGTGTACGTATGTGCCACTGTGGCTGTGTGCCAAACATCATACATACGCACTGCACTCTGAAGCAAAGCTGGGTGGGTTGTCACAGCACAGCTATACCTCCTACGGGATCCCATGTCATGATTCCATACCGCCACAGCCCTATAAAAATCATTCAGTCGATGCTATGACATTGCAGCAGGCTAGTAATAATAAGTAACCCTAGAATGGTTCCAGCTTTCAAACAAGATGGTTATTATCCTATATATGATGCATGAAACGTAAGTTCACCATCCCTACCCAGATCAACGCACGCACTGTGAGGATCTACCAGGAGACAGGACAAGACAGGACAGGACAGGACATGCTCACCGCAAACCCAGCAAACCTAGCCATGCATCCCGAGCGAGGGGGCGCATGCAGCAGCCGCATGCCGCAGTCCGCAGCCCGCCTCGTGGTCGTGTCTGCCGCACCCATCCCGTCGCACAGGTGCGTGAACTATCAGAAAAAGCTAGTATTGTATGGTTATCTGTTATCCGTAGATGATTTGTCATCTAAGGCAACACGAGGCAAAGAGAGTGAAACTTTTTTACTTTCACACATGCACGTGTCTTAAAAAATAAGTACCTTTTTTATCAAGGAAACAAGCTTTAACCTTTAGTTTGAAAGCTCGAATAGTAACTATAGCAGTTCTAGCATTAAGTTTCTATCCTCGTATAAATGCACCAGCTATTCCTTGTCACATGGGATTAGAATGAAAAAGATGAATAGGTCCGGGTCTGATTATTTATATCATTAAATGATACTTTGTGGCTCCCTGCCACCCAGCATGATTCAACTGCAATTAGCCAAGGATGTTTGTAGTTCCAAAATTAGTTCCGGTGCATCCTATAGGACAATTTGTAGTGCACAAAGTACCAGTGGCGGAACCAGCAGCATTGTTTAAGAAGGGCTGGAGAAATACGATGACACCTCTAAGTATGATAAATACATACATGAGTGTATGTTTCACCAATTGTTTTCAATGTTTTATATATGTAATTAGTATCGATAACGAAAAATCATGATATTATGATACAAAATGGGTAAAATGATGTTTTAATATGCTATAAATTACAGTAATTATAGGGATATTAAAAACATTTCTACTAGATTGGGGGACCACGCCAAATACAGAGTTCTCTCAAACATAAAAGGGGACAAGAACATGTAAAGATGACATAGGCCCTCATATTGCCATTTCTTGCATACAAACAGTCCAAAGCAAGATCCCAAACGCAAACACGTAAAGAGGAGAGGACTGTCCTCTACATGCATGCTTATTACATAGTGAAAGGATCAAGATGCCCAAGAGGGGGGGGGGGTGAATTGGGCTAATTCTAAATTTTCTTGCAATAATCAAATCCTATGGATAGTCCAATTAACCCCTTGTGCCTAGAAAAGTGTTTCTATCAAACTAACGCACAAAAGACTTAAAACCTATGTTCCAAACTTACTCTAGCATGGCAATTCTATGAATGTAACAACAAGTATTGAATTGCACAAAGTAAATACTCAAAGTAAATGCTCAAAGTAAAGAGAGAGAGGAACACGGCGATGTTTTGCCGAGGTATCGGAGAGTCGCCACTCCCCACTAGTCCTCGTTGGAGCACCCGCGCAAGGGTGTAGCTCTCCCTTGATCCGCGCAAGGATCAAGTGCTCTCTACGGGTTGATTCTTTGACACTCCGTCGCGGCGAATCACCCAAAGCCGCTCACAACTTGAGTTGGGTCACCCACAAGCTCCACCGGGTGATCACCAAGCTCCCAACCACCACCAAGCTATCTAGGTGATGGCGATCACCAAGAGTAACAAGCACGAACTCTCACTTGACCACGCGAAGCCTAATGAGAAGATGGATGCACACTTGGCTACTCTTGATTCACTAATGAGGCTACTTTCTTGGATTCTCAAATCTCAATCACCTCACTAGGACCTTGCTCTTCTTGGCTCTCACAAACGTGTTTCTCAGCTGTTGGAATGAGCAAAAGTGACTCCACACACGAGTGGAGCTTCTATTTATAAGGCAGCATAAAAAACGAACCGTTATGAGCTTCTGCGGGGTGACCGGACGCTCCGGTCGTATTGATCAGACGCTCCGGTCAGTTCAACCCGTGAACTAGTAAAAATGAGTTGACCGGACGCTGGCAGGGTCCGGTCAGCACTGACCGGACGTGTTCGGTCGCATGAAACCCTTACTGGACCCTTACTGGACTCGACCGGACGCTGAACCCTTAGGGTCCGGTCAGTACTAACCGGACGCGTTCGGTCGCAGATTCCCTTCTCGGGAACCTTACTGGAGTCGACCGGACGCTGTCTTTCAGCGTCTGGTCACATGACCCCTTCAGCGTCCGGTCGCACCGAACGTAGATAGCTGATCAAATGAACTGACCGGACCCTGCGGCTAGCGTCCGATCGCACTGGGGCCAGCGTCTGGTCAGCATTTGACCCTCCATTCACTTTCAACTCTCGATCATATGTGAATGAAGTTTGCTCCAAAGGATCTTAGGCATTCATAGGAGCTACCTAGAGCTAGTTTTAACAAGTGTGCACCACACCTAACTCACTAGACTCAACTAGGTCAAGCTACCCGTCCATACTCCCCTTAATAGTATGGTCAAAGGAAAAACAAAGTCCTAAACTACTCTAAGTGTCACTCCAACTCCAATCGACACTTAGAACTAGTCATCCTTAACTTTGTCGTCCATCCTTTGAAAACCGAAACGATTTCCATCGTAGGGGCATGACAACTTTGATTGCCCAATCGATCTCCATTACCATGACCTAACTTAATTGCCTCTACAAAACACACGTTAGTCATAGTAATCTTGTATTGTCATTAATTACCGAAACCCAACTAGGGGCCTAGATGCTTTCAATCTCCCCCTTTTTGGTGATTGATGACAATACCACCTCGAGTATATGAAAGAGTGAGGTTTTTGATGGGCTTGGTTCATATAAGCTTTTGTTGGTAAGAACAAAAGTGTTAGTCAAGCTTATATGACCCAAGCCAACACAATGTACTCAAAGAATATGAATTAAGCATGAGTACAAGTAACAAAGTTCATTTGCATCGGAGTATAAGCGTGAAAGCAAAGGCAAATGAGCATAACACAAGTGATATGACATATACATAATGTAACGTAGAGAGCACACATGTCATAAATCACAATCACATAGATAGCACTATCACATAGATATAATAATGTGCACGAAAGTAGACACACAAATGCATAAGTAATAGTGTATCACACAAATAAAACTCCAAATGTATAAGCTAATACTATATAACTAGCTCCCCCAAGATCACGCTCCCCCTGAGTCTACATACTTGAACCCTCTCCCCCTTTGGCGTCAAACACCAAAACCTAAGGGTCGGTCGGCAGGGCTGCAGCGGATGAGTCGGGCGCTGAAGTACGTGGGGCAAGCTGGAACTGGGCACCATCATCATCTGACCCTGAGCTCTGTACTGACTAACCCTCTGTGGCAGGAAGTGTTGCTGAAGTGGTCTGGGTCTGAGCTAGGGCTGGTGCTGCCTATGAAGCTACTAGTATGTCTGTCGTAGGATCTGAAGAGGCGACAGACGAGGGGAGCCTCTCAGTAGTCACTACGACTGGAGCTGCTATAGAAGGACCGGTGGTATGCATATGAGGTGGTGTAGGCATGCCGGTCAGCTCGCTGAAAGATGCTCCAAGACTCCTGGAGACTGACGTGTCAGGCATAAACAGCGAGGGTGACTGCTCTGGTGAGAAGCCCGTGTGATATAGAGTGAACTGTGGGGCAACCACCGGTGAGGACAACCACTAGGACACCTGAACTGTAGGTGAAGCAAACTGAGCTGGAGGCTGTCCCTGACTCTGAAGCCCGCTGGGTTGTATAGCTGGAGTCGTCGTGGTGGAGGTAGGCTGAGCAAGCTAGGGCGAAGGCTGTGGCAGTGGGGCCCCAAGTGCTATCACTACATGCTGCATAAAACCCATAAGCTGCTGCTGCATGAGTATCTGTTGGTGATGCATCTGCTGCTGCTGCTGCTGGAGAAGCTGCTGCTGCCTCTGGAACTCATCCTGACGAGCCTGGAACTGTGCGAAGTTGGCAGCGGTCTCCTGTGCCTGTCGTTCCTGGTCCTACTGCATCCGCTCAAGAATAGCAATCAATGCGGGGTCTGTCTGCGGTGCTGGTGGAGCTGAGCTGGAACTGCCGACCTCTGCATCATGTCTGCGTGGAGGCATCTGAGGAATCGGTAGATAGTCATCATCCGAGCTATCACTGGACTCGGTCATCTCCTGCTGTGCCTCAAGCTGCTCCTCCTCTGTAGCGGCTATGCCTCTAATGATCTCGTCCTACTGAGCTACTGACTTGGGAACATCTGGACGATGGCTGGGCCGAGCTGGTGCCTGTGGAGTGCTGTGCCTGATCCTCTGTGCCATGTTGTATGCTGGAAACTCTGTGGTGGCAGCCCTGTACTTGGCAACTAACTCAGGAGTCCTGACCTACACACACTTGAGCATGAAGAATGTGACCCAATGTGCATAAGGAAGCTGTCGGCGACCCTTGAAGCCCTCAGCAATAGTATCCTCCATCTCTGATAGAAGGAGGTCCCAAATGTCGAATACGGTCTGCTGCATCAGGGCATTAAGGAGCCAGAGCTATAAGCGAGTCAGACCCTCCCTGTATCCCAACCTAGGAAGCAATGTCCTCCTGATAATGGCCTCTAGCACTCTCGCTGTAGGAGTCAAGTCACTAGGGTTCCTGCTCGACCCCTCACCAAACAGCTCCTTGAAGCAATGTCGCACCAGATCTGTCAGGGGCACCATCCCTCCATGAGGACGCCTAGGAGGCTCCTGCTGTCCATAGCATACCTCATGTAGCTTGACAGGCTGATCCTATAGCCACAGTATCTCCCAGGCTCTGAAGCTCATCACCCTGTAATCTCTGCTGTTGAATGCAAAATGAATGAAGTTGTGATGCGGATCAACGTAGAGTGAAGCATAGAACTGCCGGACCCAAGATGGTACATATACTCCTGTCCAGCCAATCAGATCTGCAAGCCCTGGCAAATATGACAAGTAGGGGTGGATGTGCTCTCTAGCTGCTGCCATAATAGACTCCAAACAATAGACCCTCTGAGATCTGAATACTACCCCCACTGTTCAGATATGCGTTGTAGAAGTCCTCCTAGAGCAGTGTATAGAACCCCTCAGCTGCTCTCTCATCCCTCCTCGGAGGGAACCACATGTCGAACTCAACAAAACACAGCTGGTGAACCTGTCTGGCTATGGTGGCCCTCAAGTTGAGGTGAACCACTGGAGGCGGACCCTGAGGTCTGGGCGGAGGGCGTGAACCCTTGCGCTGTGTAGCTGGCCTCAGTGGAACTGTAGCACTGGTATGACCTGAGCGGCGTAGCTAAGGTGCCGGCTCGGTCTCCTCGGTCTGTTGACCCTCCTAAGTCTCCTAGGCTGGCTGAGGCTCTGCTGGTGAGGGCTGCTACTGTGCCTCCTGCTAGGACTCCCCCTGAGGTCGAGCCTCCTCAATAGCCAGTCGACGTCCTACCATCATGACAGTCCTAGGTGGACCACCATGACAACGCTCAGCCTCCTCAAGTGCTGCCCTCTGAACTGGTGTGAGCTGTGGATCTGCTATGACAACACCACTATGAGCGCCTCCTCTCTCGGCACGCTCTGCGGCTTCTGCAACAGCTGCTGCTCTCGCTGTCTCTGCGTTAGGGTACTTGCGCTTCTTGGATGTCACCTGCTTTGTTGACTTGCCTTTCGATCCTGCAGGCTGGCGAGGCGGGGGCCTCCGATCATCATCACCTAGGCCACCACCAACGTTCTTGGTGCGAGCCATCTGAACTGACAAGAGGGTGAACTGCCGCTGATGAAGATCAACTGTCAAACTGACACTCCTGAGGCTTGGCCTCGATCCGTACTCGTGAGCTTGGCCCCGAGTTGACTGCCAACTGCCACAAGAACCACAATAGCACCGACTCGCTGCACGATGGAATAGATGGATATACAAATAAATAAGATATATCTAATAGATGTGAAAACCTAGGAAGCAAGCAATGTAGGTACGAAATTGAGACGATGGGCAAGCTACCTGACGAATCGGCGATCCGAGAAAAGAAAAGATGTCGCGTGGGGGAACCTCGAAACTGGCTAGGGTTAGGTTGAAAGCCCCGAATGCAATTGGGAATCAGTGCACTACAACTTGATCTAGGTCACAATTGAAAAGATTAAGATTGAAACTGTCTTGCCTTACCAATCAAGGAGGTAGGGTAAGGGTTGGATCAATGGCCTTGAGAGCCCCTCGGTCTTGACTCCGGCGTCGCAGACATGTGAGAGGTGGGTGGTGAGGCTTGGCAGTGGGTTCCTCAGCGGTGGCGTGGTGGCGAGTGAGGCTAGCACAAGGAGCACGACATGAGGGTTGCGGCGGCGTGGCGAGCTTGGGCATGGGAGCGGCGGCGCTGGCGTGGGAGCGGTGGCGCTGGCACGAGTTCGGCGGCGTGGCAGCTTGGGTGTAGGAGTCAGGCACGGTGGATGCGGCGGCATGGTTAGGTCAAGAAAACAAATGATGGCTACAGTTATATGAGGGCCCCCAAGCGCAACAGATAAGGAAACGGAAAAGAGTCCTGAAGCTGCGCGAGATCCACTGACCGGACGCTCCGGTGGTAGCGACCGGACGCTACCACCCAGCGTCTGGTCGATTCCAGAGAGGTCCAATTCCTCTGGAATCAGGACCGGACGTGTCCGGTGGTCCATGACCGGACACAGGCAGGGTCCGGTCAGTACAGCTTGTTCTACCTTCGATCAACCAGACACTGGATCCCCTTCTGACCGGACGCACAAACGTAGCGTCCGGTCACTCCTTCAGCAGCAGTTCACCTCCTGTGAACTGACTGGACGCTGGACAGCAGCGTCCAGTGCAGCGTCTGGTGCACCTTTTCCAGCAAATCTTCAAAGTTCCTCCACGCTGCCTGTTCCCAATCAAGTCCCAACTTGAATAAGATCCAAATAAACACCAATTGGGACTGATGTGAGTGACCTCTCTCAAACCCTCATATTTTTCAAAATATTTTGCCTTAGGCTATAATTCTTTTTAAGAAAATAGGCAACAAGAGGGCAAATGGAACAAAACAACAAAACAACATTCATGCATATGCAATACTTGTAAGTAAATCTAGTTGCTTGTCAAGTTTGATCCAAGGTTAAGCTTCTTCACACGCTTTTCGGCGGTTATCTTAACCATGTTAGACAAGCCCTATATGCATTGCCACAATTTAAACATGTTGTATATTACAATGAATGCACGGGACAACACACGTTCAATTTTTAGTGAAGTTACTAAAATCAAGCACATTGAGCTCATTCCGCAATCTACAAAATGTAGCCTCATCTAGCGGTTTAGTGAAGATATCCGCTAATTGATCTTCGGTTCTTACACCTTCTAGTGATATATCATTTTTAGCAACATGATCTCTTAGAAAGTGATGGTGGATATCTATGTGCTTGGTGCGAGAGTGTTGAACCGGATTGTTTGCAAGTTTTACCGCACTTTCATTATCGCACAAAAGAGGTACTTTTTCTAGAACTACACCATAGTCTAGCAAAGTTTGTTTCATGTATAAAATTTGTGCACAACAAGCACCCGCAGCAAGGTATTCCGCTTCGGCGGTGGACAAAGCCACACTATTTTGTTTCTTGGAGGACCAAGACACAAGTGATCTACCAAGCAAATGGCACCCTCCGGATGTGCTTTTTCTATCAACTTTGCATCCGGTGTAATCCGAATCGGAATAGCCAACTAACTCAAATATAGCTCCTTTAGGATACCAAAGGCCAATGCTTGGTGTGTGCTTAAGATACCTAAGGATTCTTTTTACGTCAATTAAATGAGTTTTCTTAGGACTAGCTTGAAATCTAGCACACATACACACACTAAACATGATGTCAGGCCTAGATGCGGTTAAATATAACAAGCTACCAATCATAGAACGGTAGAGAGTTTGATCAACCGGGTTACCTCCCTCATCTAGATCGAGATGTCTATTGGTAGGCATTGGTGTCTTGATTGGCTTACATTCATCCATCTTGAATCTCTTGAGAAGATCTTTTGTGTATTTCTCTTGAGAGATGAAGATGCCTTCTTTCATTTGCTTGACTTGAAAACCAAGAAAGAATGTAAGCTCACCAATCATGGACATCTCGAACTCCTTCGACATCAATTCACCAAATTCTTTGCATGAGTCTTCATTTGAAGATCCAAAGATGATATCATCAACATATACTTGACAAATGAAGATATGCCCATCAAGCTTCTTGGTGAATAGTGTGGTGTCGACCTTCCCAATGGTGAAGCCCTTCTCAATTAGGAAGTCTCGAAGGCGCTCATACCAAGCTCTTGGGGCTTGCTTAAGCCCATATAGTGCCTTGGACAACCTATAAACATGATTAGGATATCTAGGGTCCTCAAACCCAGGAGGTTGATCAACATAGACTAGTTCATTAATAAAGCCATTTAAGAATGCACTTTTCACATCCATTTGATATAGTTTCATTTCATGATGTGATGCATATGCAAGAAGGATACGGATGGCTTCTAATCTTGCAACCGGTGCAAAGGTCTCTCCAAAATCCAAACCTTCAACTTGAGAAAACCCCTTTGCAACTAGTCTTGCCTTGTTCCTCACAACAACACCTTGATCATCTTGCTTGTTGCGGAACACCCACTTCGTTCCAATGACTCTTGCACCTTTTGGTCGCTCTTCAAGAGTCCAAACTTCATTGTGAGTGAAGTTGTTCAACTCTTCATGCATGGCATTGATCCAATCTAGATCTTTTAGGGCTTCTTCTACCTTGGTAGGCTCATAGCAAGAGACAAAAGAGTGATGAGCAATAAAAGAAGCAAGTTTTTGAGATCGAGTCATTACTGTAAGTGCAATCAAGCCCTATTGTGAGTTTTGGCATTGATGACTACCAAATTAGAGGACTAATGAGGTTTATCGAGATGACAAGCAGGGAATCAAAGTATGAGGATGATGTACATGTTACAAGTGTCCAAATTACGAAAGGTGGCTAGACCCAGCTCAAAAGAGGTTTAAATTCATTTATGTTTTGAATTTGAGTTTAGGGAAAGCCATACTATTAAGAGGGATTTTAGGACAGTTGGTCAACTGTTGAATCAGATGCTCAAATTCATAGATCTACATCATCTCACCTAGTCAAAACAGCCAACCAAATTTCAGATCATGTTACCTATTTTGGCTAGGGCGGCAGTGCCACCCTGTTAAGAGCAGCAGTGCCGCCCTTAACGGACCGTTGGACTCGGGGGGTATTTATACCCCTCAGGCCCGGCCCACAACGGTCATCTTCTACATAGAGTCACTCTGCTCGAAAAACAGACAGAACCAAAGCTCATCCCTCTCCACCATTGTTGCTCCTCCATCCCTCAAGCAAATCCTTGAATCCAACTATCAAAACTTGAGAGAAAATGCAACAAAACTCGATTGGAGAGTAGATCCATTGATTCCTAAAGTTTAAGAGCATTTGGTTCACGCTTGGCCGACGGTTCTAGGGTTTATTACTCTTGGAGCTTGCTCCTAGCCGGCTAGGCGTCGCCCTTGTGCTTGCCAACTTGTGTGGCAGCCTTGGGAGGTTTGTAACCTCATTCGAAAGCTAAGAAATCACCCCTCACTTCAAGAGTTCACTCTCTTGATTTGAGAACAAGGGTAAGGCAAGCCTTTGTGGCAAGCTCAAGCCTTTTGTGGCTTCCTCAACAACGTGAACTTAGGCAAACCTTAGTGGTGAGCTGAACCACGGGATAAATCTTGTGTCTTGCGTGCTTCATCTTGATTACATTTGCTGTTCACTTTGTTGCTAGCTGTTGTTAGGGTTTAGTTGCTTGATTTACATTTGTGTGAAGTTTCTGTGGTATCCAATCTTTGAACTGGATCTTGAAGTTATATTGCAGGAATAAGCAGCTAGTGGGGTCAGGTTCATATCTGTTAAATCTCAACTGTGTTAGATTAATTTCTGCAGAGCGGTAGTGCCGCCCTGTAAGGCCGGCAGTGCCGCCCTCTGTTCTAATAGAGTTTTGAGTTAAATTTTTACAGGCCTATTCACCCCCCCTCTAGGCCTTCTTTATCTTCCTGTAGATCCTACAAGTTGTATCAGAGCAAGGTTGCTTCGCATACGCTTCACCGCATGAAGTATGGAAGAAGGAGAAGGTTCGAAGAACGTTCGCATTGCGGACGCAAGTGGTGTACACGTTGAGGATGTCGGCAGCAGCAGCGAGCTATCCATGTCCACAGTAAGTGATGCCACCATCAAAGAACCCAAGACCACCAATGTCGAAAGAAGAAAGGCAAGAAAAGAAAGAAAAGCCGCAAAGATATCGACAAGAGAAGCTAGAGAAAAGAAGAAGGAAGAGCAGCGTCTCAAAGACAAAAAGAAGAGAAAAGAAGAAAGAAGAATCACAAGAGAGGCAAGAGCTAAGAGAAGGGCAACAAGAACTCAAGAGCAAGAGAAGAATGAGTATGATGCATCATCGAGTGAGCTCTCTAGTAGCTCGGATGATGGAGATGATGTTGTATCATACCATGCTTCAAAAGATAGCAAGGAGGTGAAAAGCAAGGACAAAAAGAAGGATAACAAGGACAAGGGCAGCAACAACAACAAGAACAAATATGCTGCCGTATCCTTTAATTATTCTTATTTGTCTAACCATAACAAAAGGTCCTTTGTCAATGTACCCACGGGAAAGTTGCCTCATTTTGATGGGACAAACTTTGCCAAGTGGAAGCACTTGATGAGTGCCTATCTTGTAGGTCTTCACCCCGGTCTTTGGGAGATTGTGGTGAATGGATTGCAGCCACCAGAAGATCCCGAAGCGCCAACAAATGAAGAGCTAGCTGCTGTCCATCTCAATGGCCAAGCCACAAGTATTCTCCTTAGTTCCTTGGATGGAAATGAGTACAACCGAGTGATGAATGTCAATGTTGCAAAATAGATTTGGGACACTTTGCATCTAGCACATGAAGGTGTAGATAAAGTGAGGAAATCAAAGATTGATTTGTTGATGGCCAAGCTCAATAGGTTTGTGATTATAAATGGAGAGGGGCCACAAGAGATGTTTGATAAATTGATGACCTTGGTGGGCAAGATTAGAGGATATGGGTGTGATGAGCTTGATGATCACAAGGTTGTGAAGGTTATGTTAGAGGCCTACTCACCAAGAAATGAGACCGTAGTTACCTTGATTAGGGATAAGAAGAAGTTTGAGCACTTCACACCTAATGATGTGCTTGGAAGATTGTTGACATTTAACATGCAAAGAGAAGAAGCTAATGAGAGGAGAAGACTTGGTGAGTTGCAAGCCAAGCTAGAAGGCATGAAGATCAAGGAAGTAGCTCTCAAGGCCAACAAATCAAGCAATCAAGGCATCTCCAACAAGGTAAAGGGCAGCAAGTAAGCATCAACAAGTCAACCCAAGGAAATCAAGTCAACTCCACAAAATGATGATCTAAGTTCATCCTCAAGTGAAGATGAAGATGATGGGGCTGATTATATGAAGATTGATGACATGGCTTTGTTCATGAAGAGCTATCACAAGGGGTTGAAAAAGAATGGGTATAAAATAGTGCAAAGAAGGTTCCCCAACAAGAAGAAGAGGACTTGCTACAATTGTGGCAGCATGGAGCACTTCATTGCTAAGTGTCCTTATGACAAGAAAGAGAACAAATATAAGAAGGACAACAATGAGGGCAAGCATGAGCACAAAAAGAGATACAAGCAAATGGGAGAGGCACACATTGGGCATGAATGGGACTCAACTAAAGAGTCAAGTGAAGAGGATGTGAAGATTGCAACCATGGCTATTCAAAAGTCATCCTCTACATCAAGGCTCTTCAACAACATGTCCGATGATGATGACCACCGCTCCACTCACGTTTGTCTTATGGCAAAGGGTGAGAAGGTAAATCGGAAAGCTAAATCTCCTCCACCTCCTAGTGACATCTCTAGTAGTGAACTTAGTGATTCTAGTGATGATAATACTAGTGATGTTGCGAAATATGTTAAGTTGACCAAAAAGTTAGATTCTAAAACCAAGCTTTTCATCATGAATCTAATGGAGGAACTAGAAAGTGTCAAAGTTGAACTAGCCGATAGAGATGATTAACTTGAGGAAACCGAAAAGATGTATATTGGCTGCAAGGAAGCTCTTGAGTTAGAGAGAAGTGAGGTGGACTCTTTGAACAAGGCCTTGGCCGAGGAATAAAGAGAACATGCTCTCACAAAGAAGGCAAATATTGCACTCAATGACAAGTATTGTGTCTTAGTTGAAAAGCACAACAAACTTGAGAAGCAATATAACCTTCTATGCAAGAGCACCCCACTTCCCTCCAACACAAATGACATTTCTATTTCCTCCACTAGCCAAGGGTGTGGAAAATGCTATAATCTTGACTTAAAAGTTTATTCCACTAACCTTGCAAACTTGGAGGTCATGAAAAAGGAGATTGCTAGGCTCAATGCTATGTTAGAAAAAAGGGGCATGGAAGGTAAGAAACCTGCTAGTGGCAAAGGCGAAAAACCAACGAAGCCACAATACAAAGATGGAAGAAATCCACGCATCAAAGATGGGCTTGGGCATACTCATGGAGGTAAAACCAATGGAAGAAAGGTAATAAATGGATATGAGTGTGTTCAGTTCGTGAGCAAAGGGCAGGAAGGTACAGATAGGTCTTGGGGCCCAGAGCAGCACCGCGGCCTATGGGCGGCAGTGCCGCTATGAAGGGCGGCAGTACCGCTCCCCACAGAAAAGGGAAGACCACCTCCTACTCCTCTGCTCATGACAAGCCCAAGAAGAAGGTGTCACTTCTAGAGCAGGTTGTTCAGAAACCAAAGAAATCTATCTGGGTCACTCTAAATAGATATGCTTATCAACCAAAGGCAAAATCACCTCCTCAATGTTTGGATTCTAACTTTGTTTTGCAGCACAATAGCAAGGGGGAGGTGTTTGCCAAGTTTGTTGGCAATGGTTGAAATGTTTATCATAATGCTTCTATTTGGGTTCCTAAAGTTCTTGTGACTAACATGCTAGGCCCCAAGAATATTTGGGGACCTAAGACTAGGAACTAAACTTGTGTTGTAGGAATACTCCTCCGGTGGGTTAAGTTGGGTGCTTGACAGTGGATGTACAAAATATATGACCGGAGAAAGGAGTATGTTCTCATCATATTCCCCAACTACAAATTCAGATGAAAATATCATATTTGGTGATAATTCAAAAGGGGGTGTGATTGGACTTGGTAAAGTAGCTATTACACTTGATCATTCAATTACAAATGTCTTACATGTTGATTCCTTGAAGTACAATCTGTTGTCCGTCTCTCAATTATGTGAGATGGGCTATAATTGTCTCTTCATGGATAAGGGTGTGGAAGTCTCTAAGAGGGAGGATTCCTCAATTATCTTTATGGGTCACCTCAAGAACAAGCTTTACTTAGTTGATTTCAGCAAAAATAAAGCTAAGCTTGAGACCTGTTTAGTAGCAAAATCTAGCATGGGTTGGCTATGGCATCGCCGACTGGCTCATGTCGGGATGAGGAACTTGGCCAAACTCCTAAAAGACAACCACATTCTTGGACTAACCAATATTCAATTTGAGAAAGATAGGATTTGTAGTGCTTGCCAGGCCAGAAAGTAAGTAGGTGTACCACACCCACCAAAGAGCATCATGACTACCACATAACCACTGGAGTTGATTCACATGGATCTCTTTGGACCGGTCGCCTACATAAGCATCGGGGGTAACAAATATGGTCTAGTTATTGTTGATGATTATTCCGTTTCACTTGGGTGTTCTTTGTTTATGATAAGTCCCAGGTGCAAGAAAAAGTCAAAATATTTGTGAGAATGTCACAAAGGGAGTTCGGCCTTCCTATCAAGAAGATAAGAAGTGACAATGGGACCGAATTCAAGAACACTCTAGTTGAAGAGTTTCTTGATGATGAGGGCATCAAGCATGAGTTTTCAACTCCGTACACCCCTCAACAAAATGGTGTAGTAGAGAGGAAGAACCGTACACTTCTTGATATGGCAAGGACAATGCTAGATGAATACAAGACATTGGATCTCTTTTGGAGTGACGCCGTCAACACCGCTTGCCATGCCATCAACCGTCTCTACTTACACAAGAAACTCAAGAAGACCTCATATGAGCTTCTAACCGGTAACAAACCAAAGGTGTCATACTTTAGAGTGTTTGGGTGCAAGTGTTTTATACTTAACAAAAGACCCAAAACCTCCAAATTTGCACCTAAAGTTGATGAAGGAATTCTTCTTGGCTATGGATCAAATGAGCATGCCTATCGTGTCTTCAACAAAACCATGGGAAGAGTTGAAGTCATGGTAGATGTGACATTTGATGAATCTAATGGCTCTCAAGTGGAGCAAGTTGATTCAAGTGTTGTAGGAAAGGAGGATCCACCATGTGAGGCAATCAAGCAAATGGCTATCGGCGACATTAGGCCACAAGAAGATCGAGCCACTGATGATGAGGATCCCCAGATAGTTGCTGCACAAATTTCCGCTGATGTACTTCATTGACAAGGGCAGCACTCACCTGCTGAACATCAGCAGGGCGGTAGTGCTGCCCCATCCACCACAGCAATAGCTGCTTCAACTCCTACTCCACCACTTCAAGGGCTCAACCTAGAACCTATTTTCGGACAAGAAGAGACTAAAGGTCCAGAAGAAGAACAAGGAGGTGTTGAGCATCCAAGGCTACGTCAAACTATACAACAGGATCACCCCGTTGACAACATTCTTGGGAGCATTCGAAAGGGGGTAACAACTCGCTCACACTTAGCAAATTTTTGTCAATATTACTCGTTTGTTTCCTCTTTGGAACCCCTCAAGGTAGAACAAGCACTTGGAGATCTGGATTGGGTCATGGCCATGCAAGAAGAGCTTAACAACTTTGAGAGAAACAAAGTGTGGAACTTGGTGGAAAGGCACAATACCAATGTCATTGGTACCAAGTGGGTCTTCCGCAACAAGCAAGATGAAAATGGCATGGTGACATGGAACAAGGCAAGATTGGTGGCCTAAGGCTTCACTCAAGTAGAGGGCTTGGACTTTGAAGAAACATATGCACCGGTGGCAAGACTTGAAGCAATTTGAATGCTTCTAGCCTTTGCTACCCATCATGACTTCAAGCTGTACCAAATGGATGTCAAGAGTGCATTCCTCAATAGCCCAATACAAGAGTTGGTGTATGTGGAGCAACCACCGGGGTTTGAAGATCCCAAGTTCCCAAACCATGTCTATAAACTCCAAAAGGCGCTCTATGGGCTTAAGCAAGCACCAAGAGCATGGTATGAATGCCTTAAGGAATTCTTGCTCAAACAAGGCTTTGAAATAGGCAAAGCCGACCCTACACTCTTTACTCACAAAGTTGGAAATGATATATTTGTGTGCCAAATATATATCGATGACATAATATTTGGTAGTACTAATCATGTGTATTGTGATGAGTTTAGTAGGACTATGACTAAGAGATTTGAGATGTCCATGATGGGTGAGCTAAAGTTCTTCCTTGGATTTCAAATCAAGCAAATGAAGGAAGGAACATTCATTAGCCAAACCAAGTACACCCATGATATGCTTAACAAGTTCGACATGGTGAATGCCAAGCCTATCAAAACTCCCATGCCAACTAATGGACATCTTGATCTAAACGAAGAAGGGAAAGCCATCGACATCAAGGTATATCGTTCCATGATTGGCTCTTTACTTTACTTATGTGCATCTAGGCCGGACATAATGCTTAGTGTGTGCATGTGTGCTAGATTTCAAGCTAACCCGAAAGAGTGCCATTTAGTGACTGTTAAGAGAATCTTGAGATATTTAGTACACACTCCTAACCTTGGTTTGTGGTATCCCAAAGGCTCCAAGTTTAATCTACTTGGCTATTCGGATTCTGATTATGCCGGTTGCAAGGTAGATAGAAAAAGCACTTCAGGGACATGTCAATTCCTTGGACAGTCCCTAGTGTCTTGGAGTTCTAAGAAGCAAAATTGTGTAGCCCTTTCCACCGCTGAGGCCGAGTATGTTGCAGCCGGTGCATGTTGTGCCCAACTACTTTGGATGAAGCAAACTCTTCTTGATTTCGGATGTCAATTTACCAAAATTCCACTCTTGTGTGACAATGAAAGTGCCATAAAGCTTGCAAACAATCCCATAAGCCACTCAAGAACCAAACACATAGACATCCGACATCATTTCTTGAGAGACCACGAAACCAAAGGAGATATCGAAATTCGCCATGTGAGCACCAAAAAACAACTAGCCGATATCTTCACTAAGCCTCTCGATGAGTCAAGATTTTGTGCTTTGCGTAGTGAGCTAAATATACTTGATTCTCGTAACATGGTTTGAAATATAGCACACCTCTATTATGACAACCTAGCAATATAGGAAAATGATTTAAAAGGATATTACATTGTGTTTCAAAATCACTTTAAAAAGACCAACTAAGTGTCATGACCATTGCCTGTATTGTTGATTGCTTACTGGTCATGATATTTAGAGAATATATATCCATATCTGAGGTTAAGAAGGTCATAAAGTTTCAGCGTAATCCCTGCAAAATTGGCAGGGCGGTAGTGCCACCCATTATGGCCGACAGTGCCGCTCTCTGAAAACTGAGCCGTTTTCAACCAATTTTGGCTGGGTCGCGGGGCTCGTGTTCTTCTACTTATTCCTTCTCTGGCTCCCGACGCAACTCTCTCCTTCTCTCCCAACCGACGCCTGTGCTTCTCTCTTTCTCTCTCACAAGCACGCGCCGTCGCCGTTCTTTGCGGACTGCCACCCCAGTAGTGCCGCCCCTGCAGCCGGCTAAGACTCTTCTTCGCTGGTCACTGCAGGAGGCTCTTGGCTGAGCCGTTTCTTCTCTTCTCCCTCCACTCCAACAGTTTGGAAGCAAGGTGAAACCCTAACCCCTTCTCAATCTATGCAATGTGAATCTTTTGGTCATGGATTTCAGTTTCTAGAGGGAGTATGAAGGATTCAGAAATGTTTTTGATGGTTGAATCGAGTTGATTTTGGATTTCACCGGTTGGATGATTTTGGGGAGAGCGGCAATGCCGCCCTTGGGACCATTAATGGCATCCCTCGTAGATTCTAACTGCTATACTCAATTTCAAATAGCCGATGAAGTTCAGAATGGATTGGATTCACTTATCAAAAATTGTTCTAAAAGTTTTTCGTACTCAATCTTTCAAATCCATGGCTAGGGTTTCATGTGTTCTCTATTTAGACTGTGATTATGAAATTGTGATGATAAATAGACACTGTTGGAAATAGGATTTAACCAGAACAAGAATATTGAAGATGAAATAGTGAAGCTACTGAGGGCGACAATGCCGGCCTCAGGGGGCGGCAGTGCCGCCCTACCATGCTGATTTCGAATCCAGCACAGCTTCCTGTGTCATCTTCAAAGTTCTTTTTCTTGTTAAAACCTGCTTGCAGCTATGTCTAACTCATTATCTTTTACAATTTCTTATCAAGTCTCATTTATATTGCATAGATGGATCGAGGTAAAAGGAAGGTGTTGACAACCAAGCAAAAGGTCAAGAGAGGCAGGGGATAGGTGAGCTATACTCCCAGAGACAGAGATCTTGATGAAGACCTTGCTGAAGAGGAAAACTTTCAGAGGATGGGAAGAACTATTTGTGTGTGGCCTGATTCTCCTTTGCACATTTCAGAGTTCGATAGCAGCTACATGAGAAATAACACCAATAGGTTCGATCTCATTCCACCCCAAAACAGTGATAATCATAGAATTGTTGATTATTCCATGAGTTGGAAGAAGACAGGTGAAGCCAGAGAGATTGATCCCTACTCTTCTGACAGATCAAATGGTATTTTGGAATGCTTTCCAATCTGATTTTTATGCTACAGCCATTCTGTCTAAGTCTAAGGGCAAGATTAGCAAGATGCAGTACATTGACTTTGGTGACTTGGAGAGCAGGGATGATCATTAGTTTGCTACAGCAATCAAGACCTGTGACCGCTTTGAGATGACAGACATCATGAGTTTCAGGTATGACTGGAATAGGGAGATTCTTGCTCAATTCCATGCTACTTACTTTTGGAACAAGAAAGTGGATGAGCTTCATTGGATGACTGATGGGCGACATTATCGCATTGATTTTGTCACCTTTTGTCGAATTCTTGGTTTTGGACACATCCACAGGGCATATGAGAGGATACATAATGAGCGTCGTTTTGAGCCAATGGAAGTAAGTTTCATGTGGGAGGATCAAAATCTTGCAGTTCCTAATTGGTCAAGAACAAAGCTCAAGAGTTTTTATTACATCATGAACAATCTTTTTAGGATCACTCTCAACCCTAAAGACAATGCAACAGATTTGAATGGCTATATCACTAATGTGTTGTCTAGGTTTCCCAACAATGAGAAATTTAATGTTCCAAGGTTTATTTGGGTTGAGCTTGCATATGCCATGGATGATGGGAGGAGATCTTTGCCCTATGCTCCTTACCTCATGTTTATGATTGAGAGAGTGACTGGCATGTGGTTCCCTAAGGATTGTGAGCATACTATTTATAAGATCAAAAAGACCCATGGTGGTTTAGGGGGACTTGGCTCAGCTACTTAGCACACTGGTTTTGGAGGACTTGGAGATAGTGGGGCAGTAGGCGTTCATCCCTCTGGAGCTGAACATAGAGATATTCCTGAGCCATCTAGGGCTAGGGAACAAAAGAAGAAGTCAAAGTGGGGAAAGATGAGTGCATGGATGAAAGCAATTTTTGCTCAGTGTACATATGCCTCACAGACTGTTTATGAGGATCGAATGGAGAACAGAGAAGTAGTGAGGCATGCTAGGGAGATGGCAGGGCTGCCACCACTTCCACCAGTGCAGCCACCACCACAGTTTCCTAACTTGCCTCACCTTTCTTCTTCTGATGAGGAGCAGGATCAGGCAGATGAGCACCATGATGAGCAGCTAGAAGATCAGCAGTATGGATACTCATATGAGCCATTTAGTCAGTACTATGGGTACTCACAGGGGTAGCATTTTGAGGAGCCCCCAAGGCAGGAGGACCTTGGTGTAGAGATTCACCCTACAGAGGCCGATCGACAGGTTCAGGCAGCTTTGCTTCACACTTATTCCAGGAGACCGCGTCCTTCGACGGATCAGCCAGGGCCTTCTACATCAGCTGGGGCTGTACCTCCGTGACGTTCAGCACGCTTCACTTCGTACACCCACATCGCCGGACATGCTCGCATTGACTCCGATGATAATGAGTGATCTCTCTTCTTTTTCTTCTCTTTTTGGTACTTGATGCCAAAGGGGGAGAAAATTTAGAGGGGTCAATGTTTTTCGACGCCATATGATTTTTTGTGCTGCGCTTATGTTCAGATCCGATGAGAGTAGTTGTCAGATTGTGAGTTTGAGAGTCGCTCAAAACTCTATTTTATGAAATTATGCTACTTTGTGACTTTATTTGCTTCGGATATGGACATGTATTCATGGTTACTTTTTTTTAGCTCATCATATTCTGAGATTAAATTGTTATATATATATATGATCTGCTATAGAAATCTGTTTGCTACCTGACTGACATAGTCAGGGCGGCAGTGCTGCCCTATTGGATCGGCAGTGCCGCCCTCTGCTGTATCAGCCAGAATCTCGTGTGTTTGAACTGATATAACCTGTCATATGCATCTTGTTTATTCCTATGACACTTAGTTTAGCACCCCACAACAGGCATGGATATAGGGGGAGGCTCCCTTCACACCTAAAATGTGAATCATGGCCTTTTAGGCCAGTTTGAGAATTCAAATCTCTATTCACAGATTTAGGGGGAGGCTCCTACATCCATGATTCAAAAATCTCAGTTTAGATTTCATATCATATGTAAGCTCTAATTGGGTTGTCATCAATTACCAAAAAGGGGGATATTGTAAGTGCAATCAAGCCCTATTGTGGGTTTTGGCATTGATGACCACCAAATTAGAGGACTAATGAGGTTTATCGAGATGACAAGCAGGGAATCAAAGTATGAGGATGATGTACAGGTTACAAGTGTCCAAATTACGAAAGGTGGCTAGACCCAGCTCAAAAGAGGTTTAAATTCATTTATGTTTTGAATTTGAGTTTAGGGAAAGCCGTACTATTAAGAGGGATTTTAGGACAGTTGGTCAACTGTTGAACCAGATGCTCCAATTCACAGATCTACATCATCTCACCTAGTCAAAACAGCCAACCAAATTTCAGATCATGTTACCTATTTTGGCTAGGGCGACAGTGCCGCCCTGTTAAGAGCGGCAGTGCCGCCCTTAACCGACCATTGGACTCAGGGGGGTATTTATACCCCTCAGGCCCAGCCCACAACGGTCATCTTCTACACAGAGTCACTCTACTCAAAAAACAGATAGAACCAAAGCTCATCCCTCTCCACCATTGTTGCTCCTCCATCCCTCAAGCAAATCCTTGAATCCAACCATCAAAACTTGAGAGAAAAGGCAGCAAAACTCGATTGGAGAGTAGATCCATTGATTCCCAAAGTCTAAGAGCATTTGGTTCATGCTTGGCCGACGGTTCTAGGGTTTATTACTCCTGGAGCTTGCTCCTAGCCGGCTAGGCATCGCCCTTGTGCTTGCCAACTTGTGTGGCAGCCTTGGGAGGTTTGTAACCTCATTCAAAAGCTAAGAAATCACCCCTCACTTCAAGAGTTCACTCTCTTGATTTGAGAACGAGGGTAAGGCAAGCCTTTGTGGCAAGCTCAAGCCTTTTGTGGCTTCCTCAACAACATAGACTTAGGCAAACCTTAGTGGTGAGCTGAACCATGGGATAAATCTTGTGTCTTGCGTGCTTCATCTTGATTACATTTGCTGTTCACTTTGTTGCTAGCTGTTGTTAGGGTTTAGTTGCTTGATTTACATTTGTGTGAAGTTTCTCTGGTATCCAGTCTTCAAACTGGATCTTGAAGTTATATTGTAGGAATAAGCAGCTAGTGGGGTCAGGTTCATATCTGTTAAATCTCAACTGTGTTAGATTAATTTTTGCAGAACGGCAGTGCCGCCCTGTAAGGCCGGTAGTGTCGCCCTCTGTTCTAACAGAGTTTTGAGTTAAATTTTTATAGGCCTATTCACCCCCCTCTAGGCCTTCTTTATCTTCCTGTAGATCCTACAATTACTCCCTTTGATGGACTCCCTATGATGAGATCTTGTGGATGATCTTGTAGGAGAGGTGTATTTCTTCTATTGACCACTTGAGGAGGAGGTTGTGGAGCATCAACATCTTGTGCTTATACCACCATTTGCTCATGGGAGATATGAGTATCTTTATTTTCTACTCTCCTATCTTTTTCACCATCTTGTGGCACACTTGATGAATGAGGTTGGTTAATAACTTGTACATCATCTTCATCATCTTTTGGCTTGATGTCTCCCACTGGAATATTCTTCATAGCCTCCCTCAATGGTTCATCACCTACATCATCAAGATTCTCATGTGCTCCTTGGGAGCCGTTAGATTCATCAAATTCCACATCATATGTTTCTTCAACCAAGCCGGTGGCATGATTAAATACTCTATATGCTTTGGACTTTGATGAGTAACCAACAAGAAAGCCAATATCACAACGTCTTTGGAACTTCCCTAGGTGTTGCCGCTTCTTGTAGATATAGCATTTGCAACCAAACACCCTAAAGAAGGAGACATCCGGCTTCTTCCCATTGAGCAACTCATAAGGTGTCTTGCCAAGGAATTTTTGAAGGAATAGGCGGTTTGATGCATAGCATGCAGTGTTGATTGCTTCCGCCCATAGAGCTTCGGGGGTGTTGTACTCATCTAGCATTGTTCTTGCAAGAGTTATCAAAGTCCGGTTCTTCCTCTCAACTACACCATTTTGTTGAGGAGTATAAGTTGTGGAGACTTCATGCTTGATCCCAACTTCATCACAATAAGCTTCAATGTTTGTGTTGTCAAATTCTTTCCCATTGTCACTTCTAATCTTTTTGAGCTTCACTTCAAATTCATTTTGAGCTCTCTTGGCAAACTTCTTGAAGCAAGATGCAACTTCAGATTTGTTATGAAGGAAGAACACCCATGTATACCTTGAATAGTCATCCACAATCACAAGACAATAGAGATTTCCTCCCAAACTCTTGTATGTTGTTGGTCCAAATAAATCCATGTGTAGGAGTTCTAGCACTCTTGTGGTTGACATGAAAGCTTTGGTTGGATGAGTGTTTGCAACTTGCTTGCCGGCTTGACATGCACTACAAAGCTTGTCCTTTTCAAACTTCACATCCTTCAACCCTCTCACCAAATCATTCTTCATAAGCTTCTTGAGTGAGCTCATCCCAACATGAGCAAGTCTTCTATGCCATAGCCACCCAAGTGTTGTTTTGGTGAATAGGCAAGTCTTCAAATTAGCATCTTCGGAGGTGAAGTCAACTAGATATAAGTTGTTGTATCTAAATCCATTGAATATCACTTAATTGTCATCTACCTTGGATACAACAACCTCTTTCTCGGTGAACAAGCATTGAAAGCCAAGATCACACAATTGCCCAATGGATAGCAAGTTGAAGCTCAATGAAGCAACATAGAGCACATTGGAGATGGAATGATCATTTGATATTGCCACTTTTCCCAATCCTTTAACCTTGCCCTTTGAATTATCTCCAAATGTTATTTTCTCTTGTCCATCTACCTCTTCATCTAGTGAGGTGAATATACGAGGATCACCGGTCATATGTTGAGTGCAACCACTATCAATAACCCAATGACTTCCACTGGTCTTGTAGTTCACCTACACACATGAGATTCAAACTTTAGGAATCCAAACTTGTTGAGGGCCCTTCACCTTCTCAACAAGTGACTTAGCCACCCAAATCTTCTTAGGCCTACTCTTGTTGGGGGGTCCTAAGAACATGACTTTCATCTTTCCACTAGAATCTTTTCTAAGCATGTAGTGAGCATTGAAAGCAAAGGGTCTAGCATGCTTGGGCAAGGGTTGTGGCGGTGGAGTTTGACATTCATGAGCAAAGTGGCCTTCTTGTCCACACTCAAAACATCTCTTTGGCTTTGGCTTTGGCTTTGATTGTTGTTGTTGAGATTGAGCCTTCTTCTTCTCTACACTTGCCACATATCCAATGCCACTTCTATCCTCTTCATGACGGTGTTCATGAGTAGCTCACTTTGGAGATGCTTGCCTCTAGCAAACTTGCTCAATCCCACCTTGAGATGCTCTTTCTCCATCTTGAGCTTCTTGTTCTCTTCCTTGAGAACATCATTGTTATTCTCTTCCTTGAGCCTCTTGTTTTCTTCTTTGAGCTTCTCATTCTCAAGAATCAACTCTTTGTCATGATCAAGAGTTTCTAGCACAATGGTGTTGTGGCTTTTTATCTCTTCAAGATCTTTCATGAGCTTCTCATTATCACTCTTGAGCTTGACATACTCATCATAGTCATTGCACTCAACCACTTGCTTGCCTTTGCTACTAGATCCATGCTCAATGCTCTCATCAATTAAATCATCACATGAAGTAGCTATATCAATCTTAACAACATGGTTAGTAGCATCATGTGGCTCATTTGGTAAAAATTCTTGAGCAATAACAAGAGTATCATGATTAATCTTAAGAGTAGTGTATTCATTTTTTAGCTTGTTGTGGCTAGTGATGAGTTCATTGTGCACCCACTCAAGTTTATCATGTTTATCTTTAAGTTCTTTCTTAGAAGATTTTAACTCCTTGAGTTTGGATGATATAGCATTATTAGTTTCTCTAAGCTCATCATTAGCCTTTTCCAATGTATCACACTTAGCTAAGAGTGAATCATTTTTAGCATCAAGCTTTTCATTGGTAGCTCTACTCTTTCTAATGATCTTAGTGTATTTTCTTAATATTTTGACAAGATCATCATATGTAGGTGAATCATCATCGCTATCGCTATCATCATCACTAGCATGCTCATCATCACTACTATCATCACTCTTAGTTACCTTGCGTTCACCCTTGGCCATAAGGCATAGGTGTGTAGAGGATGATGGTGATGGTGGCGGTGAAGATGCAAGATCAATAGCAATGGCGGCCACCTTTTCATCGTCACTATCTTCATCGGATGATCCACTTGATGAATCAATGTCCGTGAGCCAATCACCGACAATGTAGGCCTTTCCACTCTTCTTCTTCTTGTGGAAGTCCCTCTTCTTGCCATCTCTCTTCTTGTATGGCTTGTTCTTTTTCTTCTCATCTTTATCTTCATTGCTTGAGTCATCTTTCTTGCCCTTGTTCTTGTTCTTGAACTTGTCTTTCTTGGGCTTTGTGCATTGATGAGCTAGATGACCAAGTTCGCCACAATTGTAGCAATCCATCTCGGAGATTGGCTTTCTTCTTGAGCTAGTGAAGAACTTCTTCTTCTTGCCGTCAAACTTGATGCCACTCTTGTTTAGCTTCTTTAGCATCTTGGCGGTCTTCTTCACCATGAGAGCAAGACTTTCTTCATCATCTTCATCACTTGAGCTCTCATACTCAAGTCTTGCTTTGCCCTTATCTTGGCTAGCTTTGAATGCTAAGTCCTTCTCTTTCTTCTTTATAGAGGATGAGCCATCTTGTGGTGTGATGTGCATGTACATCTCATGAGCATTGATCTTTCCCAAGATTTGTGTCGGTGTAGCGGCGGAAAGATCACCTTGATGTAGCACGGTCACAATGTGCACATATTTGTCAATGGGGAGGACACTCAAGATCTTTCTCACAACGTCAGATGGTGACATTTGAGTAAGTCCAAGCCCATTGACTTTCTCTACAAGAACATTTAAACGAGAATACATCTCATTAGCACTTTCTTTGGGAAGCATTTCAAATGAATTTAGCTTTTTAATCACAAGATGATAGCGTTCCTCATGCTCACTCTTGGTTCCCTCATGGAGCGCACAAACGTCCGACCATAGTGCATGGGCATCTTTGTGGTTCCTTACATGGTTAAACACATCTTTGCAAAGGCCTCTAAAGATGGTGTTTCGAGCCTTTGCATTCCATTTTTCATAGTTAACCTCATCGCCTTGTAGGTTTGTAGCATCCCGAGGTTTTGGGAAGCCTTGTGAGGCGGCTCTAAGAATTCCAACGTCTAGAGCTTCTAAGTACGCCTCCATGCAAATTTTCTAATAAGGAAAGTCATCTCCCTCAAAGATAGGAGGAGGTCCATCCCTGGAAGACATCTTGCTCTAAGCGGTTAGGCTTAAAAATGTGAGCACGAGGCTCCGATACCAATTGAAAGGATCAAGATGCCTAAGAGGGGGGGGGGTGAATTAGGCTAATTCTAAATTTTCTTGCAATAATCAAATCCTACGGATAGCCCAATTAACCCCTTGTGCCTAGAAAAGTGTTTCTATCAAACTAACGCACAAAAGACTTACAACCTATGTTCCAAACTTACTCTAGCATGGCAATTCTATGAATGTAACAACAAGTATTGAATTGCACAAAGTAAATACTCAAAGTAAATGCTCAAAGTAAAGAGAGAGAGGAATGCGGTGATGTTTTGCTGAGGTATCGGAGAGTCGCCACTCCCCACTAGTCCTCGTTGGAGCACCCGCGCAAGGGTGTAGCTCCCCCTTGATCCGTGCAAGGATCAAGTGCTCTCTACGGGTTGATTCTTCGACACTCCGTCGCGGCGAATCACCCAAAGCCGCTCACAACTTGAGTTGGGTCACCCACAAGCTCCGCCGGGTGATCACCAAGCTCCCAACCACCACCAAGCCGTCTAGGTGATGGCGATCACCAAGAGTAACAAGCACGAACTCTCACTTGACCACGCGAATCTTAATGAGAAGATGGATGCACACTTGGCTACTCTTGATTCACTAATGAGGCTACTCTCTTGGATTCTCAAATCTCAATCACCTCACTAGGACCTTGCTCTTCTTGGCTCTCACAAACGTGTTTCTCAGCTGTTGGAATGAGTAAAAGTGACTCTACACACGAGTGGAGCTTCTATTTATAAGGCAGCCTGAAAAACGAACCGTTATGAGCTTCTGCGGGGTGACCGGACGCTCCGGTCGTATTGACCGGACGCTTCGGTCAGTTCAACCCGCGAACCAGTAAAAATGAGTTGACCGGACGCTGGCAGGGTCCGGTCAGCACTGACCGGACGCGTCCGGTCGCATGAAACCCTTACTGGACCCTTACTGGACTCGACCGGACGCTGAACCCTCAGGGTCCGGTCAGTACTGACCGGACATGTCCGGTCGCAGATTCCCTTCTTGGGAACCTTACTGGAGTCAACCGGATGCTGCCTTTCAGTGTCTGGTCACATGACCCCTTCAGCGTCCGGTCGCACCGAACGCAGACAGCTGATCAAATGAACTGACCGGACCCTGTGGCCAGCGTCCGGTCGCACTGGGGCCAGCGTCTGGTCAGCATTTGACCCTCCATTCACTTCCAACTCTCGATCATATGTGAATGAAGTTTGCTCCAAAGGATCTTAGGCATTCATAGGAGCTACCTAGAGCTAGTTTTAACAAGTGTGCACCACACCTAACTCACTAGACTCAACTAGATCAAGCTACCCGTCCATACCCCCCTTAATAGTACGGCCAAAGGAAAAACAAAGTCCTAAACTACTCTAAGTGTCACTCTAACTCCAATCGACACTTAGAACTAGTCATCCTTAACCTTGTCATCCATCCTTTGAAAACTGAAACGATTTCCATCGTAGGGGCATGACAACTTTGATTGCCCAATCGATCTCCATTACCATGACCTAACTTAATTGCCTCTGCAAAACACACGTTAGTCATAGTACTCTTGTATTGTCATTAATCACCGAAACCCAACTAGGGGCCTAGATGCTTTCACATAGAATAAGAGCCACATAACCTGACATAATATGAATATATTAGAGGGTATAACACTTCATATGCCGCCTGCTAGTGCCTACTTATAACATACAAGATTTTCCCTGTGGGAATTTAGTGAGTAGACTAGAATGCATGCTGGCTAGTGTCTACGCAATAGAAACAGGAAATTCGACTTGCATGATGAAGCTAACAACAAGGAGTAGGATATAATCTCGGGGCTCCTAGAAGTCTCCTTGGATTTAATTATTCCCAGCACTGGATCTCCTACAAGGGAGCAAGAAATATGTAGTTGTCAGTGAGATTTATTTGGATGAAATAATAATTAAATGATAAATGATTGTACACATACCTTTCAATTTATTATGGGATTGCCAATTGGGCTGTACTCCTGCAACACATTAAACAACTCCCTACCTAGTTCTTCATGCCGAGTTTCTAGTGGATTAGGTCCAATATACATGACTCGTCCAACACTTGAGGCTGGTGGATGCATAGTTGGAGCAAAGGGTCTAAGCGGAAGGATATCACCATAACTTGCGCAGATCAGTCCAAGTCGCTTCAAAAGATTTATGTGTGCATTAAAAAGCCCATTTTTCTATATGTAGAAGTTGAAATCTAGTGTGCAGAATGTGACACCAGCTTATGTAATGACGTAGTTGGCTATATGTTTCATGGAAAGCCGCATAGTTCACGTCGTTGACATGGATATTCTTCTATGATATAAAATGGGCAATTGCTACTTCGGAGACATTTTCTTCAGCATCATAATCGCACATACAAGGGCTACCATGGAAACACTCAGTAGTCACACCTTCAGTGCTATTCTGAGCAGGGATCTCAATTGTGAGCCAGGCTATCCTGCGAGACTGATCTAGCTTCACTATCCCTTCTGTGCGAATAACCGCCCCTAGATTGCCAATGATTTGCCTCAGAATGCTTTTGCGTGATACGGTAATTACTTTAGTGGGACCCTGCAAAGTATATATTAAAATGTCTATAACTTGTGTTCATATGCTAATGTATTAGGAAACAAAATATATTCTTCAAATACAAAGACAAAGGAAAGCATAGAGCAGGTAACTATATAAATTTTGGAGGAAGCAAAGGAATACATTGTTGGGTCCCGTGACATGGACGTCATCATTTTGTGCAGGTTGTGAGGACGATTCTCCGATCACACCCTTTCCCTTATCCATTTTATAAGCCTTCAAATGAGCCTCGTTATATCCTGGGGCAAATAGGAAAAGCAAAAGCAAGATCCAATCATTTTTACCTAACACAAGCTACACGACAAACAGGAGGGCGGCATATAGGCATATTAAAAAAAATATATTATCTAGTATATGGATATTGCGTATAAAAATATTTCATGAGCAAAAGCAACCCATTAAACTAAGGAAGAGTAAAAAGGGAGACAATATTCATGTGGTGATATCCTTGCATCCTTTTGATGCCACAAATTTAAGCATGTGGATCATGCATTGCTATTTTGTTTTTCTAGCCTACAAGCAAACAGCTAATCGATCTTTTAAAAGGATCAATTACCTAGGGCACGTGTGCTAGAATGGATGCAGCGAGCTGTGAGAAGTACGTGGTGAGGAATCCATTCTATAAATAGGTAGAGCAGGTTACCCGCATGCCTGCATATGGCCCTCAGTACCATTTTGAGTCGTTCTCGTTTCCCGAAGGGACAAACGCTTTTAACTGCAACCAAATATACATGAAAATATTAATATTTATAGTACATAATTAATATCATCAGATAGATAATTGAATATATTTACATAATAAACTCATTTAAAAATACAAATATTGTTATTATTTTCTATAAATCCCAGTACGAATAGCATAACGACACTTATTTTGGGAGGGAGGGAGTACTGTGAATGCAAAGAGAAAGGCACATCTGTGTATGAATTGAGACATGGTCTAGTAGACAATATAGCACCAGCGTTTGTTGGTGACAACACTAACGCATCAGGTGATATGACAAAACACAGTTCGAGTGTTCATATGTATGTAGCAACTTTACTGAAAGAGACAATACTGATTGATGTCTTAGTACCAATGTACAGTATGGCGTACTATTCCTATCCTTTATTCGTGCATAGAGGCATGGGGTCACTGCAGCATATAAACAAATACTTAGAAACTTGTAACAAAGTCTAGATGATGTAGAAGCAGCGAGAGAAGAACAAGTACTATAGTAGCAACAAAGTACAAATGATGCACTAGTACGATGACGACATTTCATGCATGCATGCCATCTGATGCCCTTTTGTCTTCTTTGTGTGGAAGTGCATGATGGTGACATTTCATGCCTGCTCTATATTCATTGCAGTGATTCATCGATATTGTGAGAAGGCGGGAAATTGCAGCATGAAAGGTCAATATCACGAACATGCATAATTACATAGAAGAGACCTGAGTGCATACCCTTACCAGGGTACCAGTGTATGCAAGTTAGTGGAAGCCACTGTTTCTTTTTTTGTTGATGTATTCATGTGATTAGCAAAGCTTGTAGGGATGGATCCAAATCATTTCCACATGGAATGGAATTTGGTTACAACTATTTCACACATTTTACTTCAAATTTGAATTCAAATATGGACCCTGATGGGTACGAATAAATATTAGCACATTGATATTTAACTAAGTTTGAAAATATTGACGTATGGGCCCTGCTAGGTACCAGTTACATATTATTTGAATGGTTTCACCGTTCGTCATGAGTACTTCCTCCGTTCGCTGATAAATGTCATTCTCGCTTCCTGAGAAATTACCTTGACTAATTTTATATAAAAAATATTAATATTTATTGTATATAATTAATACCATGAGATAGATACTGAATCTACTTTCATAATATATTTATTTGGAGCCCTGTCAAAAAATCTCTCCTGCCTGTGGGCTCTCACCAACTGTTCCACCGCAATAATTGTCGGGCGGGGCGTTACGCAGCGGCAACAGCACAACTCTCGACCCGTACTGCTGATCTCTTTCTCTCTCAACCTTTTTTATATATACTACTATTACAATAGTGTGCATGTGTACCATAAAGCAGCACACTGGTATATGGTATTATATCAGAGCATTCCTCTTTGCAGTCCTGAACAAGTAGCAGGCAGTCAACTCCTACCAAAGACCACCAGAAAAATACCCAAAATACCAGTTACTATTATTACAAATCTAATCAAACTTATAGCACGAAAAAAATAATAGTTATTTCGGAACGGATGAAGTAGTATGGATGGCCATTGCCCATTGGACTCCATCCAACCCTATACCCTAGCACATCAGCTATTCAACTACAGTGACGTGAGATTGGAATCCATCCAACCCTATATCCTAATACACAGTACGTATGGTCAGATTGGACATGCCAAGAACGCTTCCAGCTGATGGCTCACTTCCACTTTAGACATTAACTGTTCAACAATAGTGGCATGAAACCTGCTAGACTGGACCCAAGCATGCTCTTGCATGTAATGATTGCCTACAACCTTGATCATGTGCCATACTGGGGGTTGCCCTTGGCTACATATAAGGAATCACGAGACCGAAGAAAAACTGACAAGGATATAGGATAAAATCCCCGACATGGATGAAAAATGTACTAATGAGCAAAGATCTATGTAAGAAGCCACCAGGTAAGGAACGAAGGCATACAAGCACCCTGTTTCTTTGTAATTTATCAGACACCATTGGAAGATAATAAAGCATTTAGTGTGGGCATGGTATAGGTGCAAACATGTTAAGGTTCAACCACAGGTAATATAATGACTTGGAGCA
This sequence comes from Miscanthus floridulus, assembly GCF_019320115.1. Classification (NCBI taxonomy): domain Eukaryota; kingdom Viridiplantae; phylum Streptophyta; class Magnoliopsida; order Poales; family Poaceae; genus Miscanthus; species Miscanthus floridulus. The sequence goes on along the minus strand of NC_089585.1, from coordinate 113,432,680 downwards.
GATGCCTAATCAAAATGATATGCGTCGTACAAACCTGTAGCCAAGCATTAAATATGGAGGTGTGATTGAGATGTCAAATCCAAGGTGTACCATGTAACAGGCTATAGGGCACTGGATAGAGTCCAAATGTCCAATGTTCATGTCACTGGTATCGAATAGGTCTTGTGTAAGTTGACCATGGAACCATGCGACATCTTTGAATCTCTATAGAGACAATCTGGACAACCATATCTTCCATGAGTTTCTAATGTTAGCAGACAAAGCCTTCTCTTTAGCATAGAAAGGGTGGCCTGGCTTGTCCTGCATGGTTGTCCTACTAACAATTGGGTTACAGGGGTGTCTCATCTCCACCTCCCATCTCTTGCTTCTCGACACCGCCACGGATAGGGAGCGAGGGTTGCCACCTTGCACGGTGCATTTGCTGCTAGGATGTAGTGCTGCTGCCTCACTAGGAGCGCATGCTGTTAGAAGCTAGCACCACCACCTTGCTAGGAGCCATGTCGCCACTGGGTGTGCTCGTGCCCCCGTGAGCGAGTACCACCAATTTGGATCTGAAGCTCTAGGACTTGGGAGACTGTCTTGCGCAGCTGCTGAAGGTTCAGAGATAGGTGCGCTCTAGCTATGGTGACCAGTCAGTTCCCACTACTCTACTTGATTAGGGGAGTGGAACCCAACGATGATTACCCAGCAGATCAACGACACACGCATTTCGCCGTGCTCTGGCAGTAGGCGCATCCAAAAATGTTAGATTTAGAAATAAAAAACAAACAATGTTAGATTTAAATTTAATTTACGAAAAGTGTTAAAATCAAAAAAAAATCTAGTATTGTGCTACAGCCTAGATTCTCCACGCATGCTGCCGGTGGTCTCGAACATATGCATGCAGCCGGATAACATACATGCATCATAGGAGCTAGCAACTATTAACAACTATCGGCCCCTTTTGTTAAATCATTTAATATACGATCGTCCGAGCAAGCACATGGACTGTGAATCGCAGTGTAAATTTAAGAGTAATACCTCAGGACGCGTGGCTGGGTTTGCGAGGTAAGTTGTCCTCGCACTATAAGTATGTGACTGGCTAGGTTCACGGTACAGAGCAACAGGTTCACGGTATAGAGCACAGTGTTTAATGTAAAGCTCGAATTAATGTGACGCTGTGATGAGCGGCATACGTGGTCTATAGATGAAGTGTATTAGTAGCATTTATTAAAGTATGAGACGTGGTTCATCTGTCACAACCATTGGAACTATTTGGCCCATGCCACCGGTTCTGTCTCCTGGCAGATCCTCACAGTGCGTGCGTTGATCCGGGCAGGGGTGGTGAACTGGTGATTTGGTAGGGAGGCAATTTGATGTACACTCCTCTACTTGATTAGGGGAGTGGAACCCAACGATGATTAGCCAGTGGATCAACGGCACAGTGTACATCTTTTTTTGATTCTAACCCTTTTTTAAACTAATTTTAAATCTAACACTGTTTGTTTTTTATTTCTAAATCTAACACTCCCCTAATCAAGTAGAGTAGTGTACACTGTCGTCTAGGGCAAAAAATTCCACTCAGATGAGATGGTGGCTGATCTAGCATGAATATAGCTCAGTTTTCTTGGTCTTATAAAGGTGGACTAAATCATTACTCCCTCCGTCCATAAATAAATCAATTCCTAGGATCCGTGCCAATCAAGCTTTTTTAAATTTGACTAACTTTATAGAAAAAATAACAACATCTATGAAATAAAATGAACACCTCATGAAAATATATTTTATGCTAAATCTAACGATACTAATTTGGTACTATAAATCTTACCTTTTTTTAGAAATTCGGTTAAAGTTTAAAAAGTTTGACTTAAGACAAATCTATGAATCTATCTATTCAGGGATAGAGGGAGTACGTATGTAAGCGTAGCCACATAGTAAAGGTAAGGTCGAGGTCAATGTTCGTATGACTATTGCTGAATAGTTGATGTGTGCATGGGAATCAAAGTCTACCAATTAAAACAAGGAAGTCCAGTCTAGCCTGGTCCCCATAAATAGCCCACTCTTGGAGCCTCCAAGACACCCCTCCCACGTTCTCTAGCACCATGCAAGTAGAGCCTAGACACATAGGTGGGGTATCCAAATCTTACAAAGCTTCCACTCCCATGCGCCCTCCCATAAATATGTTACTTTGATATCACGTAACCTTGTCTCCTATCATAAGTACCGAATCACAGCAGTGCAAACTGCCATGTAGGAGCGGGGACACGCTTTGCATTGTATTAGATGGAGGGTGGAAACTATAACACCACACTAAGAACTATTTGATAGTTGAAATCTCCTTCTCCCCCCAACATAGCAAGGCACAGACCCAATGGCTGTCAGCCACATAAGCGTCGAGCGCATTGCAGCGTTGGTCGGCAACAAGTTTGGTCACCCTTGTCCAGTGCACAGCAACGAACAAAAAGACATTCCATGCAGCTACTTTTGCTTAGACTATCAAGAACTACAGCAAGAGGCCTTGTGCCATGTCTACCAAGGAAGTCATCCATCTCACCGCATGTTACAGGTTTTCAAACTTTTGCTTACCAAATAGCACGTTGCTTTTTTTAATCTTTATCCACTGTAACATGTAGCTAATGCCTCATAAATCATCATACAGGTGCGTAAAGCAGCATTGAATGAAGTGGTACGGGTCCAAGATATCATAGGGGTGATCGATATAACAGGGATACAACAGTATGAACGTAATGGATTTAAGGTCCTACATCTCACCAAGCGGGCCGGGCACCCGTAGAGGCTCCATGGTCAGATTAAAGCGCCGGGGCGGCCGGCCCCATAGGTCTGATTGTATTTCATGCAAACGTGCCCTAATGGATGTGGCCCAGTTTTGCTCGGTCGGATGCAAGGTAAACGATTTATTATCTTACCTTGAGTACTGACTAAGACATCTCCCTTTGCCATCAAAACCAGACACAGCCCGTGATTGCCTAATGATTCGCTACATGTAGGTAGAAGTGGAGGCACATGGCCCTCCAGATAATACTAGATGCATGGAAGGGATCATCAAATACCGTGATCTGGATGATTTCTACCCTGCCGCTCGAGTAGCAAAGAAGCAGAAGGTACATGTCAAAGCCAGGTGTTCCCTCAATACGGAGAACGCTGCCCTTTCTAGGTGGTCACTCAGCGCACATGATGCCACGCCGCCTATGTGCTCACTCAATAAGGAGGCCACGTTGCCTAAGAGTCCACGCAAGGGAAGACCGGTACGTGCACCATTCTACTATGAAGAAGGGGCACGTAGAATAATCGAGAGGCCCAAACAATCGGACTCCATCTAGGTTCCTTGTGACGTTTGCCACATCTGTAATATATGTACGTACGGGACAATCTGGTCCTCGTTCTTAGTGGACACTAGGACATGTATATTGTGTTTGGATCATTAATTAAGCAAGGAACCATGCTAAGCGATCGATGGCTAAGACAGTTCTTTTCGAGGGGCACATGTAGCCAATCACGAGATGGAGAACTAATTTGAACCCTCCACCACACATGAGGAGCATCTGCACAAGTCCCATGCAGGTCCACCTATTTATCGCATTTTATTTGCTGCCTTTGAACTGTCTTCATGTGTGGGCTATAAAACCATCAGCTGATGCTAGAACGGCCAATACAACGGTCAGCTAACTTGTATAGTCGACTAATTATCAATAAACAAAGTGGATGGGTACATTGAGTAGCCTTTAAGGCACCAAAAATGTGAACGTTGGTCAGACTGGGCTTCTGGAGCTCAGTAGTATAGATTAGTGGAATATATAAATCCAACAGCTAGCACGTAAAGTGTTTACATATGTGGTATATTTATGGATGTAGAAAATTCTATGGATGAAACTTATACATGTGTCATCAAAATATATCATATACGATGCATTGATAGATTCCCCTCTAATTTGTAAATAACCCTCATTTAGTATGAACTAATGGACACGAAGAAGCATGAAAATGCAAAGGACGTGTACCTAGGTGACAGGTAAAGGAAAGGGACTCAAAACTGGTCTGCAATAATAACATGCATGACTGAGCAGAAGGATGTTGTTGACTGCTACTTTTATCAAGATGCTCGACACGAAGAAGCAAGAAGAGCATCGATTTTGGCAACACATGTGGTGGCCTACCTTCTGCATGCTTGCTGCTACCTGCTAGATAGCCTGATACTCGTATGCATGCATGTTGGTAGCCAATCTGACGCATGCATACATCCTAGAAGCACGCCACTACTGCCTGCTCCGCACGCTGGAAAAGCTAGATACTCCTACAATCCTATGGATGTCCCTGGTGTTGACCAAACGCATAGGTACGAACTATCAGAAAAAGTTAGTATTGTATGGTTATCTGTTATCCGTAGATGATTTGTCATCTAAGGCAACACGAGGCAAAGAGAGCGAATTTTTTTTACTTTCACACATGCACGTGTCTTACAAAAATAAGTACCCTTTTTATCAAGGAAACAAGCTTTAACCTTCAGTTTGAAAGCTCGAGTAGTAACTATAGCAGTTCTTGCATTAAGTTTCTATCCTCGTATAAATGCACCAGCTATTCCTTGTCACATGGGATTAGAATGAAAAAGATGAATAGGTCCAGGGCTGATTATTTATATCATTAAATGATACTTTGTGGCTCCCTACCACCCAGCATGATTCAACTGCAATTAGCCAAGGATGTTTGTAGTTCCAAAATTAGTTCCGACGCATCCTACAGGACAATTTGTAGTGCACAAAGTACCAGTGGCAGAACTAGCAGCATTGTTTAAGAAGGGCTGGAGAAATACGATGACACCTCTAAGTATGATAAATACATACATGAGGGTATGTTTCACCAATTTTTTTCAATGTTTTATATATGTAATTAGCATCGATAACGAAAAATCATGATATTATGATACAAAATGGGTAAAATGATGTCTTAATATGCTGTAAACTACAGTAGTTATAGGGATATTAAAAACATTTCTACTGGATTGGGGGGACCACGGCCCTGCTGCCCCCTAGTTCCGCCCACTACAAAGTACTGAAAAGCTAAAGAACAAATAAAATAGTACTATAGCCAAACGTTGTGTGTGTGTGGTGGGGGGGGGGGAGGGGTTGGCGTATTGAACAACTGCAAACAGTCGAATAATAATCTTCCTTGCTTAGACTAGTCTTCTTATTAATGATTACGTGCTACAAATATTTTATAGTAATAAATGTCGTTGTCAGGTGTTGTATCGGGTATCGGCTAGGGATGGATGCGGATGTCAAGATTTCTAGATATCCGAAAGATCCGATATCCGTATTCATTTAGTATAAATATGGATATCCGTATTCGTACTCAATCTAAATATGAATGGTAAATGGATGCATCCGTATTTGCTTTTGAAGAGTCTTCTCTATCTGATTCCCCGTTCGTATTCGACAAACTGTGACAAAGCCGGTACTATCTTAGTAACGATATAAAAATCTTAAGTTTAATTAATTTTAATATGGCTAATCATATCAATTACTATCTTATTTTGTTTATATACTTGTAGAATTTATTTTTATTCATTTGAATCCAGCAATTGATATATAATATTTATAATTGTCTTATATTTCATATATTTAATTATTAGAATATTTATTAAATTATTTTATTTTCTGTAGTTGTCTTTGTGCATGGTGTTATATAGCTATGTTTTAAATCCCTCTATCCATTATGGTTTTAGTATAGTATTAAACTATCGATAAGTAATAGATACATGTCATCCTCAGTAGATAGCCAAATTCGAGATATTCGTTTTGCATTTGTATCTAAAAATATACATACTCGTATCTGAATTTAAATTAAAGTATGGTAATCAGTGGTGTACGCACCCATATCCGTACGGCTCTGATCCGAATCCATCCCTATCACCTCTCTTCTATTAATATATGCATTTTGTACAATAGTGTAGGAAAGGTAGGATGCAAGCCAGCGGTCATATAACTATTGTTGAATATTTGATGTGTGCCTGCAAGCAAAGGCCGCTCTTTAGAATAGGGAAGGCTAGTGTACCTTGCCTTGGAATGGCATGGTTGTTCGGGCTAACACTGCTACCATGCAACTACAAGGTAACTACTTACAAACAGGGACCCAAACAGTTGATGGAAAACTGATGGCAGCTAGATAATCACATATATGTCCTAGCGAATCCATAAGTGTGCTGGATGTATGGAAAAAACAAGGGGTACATTGCTGGCCCATAAGATGGCCAAATAGTATATGGCTGTCGTGACTGCAGAGGTCAAACAATGCCTATTCTTATCTTGCTATCCTGTGTTTCCTCCTTATTAGTGGTATAAAGTAGAATTCCTTACTCATAAGAACTTCTCGATGTTGTTCAAATCAACTAATTCTTCATAAGAGGTCAGCCCTTCTGCCAAACTTTTATATAGGGATTCTTTTTAACGATGTCCCCCTCATGACACTACTTTACCAAGCAATGGAAACCACAGACCTTATAAAATTTTGGCCTAAATTTACATACTCCACTTATTTGTCTAGTGTGTTCCCTTTGGTCTAGTTCTGATTGTTTAGTTGGGCGATGGTGAGGTGGCATTGTAGGGGTAGTTGGACACCTAAGGTTCCAGCGTTGACCTATGAGGCTCCGCACTTCGGTGGCCCATGCACAAGGTTAGAGGTGCACTTGACCATATGCCAGCAGATCTTCCTTTGGTTAATGTCCTTGCGACTTTGTAAAATAGGCTAGTGTAGCAACTGGTCATGTACAGACAATTGCATATAAGGCACCTTTATCAGTACCCTTCTAACTGTTCGGCAATAGTTTGCTCTAGGAAATTGAACCGCTCGAGCATACAAATCATGGCTCAGACATGTAGAAGGGTCGTTCCCCACATATATTTAAGTCACTGAAGGCCAGTAAAATGGCCATAGCACCAACAAAATTACAAGGATGGAGGGTGGAAGGAAGGAAGAAGAACAATCTAAGTGCGCTAGATTGGTGAGCGCTCCAGCAAAATTTCAACATGGAGGTAAACGACACTCTATTTATTTTCCTCAGTTCATCTGGCTAGGGCCTAGCAAAGATCGTGAGGCTAGAGTAAACACACTAAAGAGATGTGCAATTGCATCAACCTTGGGTCCTTCGGAATCCACTCCAGAGGTTGTTCAAGGCATACTATAGGAGGTCTATAATTTCGAGTACCCTTGGAAAGCAGTTCCAGTAGGTCCTAGAACTTATCTCATCGAGTTTCCATCCATAAGCATCTTAGAGAAGGCTGCAATTGGGCAGGTATTATTTGGTTCCAATAATGCTTTGGTAGTGAGGAGATGGGAGGAGAACATAGGAGCACATGGAACGCTGCAAAGGTTTTGGGTGAGGATAAGTGAATTGCCTAGAGAATGTTGGGGTTGGGATGATGTAAAGGGCATTCTTGATTATTTCTGTAAGTTTGAAAAGATGGAATGTGTTGAAGCTACCAGGGACAACCGTGACTATGTAAGGGCACTCATTATTACGGTTGGACCTGAACTTTTTCCCATTTTTGTTAGAGTTGGCATCAACTCTCAGCTTCATGACGTGTATATTCATGCTGAAACTAGACAAAGTATGCATCTCTCAAAGCCACAACAAAAGCATAGCGCCTCACAGTTGGCATCTGGATTACCAGTACCATCAGATAACAAATGGAGGAGTGTCCGTGTGAAGAGAGGATACATTGTGCCTAATGAACCTGCAGAATCTATTGGAGCAATCCAATCCATGTCTTTCACTGGTCCTTATGTCCCAAACAGCCTAGAGGCATACTCCAAGGGAATTGGTCCTTCACGACTCTCACGTGAAGGGCACAGCAAGGATGAGGCAAGATGCACAGCCAATCAAGGTATGAAGCTATATTTAAGATGTAGTCTAAGTGGGTTGCTGTTGCCTTTTCTACTGAGGTATGGGGTACACATGCACAAGGATATTTATTAATGGTGCACATGATTCTACAGGGTCTGAAGGAGCTACGCATGGAAGCTCAACCATAGGATGCAAAAGGTATATCATTATACAAGTGGAGCTCCCAAAAAATCCCCAAGAGTAATTGGCTCAAATTTTTATTTATGATATATTCTCAGTGGGCAATATCATTAATGTATTAGTTTACCAGATAAAGTTCTGATTGTTTGAAACTGTTTCTAATACATGATATCAAAACTCATGCAGCACAAACAGTGGCATATGTTTTAATTATATGTGTTACTGGGACACGTTTTGAGCCCATAATGATATAGGAGCTAAATCGTTTGAATATATATGTAGTACATAATGGCTGTAACACCTATGGTGTTTTGACCTAATACTAAAATTTGACATGTCATCATGTGCATTGCAAAGCATTCATATAGTAGAAAATTTTGAATGCATTCACTATATAAGCTTTATTTCATAATGTTGTTATTTCATGTGATGTGTTTCAAAAACCCTAAATAAAGATCATGACCACAAGGGTCAAATTTCATGTGATCATGTGAGGCCATGTGTCATTTGACTCAAATAACCCTAATGGGCCATGTTACTGGTCAAAAATCAAAATCTAAGTAAAAGGAAGACAAATCAAATTTGAATTCATTTTCAAATTATAAAAGTCCTTTTTGCCCCTTTTGACTAATTCAAAATCCATGAGGAATTTGGCGTTGAGGCAAAAAGCAAAGTTGGAGATTATTTTATGTAGATCAACTTTGGTATTCAAAGTTTTTCAAGTTTACATATAAAATTTGGAGTAATTTTGAAATGATTCAAATGCTCAAATGCACCCCAAATTCAAATTTCAAAATGGAGGCAGAATTTGAAAATGTTCCTAGAAGCAAAGTTGTAGAGTTTGAAAAATTGAACAACTTTCATTTTTTGGGATTTTCAACTTCTTTAGAAAATTTGGGAGTAATTTGAAAAATGGAAGCAGTGGCAGTTCTGTAATTATTTCAAAAAAATCAACTCCACCTCACTGCTTGCCGCCGGCGCCACGCGGGGGTCACCGCCGATCAAATTTCGCCGCTTTCACACGTAGTGACACGCTGCCATCTCCGTGGCGAGCTCGCCTGTGTTCTATCGACACCGCACACCTTCCTTCTTTCTATAAATAGGAACGAGCCGCCGTCATTTCGCAGTTTCCTGTCGACTGTTCGCCGCCGGTGACATTGCCGTGATCGTCAAATTCATCCTCGTCGGACCACCTCAGGCCAATTGCGTTGGCCAGCAGCTCCGCCTCACCTTGCCGCTCATTCCCGACCTGCTTGCCTCGCTTCTAGCCGATCAGCACCACCGCGCGACGTCGTCTTCTTCGGAGCCGGCCGAAGCTCTGCCGCGACCCACCTCACCATGGCCAGGGCGATTCAGTACGTCTCCGCCTGCACCAAGTACATCATCGTGATCATGGTGAGCTCCTGAGCGTGATGCTCACTCTTCTTTTGACTCTACTGCACTGTAGCCCTAGCTACATCGACCGCCGTCAGGTCCAAGCCGCCATGGCCGGCGTAGAGTTCCATCTGGTGTGCCCTTTGCTGTTCTAAGGGTTGGGATAGATTCACGACATGGTGTAGATCATGTAGGTGCAGTCCATCTCACCGGAGAGTCACCACCGGCGCGTTTTGCTGGCCGGAGCTGGCCGCGCCGCCGTGTCTTGTTCCCTGTCGCTGACGAGTGGGGTCAGTCTGTCAGTGAGAAGGGAGAAGAAGAACAGTGAAAATTGTTATTTTCTGATTTTTGAATAGTGCAGCAATTTTTTTCAATTTTGTAGGAATTTATTTACACATCCAAAAATTCTGAAAATTTGTGGGTAGCTTCTGTACATGATCTAGTATGGTTTAAAAATTTGAAACATGAAATTTGAATAAATTTTTAATGTTCAAATATTCAGTCCATTAATTAATAAATGCAATTTCCATGATTTTTGTAAGTCACTATATAACTCCAAAAATTATGAAATTTGTTTTGGTATACTAATTTGTCATGAGGAAGCTTACATAAAAATTTGAGCTTAATTGGACAAAGTTTATTTTATACCTAATGTAGACTTAATTATTTAATTAATTATTCATTTAATTAATGTTTAATCAATTAGGATTTGTTTGACTTTAGAATTGATTGTTGACCTTGGGTCATTAACTTATAATGATCCTTAGTACCTTAATTAGTATTTGAACTCATACCTAATTTGTAATTAGTAAATCTTAATGACATTTCATGTGATAACAAAGGTCATTAACAAGTTAACTCGTCGAAACCCTAAGTGTTGATTAGTGTTGGATCTTGTTTTGGTCATGTTTTGTGACTAGTAGGGTTTCAAGATCCATTTGGTCAAGTCACATGTATGGTTCTTAATGGTAGGATTGCAAGTTGGTTTTGTTGGCTTGCAACTGTACCATGAAATAAAGTCATTTGCGGGTGTTTTTACATTTCATGTACCGTGAAAGCATCATGTTTACATTATCATCATGTTAAAGCATATGTTATCATTTCGTGTAGAACCCAAGAACGAAACGATTCTTGTTGAGCAAGTTCTGGAAGAATCCCCGGTTGTCACGGGATTCGATAATTGTGGTACTGATCCGTAACCTGAGATCATCAACGAAGGCAAGCCCCGGTTTATGCATTAAACCATTACCTTGTTACTTTGAAAAGTTTATCACCTATGTTACTTATTGCATTAAGTTGATATGTCAAATGTTACCTACTTGATGCACTACCTACCTTGTTAATTGTTTACCATCCTTGAAGATGTTTTCATTTACAAAGGCGTAGAATGCTTAGTATAATTTATGAGAGGCTTTCAAAGCAAAAGTTTTGATACAATCAAAGATGGCATACTGGCCAAAGAAAGAAAGGAAGAAAGTAGAATGAATTAGAGACTAGTCGGGTGACTTATCTTGAATGTTGGGTAATGTTGCCGACTATGTCGCTTAAAGGCCACTCATTGTGGATCTTCTGAACGAGACACTTTGTAGTACTGGTCACATACTCCGGTAAGCCTACTTCGGCTAATCCGATACTAAGACGAATGCCCACGCACTGGGAGTGGAGAGATGGCGGGAGTAGCGTGTACCCTCATGGCTGGAATGTGGCCAGATTTGAGGTGTGCTGTGCTCTCGGGTGGCGTGGAGACGGCTTAGTATAGGAGGATCCGGTAGCGAGGTTGATATATGCAAGATTAAGTTCTACATATGTCGTGTGATAAGGAATCCTCAGCTAGGACTTGAATTAATTCGAATTGCCGGTGCTCCACGGATATGGAGACTCGATTCATTACAGAAGCAATGTAGGACTGGTGAATTACTAAAATATGAGAAAAGAATGGAATGAGAAGGAATAGAATATGGGAAATGTACATTTAGTTGAGATAATGAACTAAAAGGACTTAGGGGTAAAACTTGAAAATAGAATCAAGAATAGTAAGCTTTTGGTAAAGAACTTTTGAATCTTGCTACATCCTTACCTTGCCCCAAACCCCTGCATCTCTAAAGTCTTACACCCTGTTATGTCAGGTTAGTCTTGTTGAGTACTTTTGTACTCAGGGTTTGTTAACCCTTGTTGCAGGTGAGTCGCATGCGCAGGCTTGTTTTGGTCCCTGCTGCATGTCTGTGTTTGAAGTCAATGACGATGTGGAGTGATGAATGGCCTTTGGACAAGGCACTAGTTTGTATGGTAAATAATGTTAATGTAATATTATCCCGCTACTATGGTTGTATAACACTTATGGTATTGTAAGTTTGAAAACAACTGGTTTGTAACCTATGTTACCTTAAGACTTCCGCTATCTTTTACTCTGATGTATATATTTGAATAAACTGTTGTAATCTGCAATGTCTGTGATTGGGATCCTGATTGAAAAGAGAATCATGGATGATTCGAGTTTCCCGAGGACACCCGACAGACCTGTTGAGTTTTGGGAACTCATGAACGCTATCCGAGGTCTGCTAAGACAACGATAGGTGCACGTGGGCCCGATTTCTTAGGAGGTTCTGCCATAGCTGGTATCAGAGCGTTCCCATCTAAGATCATTGTAGGGTACTTTGGAAAACCTTCAAAATGATTTGGATCAAAGGAAGTAAACTTGATATTTTAAAGTTTAAATTTCTTTCTTCTTACCTTTGATCTAGACTCGATCCTGACTTATTTGAAAAGTTTGTGGCGGATAATATGATTAGGTTTGTCCTATGTATTAAAAATCTAGTACTTATGATTATATTAATCTTTTGTACTTAGATTCATAAGATCGATTCATGCATCATGCTTAAGCACATTGCATAATAAATCCCCTTAATAGTGGTTGAGTAAGTAATGTCAATCCCATTCTTGCTAACCTCCATCATCCTCAAGCTATTCTTATAGTCCTACCTTGAATTCTACAGGCTATGGCAAAGACCAAGAAAACTGCACGCAAGTCCACCGGACCTCATGGAGTCCCATGTCACCAATTGGCACCAAGAAATCATGAGCTTGGTGAAGGAAGTTCCAAGAACCTAGGAGAGGAAGGATCTTCAAGCAACCCCACCAACGTTGAGAACCTTAACAAGGAGCTCAACACTCTTCATCGAGCTCATGCCAAAGATCAAGAGGAGTTGGCGGAAATGCAAAGAGGTATCACCATGACCATGGAGCTACGGAATGAAGCCTAGACACGAGAAGATGTGGCCAATGAACGCGTCAATGAGTTGGAGTTCTACGTAGAAGACCTAGAGATGGACAATGCCATTCTTCATGAGAATGTCCATATGCTGTATGCTCAACTTCATCCTCCTCATGGGGATGGTGAAGTTACCGATGAAGAAATGATTGTAGCTCCAGGAGAAGTCGAGAATGAAGAAGAGGAGGAGGACCCTGAGGAGTTAGTGTACTTCTCAGATGAAGATGAGGTTTTGTCCGATACAGGCACGGATGCCGAAGACTGAAAGCTTGGAGTAGTAGTAGTTCCTTTACTGCTTTCCTAGAAAACCAGGGTTGTCTTGTGGGATACAAGACATGTAATATAAATAAGAACCCTTTGTAGCATGCAACCTTTTAAAAGCTTTCAATAAAGAATAATGTAAGTAAATGTGTTTCTCTAACAGATGCCTCATCCTATCACCCGAACTGGTGCTAGTGGCTCGCATGATGATGATGAGTGTCCAAATCCTCCACCAATGCCCTCGACTATGGCAGATGCCATAGCTGCACTCGTCAACGCAACGGCACAGAATGCTAGGCTGTTAAGGGAGTTGGCGTAGAACCAGCAGGCACCATACCCTAATCGTGGCCGTCGTAATAATGGAAATGACGAGTCAACCTATGTGGATTTTACTGACACACGTCCGCCTGTATTCTCTAAGGCAGACGAACCTTTAGAAGCTGATGATTGGCTTAGGACAATAGAGCAAAAGTTTGAGCTGATCCACTGTACTGAGGTTCAAAAACCAAGGTTTGCGGCACAGCAACTCCGAGGAGCTGCTGGTGCCTGGTGGGTAAATTTGGTAGCCGTACAGCCCGCTGGTCACCAAATCAACTAGAGAGAATTCAAGGATGCCTTCAGGGCACACTATATTCCAAATGGTGTGATGACCATGAAGTTGGAAGAGTTCTTGGCTCTTAAGCAAGGGGAGCACCCGGTGATGCATTATGTTGGGCGTTTCAACCACCTGTCGCAGTATGCTATTGAGTATGTGAATACTGATAGGAAGAAAAAGAATCATTTTCTTAGAGGCTTGAACACTAAACTTCAGACCATGATGGCAGCCTATGGTAATGCAACTTACCATGAGACAATCAACATTGCTATCGCTTCAGAAGAGAATTACCGCCGACACAAGGAGGCGAAGAAGAAGAAAATATTTGCTTCCGGATCATCAAGTGGCAAGCGTCAGAAGATAGTATACCATCCTCAGAATCATGGCCGTACGCCATTTTGCCCACAACAAGGCCAAAGCAGGCAACAAATCTTCATTCGCCCTACAACTAATATGCCTTATACTCATCAAGCACCGCAGCAGCAGAACAATACAAATAATGCAAACCGCAATGCTACTCCCCAGAATCACAATTTTCCATGCTATAATTGTGGTAAACCCGGACATTTTTCCCGAGAATGTCCGTATCCTAGGAAGAACAATCCTGATGCAACCAAAGCCCCTGTTAATCAAGCTCAAAATCAGTACAAGGGAAATGCTCAGAACCATCAAAAGGGTCCGGCTGAGAAGAAAACTGGAAGGGTATTCTATACGCAAGTGGAATCTATTCTAGAAGGAGAACCAGTTATGATAGGTATGTTTCTCATTGCTAAGCATCCTGCAATTACCTTATTTGATTATGGTGCATCCCATACATTCATCAATCGTACATTTGTTGTGAAGCATGGGATAGCTATTGGGGAAACAAAAGAACCCTATCATATATAGTCACCTGGGGGACGAATCTGTACAAGGGAGGTAGTTCAGCATGTACCTATTGATTTGGGAGGATATGAGTTCCCTACCAATATGCTGATATTAAAGGATCAAGATATAGATGTGATCCTTGGTATGAACTGGCTAACTCAACACGGGGCTATCATAGATGTCCTGCGTAGCACAATAAGGGTAAATGCACCTGACAGCAAAACCCAACTTCTCATCCAACTTCCTTTTCCTAAGAGTATAGTGGAGACAGTATGTGCAACTATTGTTGAAGGAGCCGAGGAAATTTCAGTGGTATGTGAGTTTACGGATGTCTTTTCCGATGACCTGCCTGGTCTGTCACCAGACCGAGACGAAGAGTTCAGAATTGATCTGAAACCAGGGACAGCACCAGTGTCCAGAAGAGCATATAGGATGCCACCGAAAGAATTAGCAGAATTAAAAATGCAACTACAAGAGTTGTTAGACAAGGGTTTCATTCAACCCAGTTCATCACCTTAGGGATGTCCTGCTATTTTCGTGAAGAAGAAGGACCAAACCTTAAGGTTATGTGTTGACTATAGGCCATTAAATGAAGTCACCATCAAGAACAAATACCCCTTACCCCAAATTGATTTACTTTTTGATCAACTTGCGGGAGCTAAGGTATTCTCAAAGATAGACTTAAGATCAGGCTACCACCAGATTAAGATCAGACGTGAAGATGTGTCGAAGACAGCATTTACTACCCGATATGGTTTATATGAGTATCTAGTCATGTCTTTTGGGCTAACCAATGCCCCGACTCATTTCATATACCTGATGAACTCAGTTTTCATGCCTGAGTTAGATAAGTTTGTCGTGGTGTTCATAGATGACATTCTTATCTATTCTAAGAGCAAAGAGGAACATGCGGAACATCTCCGTATTGTTCTACAAAGGTTAAGAGATCACCAACTATATGTCAAATTCAGCAAATGTGCATTTTGGTTAGAGGAAGTACAATTTCTGGGTCATGTACTATCTGCTGAAGGTATAGCTGTTGATCCGAGCAAGGTAGAAGAAGTCCTTAACTGGAGAGCACCTACAACTGTTCATCAAGTTCGTAGTTTCCTGGGGTTGGCTGGGTATTACCGTCGGTTTATCCCTGACTTCTCCAGAATTGTGAAGCCAATTACTGGATTGTTGAAAAATCAAACTAAGTTTGTATGGTCAATAGAATGTGAAGAGGCCTTTCAAACATTGAAGAAGTTGTTGACAACTGCACCAGTATTAGCACAACCTGATATCGAGAGGCCATTTGATATCTATTGTGATGCATCTAGAATTGGTATTGGCTGTGTTCTTATGCAAGAAGGCAGAGTCATAGCATATGCTTCTAGACAACTCAAGAAGCACGAAGAACATTATCCCACCCATGATCTTGAATTAGCTGCTGTTGTCCATTCACTCAAGGTTTGGCGACATTATTTATTGGGCAATATATGTCATATCTATACGGATCACAAAAGTTTGAAATACATCTTCACTCAGTCAGAGTTGAATATGAGGCAAAGAAAATGGTTGGAATTGATCAAAGATTATGATTTAGAAGTGCACTATCATCCGGGCAAGGCTAATGTAGTTGCCGATGCCCTGAGTCGCAAGAGTCATTGTCATTGCTTGATTGTAGAATCGATGCAGCGAACATTGTGTCAAGAGATGGAGCATCTGAATTTACAAATCATACAACAAGGTTTCCTGTCCAACATTGTAGTTGAGTCCACTATCAAAGATCAGATCATTGCTGCTCAACAGAAAAGTAAGGGCATAGCCCATATTAAGGATAAAGTCAGATCTGGGAGACCAACATGTTTCAAGATTGATGAAGCAGATGTCGTATGGTTCAAGGATAGGTTGGTAGTATCCAAAAATCCGGAGCTACGAAAGTAGATTCTTGATGAAGCTCATTCTACAAGATACTCCATTCATCCGGGTAGCAACAAAATGTATCATGATCTGAGAAAGAGATATTGGTGGACCAAAATGAAAATAGAAATAGCTCAATATATAGCCAAGTGTGATATTTGTTAGAGAGTCAAAGCAGTTCATATGAAGACTACAGGTCCATTACATTCGTTGCCAGTTCCATCTTAGAAGTGGGAAGATATTTGTATGGACTTCGTCGTGGGATTGCCTAGGACATCTGCAGGCTACAATTCAATATGGGTTATTGTTGATCGTCTAACCAAAATAGCTCATTTCTTACCAGTCAGAGATAAATATCGAGCGGAGCAGTATGCAAAGCTTTATCTTGATAGAATTTTCAGTCTGCATGGGGCACCCAAGACCATTGTCTCTGACAGAGGATCATTGTTCATATCCAAGTTTTGGAAAAGTCTACATGAGTCTTTAGGAACTAAACTTATCCATAGTTCTGCTTATCATCCGCAAACAGACGGACAGACTGAAAGGGTAAATTAAATTCTTGAAGATATGTTAAGAGCATGTGTCCTTTCCTTTGGTGCTAAATGGGATGAATGCCTTCCCTTAGCTGAATTCTCGTATAACAATAGCCATCAAGAGAGCATTAACATGGCACCATTCGAAGCACTGTATGGCCGTAGGTGCCAAACACCTTTAAATTGGTCAGAAGCTGGAGAATGTTGGTTCTTTGGACCGGATGTGGTCAAGGAAGCTGAAGAGAAAGTTAAACTCATACAAGCCAATATGAAGGTAGCTCAATCCCGACAGAAAAGCTATGCTGATAAGAGGAGACGACCGCTAGAATTCAAAGTGGGAGATTTTGTCTACCTCAAGGTATCACCGATGAAAGGAGTTCATTGTTTTGGGATTCGGGGAAAGTTGGCACCCCATTATGTAGGTCCTTTTCAGATCCAACAACGATGTGGACCAGTCGCCTATCATGTCAAGCTACCAGATCATATGTCAGCGGTACATGATATCTTTCATGTGTCTCAGTTAAAGAAGTGTCTTCAAGTACCTGACCAAGAAATCGACTTTGGTGATGTAGAACTAGAACCTGATTTGACTTATGCCGAGTACCCCATTAGAGTCTTAGATCAGAAAGATCGAGTCACTCGTAGATGTACAATCAAGTTCTACAAAGTATAATGGAATCAACACACGGAAGATGAAGCTACTTGGGAGTCCGAGGATTACTTAGAAGAGAACTTTCCTGACTTCTTCGCTTCTATCTAGTTGCAATACCTTGTCTATATTGTAACTTGTCTTGCTGTTAACAGAATGGAAAACCCCCTCACTAGCCTTTTGAATAAAGTTATGATGTGTTAGCTTGACACATTTCCTTTTCCATTACTTAACCTTAAGTTTTAAATCTCGGGATGAGATTTCTTTAAGGGGGAAGGGTTGTAACACCTCTGGTGTTTTGACCTAATACTAAAATTTGACATGTCATCATGTGCATTGCAAAGCATTCATATAGTAGAAAATTTTGAATGCATTCACTATATAAGCTTTATTTCATAATGTTGTTATTTCATGTGATGTGTTTCAAAAACCCTAAATAAAGATCATGACCACAAGGGTCAAATTTCATGTGATCATGTGAGGCCATGTGTCATTTGACTCAGATAACCCTAATGGGCCATGTTACTGGTCAAAAATCAAAATCTAAGTAAAAGGAAGACAAATCAAATTTGAATTCATTTTCAAATTATAAAAGTCCTTTTTGCCCCTTTTGACTAATTCAAAATCCATGAGGAATTTGGCGTTGAGGCAAAAAGCAAAGTTGGAGATTATTTTATGTAGATCAACTTTGGTATTCAAAGTTTTTCAAGTTTACATATAAAATTTGGAGTAATTTTGAAATGATTCAAATGCTCAAATGCACCCCAAATTCAAATTTCAAAATGGAGGCAGAATTTGAAAATGTTCCTAGAAGCAAAGTTGTAGAGTTTGAAAAATTGAACAACTTTCATTTTTGGAGATTTTCAACTTCTTTAGAAAATTTGGGAGTAATTTGAAAAATGGAAGCAGTGGCAGTTCTGTAATTATTTCAAAAAAAATCAACTCCACCTCACTGCTTGCCGCCGGCGCCACGCGGGGGTCACCGCCGATCAAATTTCGCCGCTTTCACGCGTAGTGACACGCTGCCATCTCCGTGGCGAGCTCGCCTGTGTGCTGTCGACACCGCACACCTTCCTTCTTTCTATAAATAGGAACGAGCCACCGTCATTTCGCAGTTTCCTGTCGACTATTCGCCGCCGGTGACATTGCCGCGATCGTCAAATTCATCCTCGTCGGACCACCTCAGGCCAATTGCGTTGGCCAGCAGCTCCGCCTCACCTTGCCGCTCATTCCCGACCTGCTCACCTCGCTTCTAGCCGATCAGCACCACCGCGCGACGTCATCTTCTTCGGAGCCGGCCGAAGCTCCGCCGCGACCCACCTCACCGTGGCCAGGGCGATTCAGTACGTCTCCGCCTGCACCAAGTACATCATCGTGATCACGGTGAGCTCCTGAGCGTGATGCTCACTCTTCTTTTGACTCTACTGCACCGTAGCCCTAGCTACAACGACCGCCGTCGGGTCCGAGCCGCCATGGCCGGCGTAGAGTTCCATCCGGTGTGCCCTTTGCTGTTCTGAGGGTTGGGATAGATTCGTGACATGGTGTAGATCATGTAGGTGCAGTCCGTCTCACCGGAGAGTCACCACCGGTGTGTTTTGCTGGCCGGAGCTGGCCTCGCCGCCGTGTCTTGTTCCCTGTCGCTGACGAGTGGGGTCAGTCTGTCAGTGAGAAGGGAGAAGAAGAACAGTGAAAATTGTTATTTTCTGATTTTTGAATAGTGCAGCAATTTTTTTTCAATTTTGTAGGAATTTATTTACACATCCAAAAATTCTGAAAATTTGTGGATAGCTTCTGTACATGATCTAGTATGGTTTAAAAATTTGAAACATGAAATTTGAATAAATTTTTAATGTTCAAATATTCAGTCCATTAATTCATAAATGCAATTTCCATGATTTTTGTAAGTCACTATATAACTCCAAAAATTATGAAATTTGTTTTGGTACACTAATTTGTCATGAGGAAGCTTACATAAAAATTTGAGCTTAATTGGACAAAGTTTATTTTATACCTAATGTAGACTTAATTATTTAATTAATTATTCATTTAATTAATGTTTAATCAATTAGGATTTGTTTGACTTTAGAATTGATTGTTGACCTTGGGTCATTAACTTATAATGATCCTTAGTACCTTAATTAGTATTTGAACTCATACCTAATTTGTAATTAGTAAATCTTAATGACATTTCATGTGATAACAAAGGTCATTAACAAGTTAACTCGTCGAAACCCTAAGTGTTGATTAGTGTTGGATCTTGTTTTGGTCATGTTTTGTGACTAGTAGGGTTTCAAGATCCATTTGGTCAAGTCACATGTATGGTTCTTAATGGTAGGATTGCAAGTTGGTTTTGTTGGCTTGCAACTGTACCGTGAAATAAAGTCATTTGCGGGTGTTTTTACATTTCATGTACCATGAAAGCATCATGTTTACATTATCATCATGTTAAAGCATATGTTATCGTTTCGTGTAGAACCCGAGAACGAAACGATTCTTGTTGAGCAAGTTCTGGAAGAATCCCCGGTTGTCACGGGATTTGATAATTGTGGTACTGATCCGGAACCTGAGATCATCAACGAAGGCAAGCCCCGATTTATGCATTAAACCATTACCTTGTTACTTTGAAAAGTTTATCACCTATGTTACTTATTGCATTAAGTTGATATGTCAAATGTTACCTACTTGATGCACTACCTACCTTGTTAATTGTTTACCATCCTTGAAGACGTTTTCATTTACAAAGGCGTAGAATGCTTAGTATAATTTATGAGAGGCTTTCAAAGCAAAAGTTTTGATACAATCAAAGATGGCATACTGGCCAAAGAAAGAAAGGAAGAAAGTAGAATGAATTAGAGACTAGTCGGGTGACTTATCTTGAATGTTGGGTAATGTTGCCGACTATGTCGCTTAAAGGCCACTCATTGTGTATCTTCTGAACGAGACACTTTGTAGTACTGGTCACATACTCCGATAAGCCTACTTCGGCTAATCCGATACTAAGACGAATGCCCACGCACTGGGAGTGGAGAGATGGCGGGAGTAGCGTGTACCCTCGTGGCTGGAATGTGGCCGGATTTGAGGTGTGCTGTGCTCTCGGGTGGCGTGGAGATGGCTTAGTATAGGAGGATCCGGTAGCGAGGTTGATATATGCAAGATTAAGTTCTACATATGTCGTGTGATAAGGAATCCTCAGCTGGGACTTGAATCAATTCGAATTGCCAGTGCTCCGCGGATATGGAGACTTGATTCATTACAGAAGCAATGCAGGACTAGTGAATTACTAAAATATGAGAAAAGAATGGAATGAGAAGGAATGGAATATGGGAAATGTACATTTAGTTGAGATAATGAACTAAAAGGACTTAGGGGTAAAACTTGAAAATAGAATCAAGAATAGTAAGCTTTTGGCAAAGAACTTTTGAATCTTGCTACATCCTTACCTTGCCCCAAACCCCTGCATCTCTAAAGTCTTACACCCCGTTATGTCGGGTTAGTCTTGTTGAGTACTTTTGTACTCAGGGTTTGTTAACCCTTGTTGCAGGTGAGTCGCATGCGCAGGCTTGTTTTGGTCCCTGCTGCATGTCTGTGTTTGAAGTCAATGACGATGAGGAGTGATGAATGGCCTTTGGACAAGGCACTAGTTTGTATGATAAATAATGTTAATGTAATATTATCCCGCTACTATGGTTGTATAACACTTATGGTATTGTAAGTTTGAAAACAACTGGTTTGTAACCTATGTTACCTTAAGACTTCCGCTATCTTTTACTCTGATGTATATATTTGAATAAACTGTTGTAATCTGCAATGTCTGTGATTGGGATCCTGATTGAAAAGAGAATCATGGATGATTTGGGTTTCCCGAGGACACCCGGTAGACCTGTTGAGTTGTTGGGAACTCGTGAACGCTATCCGAGGTCTGCTAAGACAATGATAGGTGCACGTGGGCCCGATTTCTTAGGAGGTTCTACCACAACGGCTTCAGTTTCTTACATAAGCCACTGCACTTGTACTACAGGAAACCACTAGAGCTTTTTCCAGATGATTTTTGGACACAGCCTGTCTTAGGAGGAACTATCTTAGGAGGAACTGGTGCCATGAAGGACAGCATGGACAACACAAATCTAGCAGGAAGCGGCACAAACAAGGAGGATGTCATAGGCGACATTAATCTAGGGAAAGCTACCACCAGTGGGTATGAAAAATTTTAAAGCCCTGATGAAGGACGACAATGGTACCGGACTAGGGTCAGTCGATGGCTACAATCTATCACTAAGTTTGCGTATATTTTGTTCAACCTAGTTATGTTTCCTAATAGCAAGGTCAATAGTGGCTGCCTATCATAGCAGCACACTTTGGATGGGCTATGTATTTTATTCGATGCTAGACATGATGTCTTTGGAGTTAGTGTTGTACTATGAGGACCTAATGCATGGAATGTGATCTTTTTTTATTGAATCCCAATAATGACGTGCAATCGAATACCATTGCTGGAGGTCTATTGCTATTTGAGTGTTAAAAGATACTCCCTCCGTTCCTTAATATAAGCCATATAGATTTCTAAAGAAAATTCCAAAATATAGGTACGTATCAGCTCCCACGTCGATTAGTTTGGAAACCTTTCCACCGTACATAGCACATGTCCCAACCAATCCCTTAGATTTAGGAAACAATCTGATTGGGAGAGAGAAGATGGCCTGATTTTCCTTTTTTTCCTCGGTCTCACATCCTTCCCCAAGCCGTGCGTTAATATTGGTGCTAAAAACTATATGGCTTATATTAAGGAATGGAGGGAGTAGTACGCTACTCGAAAATAGGTACCTTGTAAAGCTAGAAACAGTCTCACATATAAACTATGGAATGGTGCCAAATATAGTTTTCTCATAAAACAAAATAATTAGGTTAGGAACATAGCACTAGAAATGTCACAAACGGCTAGCCAAAAACTTGTAGGAGAAGATAACATTATGTATTCAAAGCTACTTCACACGTAGGTGGTACAAAATAGTACTAGACAAGTACATCAAATAGAAAATGTCCCTGTTAACTTTTTTATTTAGGATTGGCTTCATACATAGGTGACACCATGGCACCAGTCAGCCAAGGGACAAAATAGGACACTGCAAACAGTCTACTAATTCTAGATGGATTATTGTACTCTTAGGTACAAATACATCATTGCCATAGCACAAGCGACAAGGCAGACTCTTTATTTAGCGATAGCAGTAGACAGGATGGTGGAGACCATAAAGATGGAGCTTCACACCTCACTGCAACTTGAAAGGATTGTTGGTCATTATATGGTCCATGCATGTTGTTTATACTTAGAAACAATACCAAGTAAATTAGATAACCTTTGTTTCTCTTTTTTGGAAGGAAATAACTCCTTGCGAGCAGATCGTGGTCGTTTATTTCCCAGCACGTTCCTGCACGGGGAAGATAAAATTAGAATGCTCCAACAAATAACATTTTATCTACCTAATTACAAATATGCATGTGCCCGAGAAAATTAAACTATCCATCCACAATGGAGTACCTTCTCACAAAAAAAGAAGAAAAGAGGAGTACCATCCGAACATATTTAGCTTCAAATCTTCAACGCCTTGCTGCATGGTGCACATACTACAAGCAACTTTTCTATTTACAAACATCCTTTTGACAAATCATATCCGAAATTTTAAATTGGCTTGTGCAAATGGTTTTTACAGTGTTTGGGTAAAGAATGGTCACCTACGCGCGGCATGCTTAATGCTAAACTAAAGAGTCAAATCAAACGCCACATCTTCCGCTTAGAGCGGTGCGAAGCACCACATCCGGGTCAAGGAGAAAATTCGGAATCCGCATCGATTGAATGAGGCGTGAGATGAGCTAAGCGCGACTCAAGCGCCGCATTAGCACAGGCAAACAACAGGCAACAGAACGCCAGAACTCAAACTCCGTAGTAGAACTGACGAGCGCGACCCAGGCACGCCGCCGCAGATCTCCAGCGCCGACTGCCCTGCGGCCGCGGAGTCGCGCTCGAAGCCATCGCGGACGAGGAGGCTGAACTGGAGGGCGGAGGAGACGACGGCCGTCGGTGACTGTCAGTTGCGTCGTCGTCCTTCCACTGTGGCCGAAGGAGTGAAGGTAGAGAGATAAACGTCAGAAAATATAAGTGTGCTCTAGATGTTTTTGTTTTTCCGGTTGTAAGGGCCCAAAACGGATGGAGTTTTAGTGGGCTCACCGGTCATCTAAGTAGCACTTTTAGCCCAACCAGTATGGATCTGTATTTTACAGGTGAAATATAAATCAGGTTGGTCGCTGTTGAGGCCCAAACATGTACATTTCATGCTTTCAATTTCACTAATAGTGTGATTTGGCGAAAGGGGCTCTGGTCTGTGTCACCAACACTGGAGCACTGTCTGAAGAACATGAAGCAACTAAGGAGTCTGATGATGCTGAAGTTTCTGAAGAAAAGGCGCCAAAGGAGCAGCGAAGAGGATAAATATTCAGGAGGGCCAACACGAGATTACATGGGCCTGAATGGCTGTGACGCCCACGACGCAGTAGCCATTAGCTAGTACCCATGTAACGGGTTAGGGAGGCCCAGATGACTCCTATGAAGGAGAACGTTGAACCTGGAACAGAACACATGAACCGAGCCCGAGAGGCGTCGGCGGCGAGCTCGGCGGTTGCCGGAGTCTCGAATCGAGAGTTTCTCTACCCAATTCCTGTCGATCTACCTTAGTTAGGTACTTAGGTTACAATCTGGTGGTAGGATATGCGCACCCACCGGAGGCTAGAACCTTTCAATATCTTTCTTTGTGTGTTGGGACGTGCAAGCGTATGTGTGCACGTGGAGTGTGTAGGTTGTCTGCGTGGTTGTGTACCCTCTAAGAAAGAATAGTGTAATTGCTCCTCCGTTATTTTCAAAAGAAAAAATGATCCCACTCAGCCATTGCAAAAAAAAAAAAAAAACTACAGTGTTATTTGCTCCACCGTTATTTTCACAAGGAAAAATTCCTCCTCAAGTATTTGGATGCTCCGATGTACCCTCTTCTACTATAAAAGTGGTTTTGAAAGCGGATTTTGGCTGACGTGTTGCCACGTCACCGAGGGAGGTAAGGGACTTTACAGAGGTCAATTAGACTTTACAAAAAGTCATAGAACTAAATTTTAAAAAAAAAACCAGATGTTCTTCTAGAATAAATATACGTTTAAAAATTACTAAAAAACTGATTTAATTTTTTAAAAATTATAGATTACTTATTTCTAACTCAAAAATAAATATGCAACCAGTTCCATATTTTCTCTAAAATCATTCTCTATGTTTTCGAAGTTAGGAATATAGAGCATGATTTTAGAAAACATACGAAGTCCGGCATCCCGAGCCCATCCAAACTGGCTTTCTACTTGATCATGTGCTCTCGGTGCATGCGCAGACCTACACTAGTGATAACGAATGAGGAAGAAGTTGCATCCGTCCGGATGCTGTTGACCAAGTCGTAGATGTGTAGAGTCTGAGGGCATGTACAGCATGTCGGTTTGCGTTGTCTGCATCTTGCGATTTTTACAGAAAGAACCCTCGCGCGTAGCTCCCAAGGCGAGGCCGTCGTCTCGCGAGACGACAGCAACGGGCTTGTGCTCCCAGGTATACTCGCCGTAAGACACCGCGCTTTACACAGGGCGTCAGTCTCTAGGCGACGAGTTGCGGGATCCACTGCGGCACTCAGGCCACCACGCGCAGGGAGTCGCTGGGCCGTCGGTCTCGAGCACCGCTGGCCGCCACACGCGAGCGCCGCCGGACAGCCGCGGGCGTTGTCAGGCCACCACACGCGGGGGTCGCCGGGCCGCCGGTCGCGAGCACCGCCGGCGGCGCCCTGCTCCGGCGTGCTTGGGTTGGCCATCCGGCGCTCTGTAGAAGTACAGAGAATTTGTTTCTGCAGATCGACATGCTGTAGAAGTATGGAGAATTTTTATTTTTAATCATTTTTATTCAACATTTTAATAATAACCGTTCCAAAAAAAATCAGATCTGACCCCTTTGTCGCACCCGTCGTGCTGGCATGACCAAACAACGCTGTCACGTCAACACATGTGGACGTGGCATCATCTGCAATGTTCGACCGGTGTTTCTGACGTGGAAAAGTCTTGTCACGCCACGGTGGCATCATAGTATTATTTTGTCAAGCTACCAAGAGTGACGTGGTAAGACTGAATTTTCAAAAAATCATAACTCTTCAATACGACATCGGATGAAGATGATTTTTATATGAAAATTATAGACCTCGATGAGATCTACAACTTTTAAGTTTTAAGTTTTTTTTCGTTTGAGGACGTTAAGATGCTCAAAAAAAATAATATAAAATTTCAGCACCATAATAATCGCGTACCAGGTGCTTGCCGCATTTAAAAAATAATATTATTTTTGTATGGTGTCAAATGAAGATACATTTTATATCAAAATTGTAGTTCCTCAGTGAGATCTACAAGTTTATAGTTTTGAGTTTTCATATTTGAGATCGTTAACATACTCTAATAATTAATATAAAGTTTTAGCAGCATATTAATTATGTATCAAAGCTTATCTTTTAGAAAAATCGTATATTTATTATTTGATGTCACATAAAAATACTTTTTAAATGAAAGTTGTAGACATCATTGAGAGCTCTAAATTTGATATAAAATGTACCTTCTTTTGACACGATAAATAAACGATATTATTTTTCTAATACGACAGACGCTAGTACGTGATTATTATGATACTGAAATTTTGTATTATTTTTTTGAGCATCTTAACGAGTCCAAATGTTAAAACCCAAAACTATAAAGTTGTAGATTTTATCGAGGGTTACAACTTTGGTGCAAAAAGTATCTTCATTTGACAGCATACAAAAAAATATTATTTTTCTAATGCGACAAGTACTAGTGTGTGGTTATTATACTCCTGAAATTTTATATTATTTTTTTGAGCATCATAATGACTCTAAATATTAAAACTCAAAACTACAAAGTTGTAGATTTCGTTGAGAGCCTACAACTTTTATGTATAAAGTATCTTCATTTGACAACATACAAAAATGATATTATTTTTCTAATACGACAAGTACTAGTACGCGGTTATTATGCTCATGAAATTTTATATTATTTTTTTATCTTCTTAACATCCTCAAACGAAAAACACAAAAAAAAAACAAAGTTGTAGATCTCATTGAGAACTACAATTTTCATCTTCATCCGACGTCGTATCAAAGAGTTATGATTTTTTAAAGATTTTGTCTTGTCACGTCACTCCCGGTGGCACGACAGAGTAGAACTGTCACGCCAGCGGGAGTGGCGTGACAGCGTTTTCCACGTTGAAAACGCCATCTAACGTGACAGATGTTGCCACGCCATTGCATGTGACGCGACAACGATATTCGGTCACGACAGCCAAAAGGCTTAGATTCAAAAAAAAAGGAACTATTATTATTAAAACATTAAATAAAAAAAGATTAAAAATAAAAAATCCTAGAAGTATACACTAGCGTATCTTATTCTTTGCAATTTGCACTGTCTAAGATCCTCGCTCTACTGGGATGCATGTTGCAGAAATAGTATCTTTTGTTTGTTTAATTTATGCAATCTGGTTCCTTTCTAGGGGAACACACACCTTTCACATTATATATATAAAAATATAAATATTTGATGGTTTAAAAAAGGTGTAATGATAATCATTTTACTTTTTGTTTAGTCTATTTTGTAATGATGAATAATCTATTTTGTATCAACTAGCGACACAATGATATATAGGAATGATATTTATAATTGATCATGATTATATTCAAGCATTAAATAACTTATTGATATCTAAATAGACAACCGTTGTCTATAGGTTATACCAGTTGTCTATTTAGATGTCTGTGTTGTAAATTCCAAAAACTTATAGACAGCCGTTATATGTGGGCTGTACATGCCCTGAGAAGTCGTATGCCAGCTGCTGCTAGTGGTCCAACCATTCTGCACATGCCATCGATGTGGTGTTCCCTAAAGAAGACAACACAACTACAAAATTAAAGCACATGGTAAATGTTGTTAATGTGCAATCAAAGCTTGAATTGTATTTTTTTATTTGAACCATCCTATGCATGTCTCGATGGTTAAGCTCTTTTTTTTCAGTTTGCAATAATTCAGGCTACGATCCGCAAGAATTTGTCTTTTGTTTGCATCCTTCATTTCATATCTAGCTAGTTTCAAATTTTAGAAGACCATATAAGATTCAAATAATTCTAACTAAGAAAGAAAAAAGGTAGAACTTGATTATAGGAAAAATAAAAAGCTAGTTTCATATTTTTCTAAGTTAAATCAAAATTTATATGAATTTTCTAATATTAAATCAGATTTTACTTTAAATGCATATTATTCTAGAAAATATTTGGATATTTTTTTTGAAAACTCGTGTCTACAATTTTTATAAATTTTAATCGACCTCTCTAAAATTTTGTGAAAGTCTTATTTACTTTTAAGGTGGCGCTAAAAACCACATTCAAAGCCACTCAGGGAGGCAAGCCACCCAGGGAGGTAAATGGAACGGTTTGAAACACTTGGTTGGTTTTATATTTGGAGAAGCTAAATCGAACTACCCAATAATTGGCGGGGTTCAGACTTTTCACAACGTTTTAAGACCATATAAAAAAGAAAGGGAGAACCGCACGTGTTGGTCGTGGCTGATGTTGCCCAGAGCAGGTCGGCCGGCCTCCAGAAATAGCGCAGCAGGGCCCAGGCCGATGCATGCAGTGGGAATGCGACCGACCAATGCCCAAGCGCGTTGGCACAAGCCAGAACCACGGATAGGATACGTATACGTGGTTCGCAGATTGCAGCCACATAAATGAATGAAACTTCTAATTCTAAATACGTTTCGCTTTCTTTACCTCATGGGCGCCGCTGCAGAAAAATTTTCCCCCTATATGTATCCATGGCTAGTTGTTTACGCCAGTGCAAGCTGCGCCAGGAGCAACGAACGAGAACGCAAACGCCATGGCGGGCAGTAGTAGAAATGGTGCTCAGCTCACACTCCGCATCATTCTCTTCTGCGCCTTCGCCGCCTCCGCTACCACCTTGCTCCCTCTCGCCACGGATCCATGCGCACACTCGCTGTCAAGAAGCATCCTCGCCGCCACCGGCCTCGACGCGTACCTCCTCTCCTGCGCCGGTGACGCCTCCGAGGCTCCATTATTGTCGCAGGGCAACGACGCCAATAGCTAGGACCGGCGGCGGCAGGGGAGGGGAGCACGGCCCATTGTGACCGACCAGCTGTGCGTCAATGGCGAGTTCCCACCACACGCGCTCCCGCCTTTCCAGTGCTGCCCGCCGACGTCCGCGTCGGATCCCATCAACTTCAGGTTCCCAGACCCGGCCGAGCCGCTCCGGACGCGGAGGCCAGCTGCAGGTGGTCGGCGCCGAGTACATGGCCAAGTACGTGCGCGCCGTGGCGCTGATGAAGGCGCTGCCTGAGTCGGACCCTCGCAGCTTCTACCAGCAGGCTAACGTCCACTACGCCTACTGCATGCACCGGCGTGCACCGGCAGGTGGGGTACCCGGAGCTGGGCGTGGAGATCCACTACTCGATCGTGGCTCTTCTTCCCTTTCCACCACGCCGTTGTCTCGGCGACGCGAGCTCGATGCTAGGCAACACACTGCCTTTGGAGCGTCCCGGCAGGGACGTGTCAGTCCAACAGGAACCACAAGAAAGTAGGTAGCACACTACGGTCCCGGTGCATTAGCATCTCGACCACAACCGTGACGCGGGACAACACCCTCAACGCCCGCAGATGCGCCTACGACGACCCGAGAGAGAGAGAGAGAGAGCCAGATGCGACTATCACCCTCGTGGCGGACGCTATTACAGTGGCGAGGACCGAAGCCCGAGCCCCGGCTTGCCGGGGCCTCAGGCCTTTGGCCGACACATCCTCAACGCTGCTTTCCCACCAAAGTATCGACCACCAACCAATATCCTGAAGTACTCTGGGGAAACAAACCACAGACTATGGCTTGAAGACTATTGGCTTGCCTGCCAAGCCGGTGGTGCGGATAATGATGACTTTATTATCTGCAACCTTCTATTGTTTCTGGCTGATTCGGCAAGAACCTGGTTGGATCACCTTCCGTCCATTAGAATCCAAAGTTGGGAAGACTTGAAGGAGATCTTCGTGGAAAACTTCTAGGGCACATACAAGCGTCCTGTAAACCCATGGGACCTCAAGAACTATCGGCAGAAGGTCGGAGAAACCCTCTGTGGGTACATCCGGTGCTTCTCCCAGCAATGCAACGAGCTCCCTAACATCGCCGACGCTGATGTTATAGGAGCTTTCCTGTCCGGGACCACCTGCGAGTCTCTGGTTCACAAGCTAGGACGTAAGGGCCCGTGAACCACCAAGGAACGCCTGGACATCGCCACTAGCCATGCCTCGGGCAAAGAAGTGGTCGGAGCCATCTTCGATCGCCTCAATGGCAAGGTGAGGCAAGACGAGGACGCTGGTGAAGGCACCTCCAATCGTCCCGCCAAAAAGAAGAACAAGAAGCAACAGCGCGAGGGATCGTTCATGGCCGCCACTGACCGGAGGGGTGGTTGGAAGCCCGTGGAGGACACTCCAAACCATTTTAAAAAACTACTCGAGGGGCCATGCCCAAACCATGCTTTCCTAGTTAAGCATCTATACAAGGACTGCAGCCTCATGCGACGGTTCTTGTTTAGAGGCTCCAACAAAGGGGAGCACAGAAAGGACCCTGACCCCGCCGCAGACGACGCCGAGGAGAAGGATGATAGCTTTCCAACACTGGATGGCTGCCTCATGATCTTCAGAGGATCGGAGGCCTACAGCTCCAAGCACCGCTAGAAGATCACACACCACAAGGTCTATGCGACCGAACTAGCCACACCCGCCTTCCTCCGGTGGTCAGAATCTGCCATAACCTTCGATCGGACTGACCACCCAGAGAGCGTCCTACAACTGGGGAGATATCCGCACGTGGTCGACCCGATAATCGGTACGAAGCACCTCACCAAGGTACTGATGGATGGGGACAGCGGCCTCAACATCCTATACGCCGAGATGCTTGACGCCATGGGCATCGACCAAGCGCGCGTCCAGCTGACCGGAGCGCCTTTCCACAATGTCATGCCTGGAAAGCAAGCCTTGCCGCTTAGGCAGCTCGATCTACCCATCACCTTCGAGGGTCTGCCCAACAATTGGACTGAAACCCTCACCTTTGAAGTGGTTGGGTTCCACGAAACCTACCACGTCATCCTGGGGCAACCATGCTACACGAAGTTTATGGCCGTCCCCAACTACACCTACCTCAAACTAAAGATACCGGGCCCAGATGGGATCATCACCGTCGTCACCTCCTTTTAGCGCGCCTATGAGTACGAGGTTGAGTACTGCGATCACGCCACAGCAATAATTGCCTCTACAGAGCTCGCGGCCTCAGAAAGGAGGTCACCGAAGAAGCACCCGACCCTAAGCGGTCGATCGGGTCCTTCGAGCCAGTTAAGGGCTCCAAAGAAGTCCTCGTAGACCTCAGGAGCACCGAGGGCAAAATGGTGCGCATTGGTACCACGCTTTCCTCTGAATAGGAAAGCATGCTTGTCGACTTCCTCCACGCCAACAAAGACATCTTTGCATGAAAACCCTCGGACATGCCAGGCATTCCAAGGGAACTCATCGAGCACGCCTTGAAGATCTGCCTAGGCTCCAAGCCGGTAAAACAATGCCTACGTCGCTTCGACGAGGGGAAACACAGGACCATCGGCGAGGAGATAGCAAAGCTTTTGGTGGCCTGATTCATCAAAGAAGTGTACCACCTAGAGCGGTTAGCCAATCCCATTCTTGTACGAAAGAAGAGTGGGAAATGAAGAATGTGTGTTGACTATACGGGTCTCAACAAAGCATGCCCAAAGGATCTATTTCCTTTGCCGCGCATAGACTAGATAGTTGACTCTACCTCAGGGTGCGAAACCCTCTGCTTCCTTGATGCGTACTCCGGGTACCATCAAATTGTGATGAAGAGTTCGACCAGCTCGCGACATCTTTCATCACCTCCTTCGGATTGTTCTGCTACGTCACAATGCCATTCGGTCTGAAGAACGATGGGGCTACATACCAGTGTTGTATGCTCAAGTGCTTCGGGAACCTCATCAGACAGACCATTGAGGCCTACATTGACGACATTGTGGTCAAATCCAAATGGGTTGACCACCTCGTAGCCGATCTTGAGCAGACCTTTGCAAAACTCTGAGCGAACGACATCAAACTTAATCCCGAGAAGTGTGTTTTCGGGGTCCCGAGGGGCATGTTGCTTGGTTTCATCATCTCCGAGCGTGGCATTGAAGCCAACCCAGAGAAGATCTCAGCCATCACAAGGATGGGCCTGATTCAGAATATTAAGGTGGTACAATGGGTTACGGGGTGCCTCGCCGCACTCAGCCGCATCATCTCACGCCTCGGCAAACGAGGTCTCCCCTTTATCAACTTCTGAAGAAGGCCAAACACTTTGAATGGACATTCGAGGCCCAGGAAGCACTTGACATGGTTAAGCAGCTCCTGACAAAGACCCCAATCCTGGTTCCTCCAACAGAGGGAGAACCCCTTCTACTCTACATCGCAGCCACCACGTAAGTGGTCAGCAGCGCCACCCTGGTAGTAGAGCAGGAAGAAGAGGAGCACGCTCTCAAAGTACAGTGCCCTATGTACTTCATCAGCGAGGTCCTATCAGACTTGAAGACCCGCTACCCCCAAATCTAGAAGCTTATGTACTCTGTCCTCATCACTAGGAGGAAGCTACGCCACTACTTCGAGTCACATCCAGTGACGCTCATGACGTCCTTCCCCCTCGGCAAGGTTGTCCAAAACTAGGATGCCATGGGAAGAACCGCGAAATGGGTGCTTGAGCTGATGGGTCAGGGCATTGCGTATGCCTCTAGGATGGCCATCAAGTCCTGGGTGTTGGCTGATTTCATCGCGGAATGGACCAAGGTCCAAATGCCACCAGCGGTCATCAATCAAGAGTACTAGTCTTCGTGTCACCCCTTGGGGTACGCATGAGGTACATGTTCCATCTACATTTCCCCTCTTCCAATAATATGGCCGAATATGAGGCGCTCATCAACAGCCTACGCATTGCCATCGAGTTGGGCATCCGATGCCTCGACGTTCAAGGAGATTCCCAGCTGGTTATCAACCAGGTCATGAAGGAGTCAAACTGCCATGACATCAAGATGACCGCGTACTATCGAGAAGTCCACTGGTTGGAGGACAAGTTCGATGGCCTTGAGCTCAACCACATCCTGAGGCATCTCAATGAGGTGGCTGACGCGCTTATGAAAGCAGCATCCGGTCGAGAGCCAGTGCTAATGGGTGTCTTTGCCAGCGACCAGCACAAGCCCTTAGTTTGCTATGAGGAGTCAGAGCAAGGTGGTGGCGGTCCATCCAATCCCAACCCTAGGGCTGACTAATCATCGGCTACATCCGGCTCTGAGGTCATGGAGCTTGAAGAGGACCCAGCGATTGAGCCTGACCCTCTGGTCGACTAGAGGATGCTCTACCTTGACTACCTCCTCTGTGACACACTACCGGTGGATAGGATGGAGGCTCGATGACTCGCACGTTGCGCCAAGTTCTTTGTTCTTGTGGAGGGCAAACTCCACAAGCGAAGCCACACCAGGATCCTACAGCGCTGCATCCCCTTCGAATAGGGGAAGCGTTTGCTGAGCGATATCTATGGTGGGGTTTGCGGTCACCATGCCGTGCCCAGAACCCTGGTCAGAAATGCATTCCGATAGGGCATCTACTGGCCTACCGCGGTAGCCGATGCCGAGCAAATTGTACGCACCTGCGAAGGGTGCCAGTACTACGCTCGGTAGACTCACCTACTGGCCCAAGCACTCTAGACAATCCCCATCACCTGGCTATTTGTAGTCTGGGGACTTGATCTGGTTGGACCACTCAAAAAGGCGCTTGAGGGCTACACCCACTTGCTTGTCACCATAGACAAGTTTACAAAGTGGATAGAAGCTCGACCGATTTCCACGATCAAATCTGAGCAGGCCGTACTGTTCTTCCTCGACATCATCCATCGCTTCAGGGTCCCGAACTCCATCATCATGGACAACGGCACGCAGTTCACTAGCAAGAAATTCCTCTGATTTTGTGATGAACATCACATCCACGTCGACTGGGCCTCCGTAGCGCACCTCTGGATGAACGGGCAGGTAGAACGCACAAACAGCATGGTCCTATAGGGCCTCAAGCCTAGGATCTTCAACCAGTTGAACAAATTCGGCACACGCTGGGTCGCCGAACTTCCTTCAGTACTCTAGAGCTTGAGGACAACCCCTAGTCGAGCCACCGGCTACACACCCTTCTTCATGGTTTATAGTTCCGAGGCCGTCCTCCCAACCAACCTCGACTATGGAGCACCAAGGATCAGAGCATACGACGAACAGGGAGCCAAGGCATCCCACAAGGATGCCATAGACCAGTTGGACGAAGCCCACGATGTCGCCCTCCTCCACTCGGCCAAGTACCAACAGGTGTTGCGACGGTACCACAACCGATGAGTGTGGGGCCGAGCCTTCAACATCGGGGACCTAGTCCTCTGCCTCGTATAGAGCAACAAGGACCGCCACAAGCTCTCCCCGACATGGGAGGGACCATACATAGTTGCGGAGGTGCTCCATCCAGGCGCCTACAAGCTCAAGAACATCGACAGCGAAATCTTCACCAACGCCTGGAACATCGAGCAGCTACGTCGCTTTTACCCCTAATAAATGCACACTTTTCCTTATTAGTTTCGTTATCAAAACTCCCCGATCCTTTGTGACATCCGACCCTAGCAACAACAAGGGGTCGGGCCTCACTTGGGGGCTGATATGAGTACATTTATCCTACAAACATTTTCTATGCCTACCCCTCTTTTTTAGGACTTAGGAGTTAGGTTTATGGGAACATGCTCTGAGTATAACTGGTCAGACTGTGGGATACCTACACCTTAGCGTCTACGGTGTCTTTGCTCACCAGCGTAATCAGAATTGGCTCACCCGCACTTCGAGCTTTTATGACCTTAACTATGGGAAGGGTCAGAATGCACTAAACCTCTTTTACAAAAAGAGAGAGAAGAGTTAAAAGGCTGCTTACTATAATGAAGAGCTCGTCCATTTTTGCACAAAATTGACGCTTGGCTTATCTGCCTAACTAAATTTTTGCATAGGACGCTCTCATCCTCTATTTCCGCAGGGAAACCTTGTCTCGATAGGTAACACGAGTCGATCAGACGGCTTGGCCACTAATGAGAAGCGGATAAGGAGTAGATAGGATCACGCTCATATCTGAGGGAGGCTTTTCAAACCCATCACTCTTACCATTGAGGTAAAACCGGTGCCTAGGTTGATCAGATGGCTCAAGATCGCTGCCGAAAGATAAGCATCCTAACTTACTTACTTTACATATTAATTTCATTACCGAGCCTCCGACCCTAGCAATGGTAGATGGTCGGGAATCGCTCGGGGGCTAGCAAGGGTGTCTATTCACTAGACATTCTCTTTGCTTGGCCCCTCCTTACATTTACAAAACTAGAGGCATGGTGTGCGGGCGCAAACTTTGAGTAAGTCTGGTCAGACCGCTAGGACCCTACGCCCTAGTGGCTACAACGTTTTTTATCCACCAGCGTGATCAGAGTGCTTGTCTCCGCACACCAAACCTTAACCTCCACCTTCTTGGGAAGGATTTGGAGGGGCCTATCTACGGAATCTCTATCAAGGAGAGGCTATTAGGTCACCCAAATCAATCAAACGGCTTAGGCCGCTGCTGAATGACAAATATGGAAGAATGGGAGGCTCATGCCGGTTACACCGGTTCCATCACGAACGTCGAACCTAGACCCCTACATGGACATATCCGGTAAGAACTCCCAGAACCCGTCACTCATGCCATCGAGGTAACATTACCGACCCCCGCTATTTCTTTATACAATCATTCATACACTTATCTTATACATCCAAGCATTGCATATGCGATTGCTGCATCACAACGCTTCGTGTCGCATCATGAAGTGGTAGTCGTCTCATTTGATATGAGCGGCAACCGACCAAGGTTCGAAGGCCAGCCCACGAAGGGCTCGAGGCCGCCTCAAGTCAAATAGAGGCAGGGAAGAAAAACCGAGATGAGCCCCAGTGGCCTTGCTCGACCCCACTTAGAAGCGGACAGGGACATCTCGACCTTTCTTGTTTGATTCTAACCTCGAGCCAAGCCTATAGAATATCCATCGAGGAGAGGCCAATGGGCCACCCGAGCCTATCAAATGGCTCGGGCATCTGCCGGGAGGCGGGTTAAGAAGTAGTGGAATGCCACATGAGGGCTCTGCCGACCCCGTTAGTGGATGACAAACCTAGATTCCACTCGAACATGCCCATTAGCGAGCTCACTGAGCGCGACACTCGAGCCATCGAGGCAAGTGTCATTTGCTTAGCACCTCTGGTTGCAAAAACCAAGGACGGGGTGACGCATGAAACACGACCGACCCCTATCAAACCCTAAGGGGCTCGAGGACTTGAGCCGCCTGATCCTAGATTGAGAGACCGAGGTTCAAAGGCCGGCTCACGAAGGGCCTAAGGCCACCTCGCGTCAAACAAAAGCCAGGGGGAAACGCAGATGAGCCTTAGCGGCCTGTGCCCATCCTGCTTAGAAGTAGACAAGGTCATCTCAACCTTCTTGTTCGAACCTACCCTCTAGCTGAGCCCATAGAATCCCCATTGAGGGGGGATCTGTTGGAAGGCGGGTTAAGGAGCAATGGAATGCCACACGAGGGCTTTACCGACCTTGTCACAAGCGACGGAACCAGATTCCATTTGAACATACCTGTTAGCAAGCTCACCATGCATGCCACTCGAGCCACCAAGGCAAGTAACATTAACTCAACCCCTCCAGTTGTGGAAACTGTGGACGGGGCGACAGTCACAAAAATGAGCTGACCCTTGACTGAATCCCCGCCACACGTGGGGCTCAAGGAAGGAAGGACTTATAAGGAGACCTAACGCACGGTCGTAGAATGATAGCTAAGATCCTAGGGAGAGGGTACGTGGGAATACAAGAGACGCATTCTCCTAAAATTTTGCTATCCTCTCCTCGATTTTTAGTGACATCCAACCCCAGCAACAGCAAAGGGTCAGATCTCACTCGGGGGCTGATACGGGTATAAATACACCTTTTCTGAAACAGTCACCGTGTCAGACCTCTTTCTCACGTTAAGCCTAGCGGCAAAGTTTGCAGAAACAAATAACTAGGCATGCCTGGTTGAACTGCAAAAAAACTACTCCTCAGAGGCTACGGTGTCTTTGCTCACCAGCGTGATCGAAGTTTTCCTCTTACACCTCGGGCCCTATGGTCTTAATGAACAAAGGGGTCAGAATGAGCCCTTCTTTCGCATATAAAAAGGGAAGAAAACAAGTTCAATTAAATAAAATGAAGTTACAAAATTGTTTTTGATACATAAAAGTCGGTGCTCGTTCATAGATTACAATAAGTGTTTAATCTGACCTATATGACTAACTACCCCCTTCGAGGGAGAACTATGTCTACAACTTTATCCGCCAGGTCCCGCGCGAGAGGTGCCACCGCCGTCTCTATCTCATCTAGCTCAGAGGCTTTGTAGCCAGGGGCGAAGCCAAGGCTCATTGTCTCCAAGTCAATACTATCCACATAATGAGAGCGGGCAATGGCAAAGGCTTGGGTGATCCCAGAGTGAAGGTCTTCCCTCTCGAGCTGGTGCACTCGCACCATGATTTCTACGGCACAGGCCACACGCGAGCTAGTCCCCTCTGGCCGCGCCACCTCTGGGTCATCGCAAACCACTCCAAGGGCAGCACGCAGGAGATCATGATCGTCACTCTCTACCTAAAGGCCCCTCCATGCCTCGGCGAGCTTTGTGACTAGCCCAACAGAGATGCTTTTGGCCTCTATCCTTCGGGTTGCCATGGTTCCGAGCTTGGCCTAGAGGGAGCTGATCCTCTGCTACGTCTCATCGTGCTCTCGGATGGCCTAGTCACGCTCCCCATGGGCCATGCCATGCTCCGAGCGAAGCCTCTCCATGGTTTGGCGTGACTCGTCTCGCTCCTTGCATAGCCAGGCAACCGCCTCAGCATCCAGGTTCACCCTCTGCTGAAGGGTTGCAAACCTCTCCTTAGCTCCTAGCTTGAGCTCCCGCTCCTTCTCCACCTCGGCCAGGAGGTTGAGGATCCACTGCCGGGCCTTGGCGTCCCTCTAGAGTAGCTCGTCCCACTCCTTTTGGACTCTGGCAGCCTCCTCCTCATCCTGCTGCGCCCTCGCTGATAGTTCCTCAAACACCTTCTTGGCCTCCTCCTCATCTCGATGGGCCTTGGCCTCCCGCATCCAGAGACTACCCACCTCCTCGGCAAGGGGAGTCAACTCGGCCACCCTATGTCAGAGCTAGGTGGTCATGTCCCATGTGACCATGCCTCATTGATGAGGCGGTCCTAGTCCTCCTTATGCTTGCGAAGGAACTAGGATTTCTCCTAGCTATGAGCGATAAGAGACTAAAAAAAGGATGGTGGTCAGAACACAAAAATACATGAAGAAAGAAGAGGGCGAGAGGCTAGATTAAGTGAATACCTGGCTGGTGGGAACAACGACGTCACGCAGGGCGCCCCTAGCATGATTCAGAGCTTCCAGCATGGCTGCAATCCCCTCATCGAGACTCTCCCGCTCCATGCTCTCAGCAGCACTATCGGGTTCATAAACTCGGGGTCCCTCAGGGACCGGCTTCTACGCCAGGACTCGGCCCAAACTGACAACGCACAACTCATGGGCTGGCCCAAGTATCAGAATGATAGGGTAGAACGGTGATCCGATCATCGACTAGAAGGCCCAGCCAAAGAGGAACAGCACCTACTTTCTCACTCTAGCCCACCTCTCTGACCGGAGCGCTCATTTCGGTCTCCAGTCACTGTCAGATGACCTCTTTGACCAGAAGGCCTAGTCAAAGCACCACTTCCGACTCCAACCCCGCATCTCCAACCAGGGGACGCAAAAACCCTGCTCGCTACTCTTCTGCGACTGGCACGACCAGAGACAACTGGGACTAACCGATCAGGGATGGCCTCTCAGAAAGGATCAGGCAACAGATAGAGAAAGCAGGGCAAGGCGCACAAGTCAAACCACGATACCAGGGACC
The DNA here is from genome assembly GCF_019320115.1 of Miscanthus floridulus. NCBI lineage: Eukaryota > Viridiplantae > Streptophyta > Magnoliopsida > Poales > Poaceae > Miscanthus > Miscanthus floridulus. The sequence goes on along the minus strand of NC_089585.1, from coordinate 113,394,004 downwards.
ATACCCTATACACTAGTAGGAACAATACTCTACAACCGCCCTAACACAAATAGTGTTGTAGGTGCCTACATTTCCCCTATAGTATTATGGGCGCCATTAAACTCCCATTTGGTAAGGCTCCCCCACATGCCTCTGGGCATTGACAGTGTTGTGTGCGCTAGGATTTACCGTACCGAGCGCACATGGTGAAACTCCTCACATACCTCTGGGCATCAACAGTGTATGCAGGTACCAGCATCTGCCATACCCAAACAAGATGATGGAACCTCCCATGTGCATCTGACATCCAACAGTGTTGTGGGTGCCTATGGAACCTCCCATGTGCATCTGACATCCAACAGTGTTGTGGGCGCCTACCATCATCTTATACCCGTCGGCGTGGGCAACAAGGCTTAGACGCATTTGTACTCCCTCCCTCTCACCTGTAAGGCCATCCCCTTCATCTATAAAAGGCGATGCACTCTCTCCCAATAGACCATGTTGATTCAAGCTTAGTCCCTTTAGATTAATTAGATCGATCAAGTTCACTAGCTCACAACCACAAAACCGCCAGGTTCGGACCTCTAGCACATGCTTGAACACTTAGCTCATAGCGGAGCTCCTATTGCTATTGGACCTTCCGACCAGAGTCGACCGGACCTCTTGTACACCCCATCTTTCTCCTTCTCATTTGTAACCCCACTGCAGACTTCGAGCACCTAGGCTCAGGAATAAAGTCACCGACCGACTCAAACTGGACATAGGGCATGTTGCCTAAGCTAGTATAAAACCTGTGTCATTGAGTGCTAGGCCACCTCCGATCACAATGTACGACAAAACTACAAATATTTATGTGTTGGTCACTTTCTGCACCGACAGTTGGCGCCGTCCATGGGGAAGACGTTGTATGTTCAACACTTTTTGGTCATCGGATGACCCACTTTTCCACCACCCTCACCATGGTGGGCTCAGGCAATACGATTCGCCTCAGCTCGCTCGAGTTTCCTGCTCCCCCACCATTTGGGATGTGGGTTCCACCCGTCTTTGAGCCAACTTAGGCCTTCCTCTTTGAAAGCCTAGACTTCATCGCCGACTGGCTCGGTGTACTACACCTCCTTGAGGAGGCTCACATCCTAGCACCCATCGGAGGGGTGCCCTCCATCGACTCCGAGAGGCATGACTTCAACGATGCGGCATCTACGCTTCATTCTGAGCAAACTCTCTGCTCAAACCCCACTATAAGTAATATGCATACTGTTATTTACTCTTTATTTACTATCTCCCACCGATCATCTGGAGGGACCATATTGCACACGCCACAAACACCATATGATTGGTTCCCCTACGTCCTCGCATCCTCCATGGATGCGTATGCTTAGGGGCTCCGAAGGATGCTGGTGCCTTCCCCCTCGCATCTGAATTCATGGGAATGGCAGGCTACGCTCCTGCCACTTTCCATGAACTACCAAATGATGAGGGTGAGAGCCATGGTTCTAGCATCGACGACATGGCACCCCACCACCGTCCGTCCTAGGAGTGTGCTATGACAGATGCTCTAGGACAACCACCGGTGGTTGTGGAGTCTGCGTAGACTCACACCCCATTGTAGACTTCGAGCACCTAGGCTTAGGAATAAAGTCACTGACCGACTCAAACTGGACATAGGGCACATTGCCTGAACTAATATAAACCCTGTGTCATTAAGTGCTAGGCCACCTTCGATCACAACATATGGCAAAACTACAAATATTTACGTGTTGGTCACTTTCTGCACCGACAAGCACCATTGGGGGTAAAGAGTGTCGACAACGAGTCCTACGGATTCACCCACCAGAGCAGGGACTCATCTCACGCAGGCGAGCATCTGCCCTCCAACATCAGGGCCAGGAGTGGCTCCCTGCTGGTCCTCTCTACCACTGCCCCAACATTCAAGGGCCCCTTGGCCGCATCCCCCCTCCGTCCATGTCGTAGAAATAACCAATTTATAAGAGCACAAGTACAATGGTAGCCCACAAGCGGTCGCACTATCATACTTGAGCCCATATAAACCCTGTAGTCTGTCGAGTACCATGACGGGTCTCGATAAATGATCCACTTACAACCAAGATCATACATGATTCAACATACATGTCACATATTACATAAAGTTCATAAATACATTTCCATCATCAGAGTATGAAATAAAGTTATTATAAACCAAGTTTGATAGATAATAGCGGAAGCAAATTAAGTTCGAAAGTAGCATTTGCCAACATAGTTTAATACAGTGCCAACATACTATCACAACCCACAAAAGCATATAGAGGGATTAGTAAAGAAGCCTGCCCAAGGCTTACTCCTCATCCACAGCGGGATAGAAGCAACTCTTGCAATATCCATGATATACTGTGCCATCTACAACAAGGGGAATAAAACCCTAAGTACGAGAAGGTAGTCAGCTAGACTTACCCATCATAAACCAAAAATAAATTGATTCCAAGGATTATGCAAGGTTGTATAAGTGGAGGTAGCTTGACAACATTTTGCATAAAAAGCGATTAACTCAGTTATACAGTTATAGTTCTATTATCAAATTAATTATAACTATCCATCTCTGGATTAGCAACTATCATGTGCCAAACATGTGATGCACCATTTTAAGAGCATACAATAGTAACCATAGCAAGTATAGTAATTCTATGTTTACCCAAACCATCATATTCCATAATACAATTACTACGATATTGGAGCTAGCCAAGTTTCTCACTATTCGGGAGAGACGGTGATTCGAATCGATTTCAACCAGCTAGAAATTTATTCCTAACACAAACCTAGGCAGACCAGATCAATGGTCACCTTAGGTCACCTTAGGTACAACTCAAGTACACATTTCGCGGGTTCGCCCAGTGCCGCACAATCAGGGACAACCAACTGCCAGGACGTTTAGGCCCAGCCTGCCCTTGGGCTCACTTCTGGCTCCCCGCACATCCTTACTACCATCCAGAGTGCACACTCTTAGAGAGCGAGGCCTGGCTTGAGTTGAGCTACTCGGCTTCATGGTCGGAACGAGTTATTCGGCCAGCTAAGTGATAGGCATGTGTTCAATCTTGTTAGAAGTGCCAACAATGGTACGGTCTTTAATCAGCACAGACAGAATCATATGAATCAACCTACCATAGACTCCGTCCGGCCTCCATTTACATTACCCCATGGTTCTTTTCCACGATAGCAAATATAGCCAACCATGCTTTGGTATCCACCTATATCTCATAGGTGACAGGAAATCACCCAACTTCTACCGGTCTAAGCATGGCTAAGTATATATTTGATCCTAGACCTACACAGGGTTAAGGTGTATATATCTGGACAAGGTAGTTCCATGCATCAAGTGTTTCCAGTCAACTCTTATAACCTAATGCATCAATCATAAAGGACTCAAGTAGTATTTTGTAAAACACTAGGAGACTTAGAATGCTCCGGGGCTTGCCTTTCAGAAAGGAAGTGGGGCGATGGTTAGGGCACTCCAAAAGCTCTTCTAGGGTCTGCTCCTCTTCTTCGGGAGCTGCGGCTTGAGGAAGTTCCTGCTGGTCCCCTTCCTCTCCTTCGTTGAATTCTAGCAACATTATTTCCTCTGTCGATCCTATATGCATGAATATGGCATAAGATATTACGAATGCATACATGCTAATAAGTATAGTATGATGACACATGATGAATGCATTCTTGTAAGTATTTTTAATAGCATGGTGTTAAGTAATAACAAGTGCATCATATTTTACTGAGTAAGTGCATATCTCTTCTTGATTACTTAATCAACACTTCAACAATTCATTTACTACACCACAAAATAGCAGCTACTTGTTTTACTCATAACTAGAGTTATATACATCAAAATCATATGGTTGTGGATATTCTGGAAAGCTTAAGAAATTTTCTACAACTCTCTTTTAAGACTCTTACTGTGATTCAACAGTTATATGGGGCAAACAAATCATTCAATCAAATCTATCTAGAAAGTAAATATTTCGAACAACAAACTTGTAACAGCTAGAACTCTAAAACCCTAAGTCCTATGACTAAAAATTTAACACAAGGTAGATTAGTAAGTTATCTACAACTTTGTTATTAACAAGTTTTACAGCAAAGACCATTATCCATATGAAATCATCCACACAATCAAAACTATACATGTAGCCTTGTATTTGAATTATAAAGTGATAATTAGTTAGTTGCATACAATCAATGGCTTCTACACCTTACTATGAACATCAACAGTTACTATGCCTCACAAGAATCATAGAAAACATCATGGTGAACCCCAATTTAATTACTTAAATGCCTTTATTAATTTAATTAAATAATTAGGGTAAATAATAAACATACACCAAATGTGCACAATAAATTCTTAGAAAATTACAGTAGACTTCTAATGCTCATAATAGGCTACTGTGAAACTTTCATACCTTTTGCACATGTATAACATCCTATGCAAAAATGATAAGCTAGCAAGGGTTAATTTAGTGAAAATTGTAAATCCTATAGAAAAGTGTCAAGCAATAGATTATATATTTTCCTAGCTTCATATTAGTGCCATACTACTGTACAAAAATTTGCATAGCAATATATTACATATTTTTATCCCTACAAATTTCCTTAGAAAATGTCATTTATTAATAAATAAATAGAAAGACCATATTTAAATCAAATTTATGGGAAGCTTATTATTTTTCCTAGCTAGATCATATCAATACAAAACCCACAAAATTGGAATCACAATTTTATCATATTTCTAGTTCAAGATATCTAATTTACAAGATTGTAAACATTCAAAAAGCATTTATTTAAATACATTGAAATCACCAATAAAAATATCAGAAACTGTACATTTCATATTTTTACAAAACACTACACTTTATAAGGAGCACAACAAAATTTGGTTCACCAAAAATGGACTTCTACAACTCCACTCATCATTTTTCAAAGATTGCATCCAGATCTAAAAATAAATGAACTATCTTCGTAAACTGAGTCACTGATAGCTGGGACCCCGGCACCAGCCAGACCCCACATGCCAGTGAGACAGAAATAGAGGAGACGTCCGACCGGTGGTTTCTCACCGACGGTGAGCTCGCCGGCGGTAGCGACTACACCTACATGATCTACTCATCCGCCCGCACCCGGTGGTGGTCTTTGCCTGCCCGGAAGAAGCACGGAAGCTCCTCACCGACGACCATGGTGGACAACGGTGATGGCGCGGCGATACACCAGCCAACTCCGGCCAAGGCCTAGCAAAGCGATGGCTTACTAGTCTATGAGGAGGTCAAATGGATCTTAAGGAGGCGACTAGGACGCTATGGGTGCTACGGTTGAGCTCAGCCACACACACCGCTGCACGGCGGCACACAAAGCGCAACGGCAAGGTTGCCGTTCTGGCTAAACGGCGACGACACAAGGGTCTCCGTCATGCCAACAACTAAACCTATGGTTGCTCAGTTCAGTGCTCATGAAAGGGGGACATAAAGGTGGGAAAGCTGCCCTGCGGCAAGCTCACATGCCACCGCGGGCATGGCGACTATGACGGCGCCGGTGGCATGTTCTAGCGGAACCGCACAGTAACATGGGATCAGTGTAGTACTCAAGTACTATGGCTCAAAGGTGATTCTAGGACAGGTAATATAGAAGCACGAGGTGCATCGAGGAAACATGGCCACGGCGGCGGCCATGGCGAAGCTCCGGTAGGGACACACCCGTGGTGGCGCAATGCGAAATGCGGCTTACCAAAGGCACGACTATGAGCGCTGCAAGGTGGGAAGGGTAGAGCAGAGCAAGGCGGAGCTTTGAGTGTAGCCGATTTGAGAATGGGGTGACAGTGAGCACGCGCGGGCTCGGTGGAGCGGCTGCGACGACGATGGCGATGGCGATGGCGAGCGCGGTGAGCCAAAGAGAGCGAGGAGGCGAGTGAATGAGCTCGGGTGCGTGGTGTCGTGGGCCAGGCATTGGCCAATGGCAGCCACACGGCGGCCATGGTCTGTGGCCGGTTGGCCACGAACCGGCGTGACGCAGCGTCCGTCAGGGTCTGAAAACCGGCCTAACGACGCGATTTGGCGGCAATCAAACTCCTAATCCATATATTATTAGTGCAAACAATGTGAACAAAACTTGTAGCCCTAAGTACCAGCTACAATAATGTTTAAGAAACCTTCTCCTAATTCGCAATAGTTAGGGAGTAAAATCAGCCTAAAGTTGAGCTCGTCACACTATCAGTCGAAAATGACTTAGCGAAATTTTTGATTTTGAAAAACAACAAAGTGTCGAATCTTGTGAGCTCAAAAAGACTAAGCTATGCACATAACTAGCTCATGACCCAAAAATAAAAGTTGTTCCTCTCATCAAATGCTACAACTTTACTTTAGTGCACACATCCATGCAAAGTCTCTATCATATCGTTCAAACTAGGTCAAACCCACTACATTTAAATGATGACTAACACTTGAACTATGACTTAGCGACCAAATTAGCCCTAGCCATGAATATCAAAGTTGTTCATAATGACATTCTAAACATGTTTAAGCTATGCATAAGGTCACACAAACACTTCATACATTGGTTACACATTTCACTTTCTAGGTCAACATACATAGCATCACTTAAGGACTTGATTAGACAAAGTGATCTTCATGAACAATGTTCCATTAGTCATCCTAAGTGTAGCTAAGATGTTTTAGTGACTCACATCAACCATTTACATGTATTCACTCATGATCATATGCATATATACAAGGAAACATAAAATAACAAACATGTTTCATATGTTTCAATCACATGTTTCAAATGTAAAAGCTTAAATAGGAATGCTTGATGCTCATGCTCATGCAATGCAAGTCAAATTATGCAAGCCTAACACCTAGGGTGTTACAGCCTGGCCCACATCGGGCGTCGTCACTTGGGCCGACAGTGGCGCGGATTGCACCACTGCCTCAGGCGCCGCCACGGTGGCATCCGGCTACGGCCCACCCATCGCAGCCACTACCACCCCCGCCTACATCGGTGGGGCCTTGACGGGTGGCATCACGTCCACCGTGGCCGACGCCACATGCATGACCAGTAGCTCCATCCGCCCCATCGCCTGTAGCGGGATCACCTCCATCGCCGGCTATGTAATGACCTTCGAGGGCGTCCATTGAGTCCCCTCGTCCACCTATCCCGCTGAGGGCACGGAAACCACTGTGAGCGGTGCCTGACTGGCTGACAAGGTAGCAACATTGGCGGCGCTGCTCCCGCCTAAGACTGGTGCGACAACAGCCGATGGCTCCCGCCTCACCCAAAGGGCGTTGCTCTTCTGTGGTGCCACCGACAAAGGATTGCGCCGCCTCAAGATGCAGCAACAAAAGAAAAGGCATAAGTCACGCTAAAAATAGAGAAAAATAGAGGAGTTGAGGACTTACATTGGCGCTGTTGGGTGTTGGATACGTTTGGGGGATGAACTCCCAAGTCCCTGCTCCACCTCCTTGGGATGGGGCCATTTTGTGCATGCCCCCTTGTCCCTGGCCGAGGGGCTCGCCTCCCTTGCTCCTAGGGGCACGGCGGTGGAGCCACCACCCTCCCTCGGCACCTTGGGAGCGGAGGCGGATCCACCTGCCCTCATTGGCTCTTGGGGCATCGTGGCAGATCCACCTGACCCCACTGGCTCTTGAGGCATGGCGATGGGGCCGCTCCCCTCCATTCGCACCTCAAGCGTGGTGGCAGAACTGCTCGCCCTGCGGGTTCTAAGGACGGGCCGATGATCTAGCCCACCTCCTCCGGTCTCATGGACTCGCCTTCCCCTGCATGGAATGGGAAGGGTCCTTGCAAGGACAAGTGGATACCTTTCAGCATATCCACGCTCTCCAGGTCATCCCACTCGATGTCGGAAACTACCTCATCGTCTTCATCATCATCAACATCATCATTGTCTGTATCCTCCCCTCGCTCCCATGCCCATAGCTTTTGCTACTTCTTCCTCCTCTCATCCTCCTTCGCCTTCCACTATCGCTCGACCACGGCACGGTTGGCCACCGTCACGGATGGGTCCTTTAGCAGTGGAACCGGGTGATCCGTAAGGATGAGTCTCTTCGGCTGGTCCCCCTATCTCAATATTAGCATCAAGAGGTTGGGAGTTTAATTAAAAAGGAGGCACGAGGAAAGAAAACTTATGAAGACGATGTACCCCCGTTCTAGCCACATTGGGGGTGCGTGGCACCAGATACACAAAGTCGAGGACAACGTCGGCATCATCCCACGGAGGCTCCATCACCTCCTTAATGTGATGCGCCACTTTGGAGGGGGAGAGCGCTCCCTCAGCGAGCGCTATCCCATCGAGTGATGCCCCGGGTGCCATCATGTGTAGGGAAAGCACGTGCCTCATCAGGGCGCCACCCTCCACATGTGGCAGGCACCGATGATCCCCGACCCCTTCACGCCCCTCTCCTTTAGGATTCGGATGGCGGTGAGATGGTCTTGGATTCTCTTCTTGTCTTTCTCTGAGACTCCCCACTTCCTCCATGAGCTCGGGACCTCTTTGATGAAGTGCCCGGTGAACTCTGGCAAGGGGGCGGCTACATCATTCTTGACATAGAACTAATGCGAATGCCACCCCTTGTTGAAGGTCAACATACGCATCGGCGGGTACTCGCTGACCCGGTTGTTGTGGAGCTGAATGCCGACGCATCCCATCAGCACATTCAGCTCCTGCTTCTTCTCCCGCTTCTTCAGGAGGGTGACGGTGAAGAAGTACCGCCATAGGTCAAAGTGGGGACTAATCCCTAGGAATCCCTCACACAGGTTGACGAACGCCGTAATGTGCTGGATTCTGTTGGGATTGTTGCAGCTCTACCTTGTAGTAGTGCAGCAATCCCCGAAGGAACTTTTGGGTGGGGGTGGCGAATCCTCGCTTGTGGAAGTGAGCGAAGGACACAACGTAGCCATCGGGCGGCGACGACACGTCCTCATCACTGGGCAGCCACCACTCCTCGATGGCAATCCATGCGCAAAGAAGACCACGGTGAACAAGGCCCTCTAGGTACTGGAGGGTGATATCAGAGTGATACCATGGCTCCATTAGAGGATTGGAGTGGGTGGATGCGAATTTGACGATGGTTGAGACTCGAATGCGGGAGGCTTAGGCGATTGGCAGCGAAGGTTGTAGATGCAAAGGCAAGGAGGCAAAGTATGAAACTCTAGGGGCAAACCCTTTGGTTTTATAGGGGCGACAAATGTGAGGAAGGCAATCATCCACCTAGATCTCCGTGCCTGCCATGATCCGCCACCACTTCACGTCATGGGATAAGCGCTCACAATCTCTATCCTTTCCCTCCGAAGGCACGCTGGACGTTTCGCCTCTCTAGGTAGACCAGGACTCTTTACCAGCAAAAGGGATATGGGTCAAAAAGCATTCCTCTAGCCCACCTAGGCCTAGGAGTTCGAGGGCTGGCCCATCAACGATTTTCACGGCCATCCCAAGGCACCCTTACAACAAAGGATGGGCCCATGAGCAGCCAAAACTTAGGTGCACGAGCTTCATGGGAGTCTCAGCCCGTGATCGAGTCTTAGCCAGGCTGACCCTGGCTGGATCCCCGTGAATGGGATACCAGGATCCCAATTGACCTATCCAGCTAGAACAACCATCAAATCTCATGACCATACCCGCGAATGGACCGACCTCGGCAAAGAAAAATTAACCATCTTTAGGGCATGCCTTGGGCAACAATAGAGGGCTAGGGCTCTCAGAATCCTCTCTTTTAGAAAACCCTCCGAATGAGTATCCTACTCCTCCGTAGGCTCGGGGGCTACACCCACCAGGTGCGCTCGCGCACACACGCTAGTAAGTCAAAAAATCCCCTAGGCAATTTTACTCGAATCGCCAGGGGGCTTGGGGGCTACTGTCGGGGACGAATATTAGGGTACCCAAAGAGGAGGAACTAATGACCATCAACATTGATTCATTCGTACGATCAAGAGCGTGACTACACCGTTTGCCAAGTCACTCCTCGTCCGTCCACCGAGACCATGGGCCCCACCTCAAGCTGACTCCTGAGGACTGGCTCTGCCTCGCTCGATGTCTAAGGGCAGACTTTGTCTCACCTGACCCCTAAGGGTTGGCTCCACCTCGCCTGTGGGGGTATTAACCCCTATACCCTTATGGCTAAGCTTGGGCTGGCCCAAATCGATGGGTTTGGTCCACCCAAAAGATGACGTGCGGCCCAGCCAACCTGATCGGAGTCCCGCACAAGGAGTCAAGGCGGATTTGGCGATCAAGCAGGATCCTGGTCGGTTAGAATAGGAATCCTTGTTCGGCCACATATGGCAATTGTAACTAACTAGGATTAGTTTCTAGATCTGTAACCTTGCCCCCCGGACTATATAAGGCGGGCAGGGGATCCCTCTAAAAAAGACATCTCTCATTGACATACAGCAATTCAAATCAGACGCAGGATGTAGGTATTACGCCTTCTTGGCGGCCGAACCTGGATAAAACCTCGTGTCTGTCTTACGTCACCGTCTTGTTTGTGGCTTGCGCATCTGTCTGCCAACAATCTACTACCTTGGGCATACCCCTAGGTAGACTGCCGACCATATTTCGTCGACAGTGGCGTGCTAGGTAGGGGGTGTGCATACTGCTCTCCAAGCAAACAAGATGGTCATCGTCTCCGCCCCATGGCTACGCCAAACGGCCTCATGTTCACCGTCGGCCAGATCACCTGGACCACCGGCTCCGATGACTTCATCGCCATGGCCACGGAGGAGGCGTGGATTCAGTCTGTGCCGACCACTGCTTCACCTGCATTGGCTATGGCTCCGACCACGATGGGTATGACTCCGACCACGATGGATCAGGCTCCGACCATGGTACATCTGGCTCCGACCACGCCTGCATCATCTTCAGCCACGCCAACAACTCATCGTCCGCTTCCCCGCTACAAAGGGAAGCAGATCGACAACACCGACCTGCTCGACTCCATCGATTAGGTCGGCACCAAACTCACTAAAACCCTAGCTCTGGTAAGTATGATTCAAAGTCAACCTAATGAGCAGGTAACCGCTCCCCACAACAGATCTACCCGACCAGCTTGGACCAGTCGTCCTGCATGACTTGGTACAGATCTCGTGGTCATATCTACTCCTGAAGGGCGCTCCACTCATCGCTAGCCAGCCTCCGCGATGGGTCTCCGGCTCTCCGAGTACAAAGCCTCAATGGAGAACCACCAGGTCTAGCCCTACGGCCTACAAAACGCTGCCTCTAGCTACGCGTATAACCTACAATGTCGCTTGGATCTGTGTTTTATGCACCGACCTCGGCCGAAGCCGCGCGACTTCGTCAACATGATCCGGACTGAATATTATCAAGAAGGATCCGTCCACACAGTCCAAGAGGGTGACTCTAGCTCCTCGTCTGGCATCGCATCTAAAGCATCTGTCCACACCGAGCTTCAGCATCACAAAGATGACGGCGCCAAGTATGATCTGGATCTGCCAGACCACGCCCCGGGGTTTTCACAATTCCCATCTTTCCCGCCAAGACGAGGAGATTTGATCCATGTTGTCAGCAATGATGAACCACCAGCGGTTGGCAAAACAGAACAAGAAAGGACTGTGTGCGAAGCACGCAATATTGACCGGTTTAATCGCCGACAAATCGAAGCCGAAGCAGACCAGGAAGCGTGACGCATAAGGGTCTAGCCACGCGACCTCAACGATGCTTTCGACAGGGTGGGGGACAAACAGGTCTTTAGGACTCCAAGTGCCAACGTAGCCATCACCATGGCGATAATGCAACGGCTACCCAACACCCCAGAAACCCAAGCGGTTCGCGATGAAATACAAGCCTATCTGACGGCTACCATGGCCTAGACCGCAGAGATTGTAAATCAAGTCCGGGCTCCATCCGTCTCAGTCGAGTCAAGCCATAGCCGCCAGCTCCCAAGTCGCTCATAGCTACTCAACCCACGTGGCTCACGCAACAATGACCCATCAGACAACCGTCAAGGTGGAAACGGTTGGCACGATGGTGGTCAGGATGACAACCGCCGTTGGGAGGACAACCATCGCGATGTCCAGGACGATAATCGCTGAGACAACCGCGACAATCGCCGTGATAACCGCGGTCGCAGGGCTAATCCAGATGTCAATTGAGATCGCCGCGATGGCAATAATGATCTCTGCCATTACCTCGGTGGACGCAATCTGCGCGCTTGCATCAACTAGAGAGCCAACGATCGAGCATCCTACGAAAGCTATCGCCGTATGGAGTATGACACTACCCACGGTCTGCCGAGTTTGAAGCAGTTTACTCCACACCTTCGCCAAGTCATATGGCCCAAGAATTTCAAGCTCGAGAAACTTCAGAAGTACGACGGCAAGGAAAGCCCCGAATTATGGGTCATGCTCTATGAAACCACGTGCAGATCAGCCATGGTTGACGAGCACGTCATGTCTAACTACTTCCCAATCGCTATTGGCCATGCAGGTCACCAATGGCTGGTCAGCTTGCCGGCGAACTACTTTGATTCTTGGCAGGAGCTTAAGCAAGCCTTCATCAACAATTTCATCGCTACTTGTGAACAACCAGGCAACAAGTATGATCTACAACGGATCTGAGATCAGAAAGATGAGTCACTGCGTGAGTACATCCGGCGTTTCTCAGAGATGCGCATCAAGGTCCCATCAATCTTCGGCAATGAGGCAATCGAGGCTTTCATCACTGGCCTCTGCTTCCACAACGCCCTAAGAGACAAGCTCCTCCAGAAGAGACCTGAATCGGTCACAGCGCTCCTATCCACCGCTAAGAAATATGCGGACGCCGACGACGCTAAGAAGATAATTATTGAAGAAGTAGCAAGGGTTCCACGCTCCGACCACCCCCCACACCACGATGACTACCGCGGCAACCATGGTCGGAACGACAATTTTGACCGCCGCAACCAGCGCAATGACTCCTGCGACCACCGCGACCAACGTAATCAGCGGTGTAACCGCCGTGATGATTACAGGAGCAAGCGTGCTCGGGAAGACGACGGCGAGGTCAATACCGTTAAAAAGGGTGGCGGACGTCGTAATTACGAAGACGACTACGCCAAAGCATTGAAGGGGCCCTGCCAGCTCCATCCTAAGTCAAATCATACCATGGAGAATTACCGTGTTCTCAAGTCTATCTATACGCGTCAACAGACTCCAGATACATCCGACAAGCCTAATGATGCAGGGGAATAGCGCAACAAGGATAACGACGACGATGATGCAGACCCTCATCACAAGTACGTCAAGCCAACCGATCGCGTGCACACCATCATCGGAGGCAAAGTGTCCATCGAGACCAAGCGGGAATGCAAGCTACTCGCCCGTGCTTGCTTGAACGTGGCCAATGCCGACAACCTCCTCGCCGATCCATGGCTCCCTCTATGGTCTCACCGCGAAATCTCTTTCAGCAGAAAGGACCAATGGGCCACAATACCTAAACCAGGATGTTTTTCCCTGGTCCTCGATCCTTGTATCAACAAGGTCCAGTTCGATAGAGTATTGATCGACGGTGGTAGCTCCATCGATATACTATTCAAGAACAGTCTGCCCGCCCTAAAGATAGCTCAGGCGGATCTTAAGCCATACGAGGCATAGTTCTGGGGTGTTCTCCCCGGACAGAGCTCTACACCTCTCGGGTAGATCACGCTACCTGTGCAGTTTGGGACCCCGGACCACTTCCGCACCGACTACGTCAACTTTGTGGTCACTGACTTCGACGGCACCTACCTTGCTATTCTTGGTCGACCGTCGCTCACCAAGTTCATGGCCATACCTCATTACATGTATCTGGTGCTCAAGATGCCTACCGAGAAAGGAGTCCTAACCCTCCGAGGTAATGTGTACGCCGCTTACACCTGCGAAGACGACAGTTTCAAAATAGCAAAGGCCCACGACCTCTCTATTCGCATGGCCGAGACCATGCTCGATGCTAAGAAGACCTCAGCCGACCACCTAGAGATCCCAAAGCTCGAGGCTCCACGCAAGAACATCAAGTCAAAGGAGCACAAGGTGATCCAGCTGGTCGACGGTGATTCCAGCAAAACGGCCCATATTGGGGCCAACCTGGATCCCAAATAGGAAGACACGCTCGTCGGGTTCTTGAGGAACAACGTGGATGTGTTCGCATGGAAGCCTGCCGACATGCCCAGTGTCTGGGGACTAGCCTCGCCTCGCCCGATGTCCGGAGGCTGGCTCCACCTCACCCCAACATCTGGGGGCTAGGTCTGCCTCACCCGACGTCTACGCGCTGCTCCTTCATAACTACGCACGTAGAAAAGGCAGTGCACTCAAGTCAACCGCAATACCGAGGACCATACCATGCATGCCTGTAGGAAGGTACCATCAGGATATGACAAGATGGGCGCTTTAAGCCATTTCAGACATGTTAGAACCCAAACAGTATTGTAGGCACCGACATTTGTCTTATAGTGTTGTGGGCACCACCATTTGCCCTCGGGTGCGGATCCTGACGGAAGCGTACGACAACCACTACTGTCCAGGAGGAAACTTGCATCATCTATAGTAATGGACATACGATCACTACATCGCCTGCTCCCTGTAGGGTCATAGATCAGCACCCTAGTCCATCGCGCCGACCGCCAGAGCAGGATGGGACATGACCACTTGCTGACAAAGCCAGAACATGGCATCATCAGCGGACAGACGCCTAGGACGGCCCTATTAGGATCAGCGGACATGCACCCAGCATGGAGCTATCCCTAGCACCGTCTGTCGTGTCAGCGGTGCTCGTTCAGAGGAAAAGGAAGACTTAGCATCTCGGTAGGACCTCCTTTGCCTTTGGTTTTTCTTCTTTCTCCCATCGAATGCAATACTAAAATCGGCTTTCTTTAGGAAGCGCCAGTAGATAATGACAAAGGCTATGATCAGCGCTAGGACAAAGCATGTTGGACTCTACAAAAAGGGAAAGATTAGAGTCCAAGTTATCTTAAATTAGGAATGTTTTTTCTAGAGTCAAAGATTGTGATGAGTCGTGCTTAGATAGGAGTCATGCGTAGGTCCCAGGTATAAATATCAAAGCCTGGCTATTGTAAAAGACACACAATCAATCAAATACTAGTTATTTATTTTTTTGGCTCTGGCACCCCTTAGGAGTAGGAGTAGAGTAGATCTCGGCAAGTTCTTCAGCAAGTATGGCTGCATCGATCTGTTCGACCTCCTCTGCTTTTTCTATAAGTACCATCATGGCTTATACCTCTGTTCATACGGCTGCATCAATCCGGTCGACCTCCACTATGACTCTGGTATAAGTTAGTTATCGACTCTTGTCTAGTTCAAGTATGGCTGCACCGATCCGGTCGACCGCCGCTGCTCGAACTAGATTAAGGTTATCGGTGTTTCGAACAAACATCGGCTAGTAAATTTATGATTGTTGCACGTTAGGCTCGGATGGTGCACTAAAGGACACGAGGTTTATACTGGTTCGAGCTAAATGTCCCTACGTCTAGTCTGCTACTGCTCATGTTATTAGTACCAAAAATGGTTTGTAGTATGGGGTACAAACGGTTGAGAGAGGGATGAGTCCCAAGTCTCTGATGGAGTGATCGAAAAGGTCGCTAAGAGCTTGGTCGCTGCTCAGTCGTGTGTGAAGTGTTGTGTGTGTTGAACTTATTCGTTCACCGTTGGTCCCCTTGGTGGGGGGCCCTGCCCTCCCTTTTATAGACCAAGGGGGGAGCAGGGGTTACAGATTGGAGAAAGAGGAAAATATCAAAGGTATTGAAGGTCCTTCGAGGGAGCCGGGTCTTCCTTTTTCCCTATGCCTACCCTGCTTAACACAGCAGACCATGTCAGAGGTGGCGTGTTCGCTGATCTTCGTAGGTCATACCCTGGCCTTTTTTAGCAAGTGGGTGCGTCCCATCCTGTGCCGGCGGACGGTGCGGCGTGCTAGAGAGCTGAGCTATGACCCCTCGGGGAGTAATAGGGGAAGTGACAATATGCTCATCACTATAGATGAGGTGACTTCTGCCTTGGACCATAGTGGCCATCGTATGCCTATGTTAGTATCCACACCCAAGGACTGAAGGCGGCGCCTACTACACTGTGGGACAAAAGTTGGAGCCTACAATACTATTCAGGCACTGTTACATCGGAAAGGACCTAAAGCGCCCGTCCCATCATAAACTGATGGTACTTTCCAGCAGGCATGTAGGGCATGGTCTCTGGTACTATGTTTGACTCAAACATCCTGTCATACCCTTTGCCTATTATTAGGAAGGAGCAGGGAGCAACCGTCGAGTGAGGCAGAGCCCGTCCTAGGACGTCGGGTGAGGCGGAGCCAGCCCTCAGGTGTCGGGCACGACGAGGCCTGCCATCATACGTCGGGGGAGGTGGAGCCAGCCCCTAGCCCTCAGGCAAGGCAGAGGCCAGCCCCTAACCATCGGGCGAGGCAGAGGCTAGCCCTTGGGGGTCGAGCGAGGCGGAGCGGCGAGGCGAAGCCCTCCCTCGGACGTCGGGCAAGGTGGAGCCAACCATCTATCGCCCGGGCAAGAAGAATATCAATGCCCTTGTCTAGCTAGAAGCATCAACGTTCGATGGTTTTTAGTCCTACCTCATTGGGTACCCCAGTATTAGGTCCTCGACAAGAGCCCTCGAGCCCTCAGGTGATTTGGATAGAGTCGCCCGAAGGGATGTCGATTTGTTAGAGGGTGCGCGCGAGCGCACCCATCGAGTGTAGCCCCCGAGCCCCTGGGTGATTCGAATTGAACCACCCGGGGGGTAATTTCAGATCCTTCATGGGTAAGGCTGTGGGATTCGGTTTTTGTCAATTGGAAAGTTTTAAGGGAAACCTGGTATCCTGTTCGTAGGGATTTTGTCTAGGGTCTGCCTAGCTGGGGCTTGATCGTGGAACGAGGCCCTACCAATGTTTGCGTACCTATGTCTTAGTCGCTCGCGGTACCTGTCCCTTCTAGGGATGGCCATCGAGACTGTTGGGCCGGCCCTTGGGTGTTCTGGGCCTATACAGGCCAGAAGGGAAATCTTCTAACCCGTGTCCCCTCTGTGGGAAAAGAGTCCGATCCACTCAGGAAGATGAACCGCCCGGCGTGATTTTGGTGGGAAGGGATAGGGATCACTGGCGCGTATCCTGCGGCGTGACGTGGTGGTGTGTCGTGGTAGGCTTAGAGATTGAGATGGACGGTTGCCCTTCTCGCGTCTGTTGCCCCTATAAAACCACAGGATTTGCTCCTAGGGTTCCATACTTTGCCTTTTTGCCTTCGCATCGTCTACCTCCACTGCCAATCGCCAGCGCCTCCCATACTCGTATCGCGACCGCCGCCAAGCTTGCACCCGCATTGCAGCCACCATTGAGCTCGCGTCCTCTCTCCTTCCACTCATTTTAATGGAGCTGTGGGGCAGATCTAGCATCACCCCTTAGCGCCTAGAGGGCCTCGTTCACCATGGCCTCCTTCGCCCGCTGACTACCGCCGAGGAGTGGCGGCTGCCTGGTGATGAGGACAAACCGTCGTCGCTCGAAGGGTATGTCGTGTCTTTTGCCCACTTCCATGAGCGGGGATTCGCCATACCTGCTCACCCATTCCTTCGGGGGCTATTGAATTACTACCTAGTGGAGTTGTAGCACCTTACCCCCAATGGGATCTAGCACATCGCGGCGTTCGTCGCCCTATGCGAGGGGTTCTTAGGGATCGATCCCCATTTCAACCTGTGGCAGCATATCTTCACCGTCAACCTTCTAAAGGGGTGGGTCGGGAAGTAGGAGCTGCCCGCGCTGGTGGGATGCGCCAGCATTCACCTCTGTAGCAATCGGTCAGATGTGTATCTGCTAATGTGTCTGTCCACCTCTAACAAGGGGTGGCATTCGCAATAGTTCTATGTCAAGGATGACGCCGCTGACCCCCTACCAGTCTTCTCTAGGTGTGTCATCAAGGAGGCCCTAGGTTCATGGAGGTGGGGCGTCCCAATCAAGGAGAAGAAAACATCGACGACCTTCTCACTGCCCTCTAGACTTTGAAGGATAGGGGTGTGAAGGGTTTAGGGATCATCGGCGCCTACCATGCGGGGAGGGTGGTGTCACTGATGGCGTGCGTGCTTCCCCTGCCCTAGATGGTGCCCAGAGCGCTGTCCGAAGGGACAGTGCTTGTCGATGAGGCGCTACCTCCGTCTGAGGTGGCACAGCACATTAAGGAGGCGATGGAGCCTTCGAAGGACTCTGCTGGTGTCGTCCTCGATTTCGTGTTCCTAGTGCTGGGGCATCCCCCCAATGCGGCCGGAGCCGGGGTTTATTGACTTCGTAAGTTTTCCTTCTCCATACTCCTTTTTTGCTTGAATTTCTGACCCCTTGAAGCTGACCCTGGGGATGGTGGGACCAGCCGGGGGGTTTATTCTTCAAGGATAGTCTGGCTCCGTTGTAGACGGATCGGACACTAGCAAAAGCGAATTGTATCATGGCCGAGTGGGACAAAAAGTCGAGGGAGCTTAGGAAAAAGAAGCTATTACAGAAGTAGCGAGTGCGTGATCGAGGAGAAGAGATAGGTAGTGACAACGACGACGATGACGACAATGAGGTAGCCATCGGCGTGGATTGGGATGTCCTAGTGGACGAGGATATGCTGATAGGTGCCCACAAACCCATGTGGGGACCCTTCCCGTTCCATGCAGAGGGAAGCGAGTTTGTGAGATCTGTGGAGTTGGGCTGAACCATCGGCCCATCCACAGGGTTAGTGAGAGCCAGAGAATCTACCGTCCCAACTAGGGTGCTGCCGGAGGATCGATGGATGGGAGGCGGATCGGCCGCCGCCCCTGAAGCATCGACGAAGAGGGGCGGCTCTGTTGCGGCGCCCTCGGAGATAAGGCAGGCCAGCCACCTACCCAGGAGCAGAGAGCAGGCTCGAAGCGGTCCTGCCCAGATGAGTCAGAGCAGGGGTCTAGGGGTTCATCCCCGAAATGTTCCCGCTGCCCCAAGGCGTCGAAGTAGGCCACTGATTCCCTTGTTTTCCCCCCTTTTATTCTTCTCTTCCGACCTTATGCCTTTTTCCTTCTTGCAGATTCTTGCGACGAGGTCGCTCTCTGGGGCTGGCGCCCAAGAAGAGCCTTGCCCTTCAGGTAGGGTGGACGGCGCTGCCCAACATCGCCTCTGTTTTGGGCAGGAGTGGCGCTGATGCTGTAGCCTCGTTGGCCGATTCGACGGCACCCGCTATGGTGCCCATGCCCTCGGTGGTCGCCGAGCAAGCGGCGTCCCCTGTGGCGGGCGCAACACTGCCAGCCGAGGGTCTGGCATCACCGGTGGTGGTGGTGGCTATGACCGCTCCAAGCCAGGAGCAGCCGGACGCCGCCCCGGTGGTGTCTAAAGGGGTGGTGCAATCTGTGTCTCCGGCGGCCCAAGTGACGGTGCCCGATGTGGGCCGGTCGGAGAAGGATGTGGCCAGATCGCTCCCGACCCTAACGAGCCAGGTGCAGTCAGACCCTAACGTGCCTCAGTCTTCATGTATTCTTGTGTTTTCATATTTTTGATACCGGTCCTCTTTTCAGTGTATCGTTGCTCGTAGCCAAAACAAATCTTGGTTCCTCCATGATCAAAAAGCGGAAAGGGATCACCTTACCGAGGAGTCCCGTCTACGAGGAGATGTGGGCGCACAGCTCGCTGCCACCTAGCAGCGGGAGGCTGAGGCACGTCGGGACATGGAGGAAATCCATGGGATGTTTGAGGACCTGTCAGCGAGGGTAAAGCTAGACGAGGAGGTGGCCGCTAGGATCCAAAAGGAGCGATATGAGCTACTTTAGAAGGATGCCGAGGCTGGTTAGCGGGCCATCGAGGTTCTGGCTGAGCTAGAGACAGAGAGGGATCTCCGGCGGAAGGCCGAAGAAAGGTCCATGGCCCTGCAATAGAGGGCGAACTAGGATGCCAAGGTGATCTCCGAGCTGTGTCGGGAGCTAGACGAGCTACGCTGGACCGAGGAAAGACTTTGCTCGGAGCGTAGCATGACCCACGAGGAGTGCGACCGGGCCATTCGAGAGCACGGCGAGGCACGTTGGGAGGTCATGGCCCTCTGGGCGGATCTTGGAGATGCGGTGGTTCGAAGGCTGGAGGCTGAGGAAGTTTCTATCGGGCTAGCCACAGAACTCGCCGAGGTGTGGGGGATCCTTTGAGCTAAAAGTGATGAGCACGATCTTCTGTGTGCTGCCATCGTGGTGGTCTGCGATGACCTATAGGTGGCGCAAGGAGAGGGGATCGACTCCCTCCTAATTCATACCGCTAGTATCATGGTGTGGGTGGGCCAGCTTGAGGAGGACACCTTCCATGCCAGGATCACCCAAGCCTTCGCTATTGCCCATTCTCATTATGATCAGGAGATCAACTTGGAGGTAATGTGCCAAGGCATCGTGCCTGTCTATGAAGACCCCGAGCTAGATGAGATTGAGAGAGCGGTGACTCCCCTTACATGGAACCTGGCGAACTAGTTGAAAGAAATGGTTCTCCCTCCATGGAAGTAGTTAGTTGAATAAGTTTGATAAACATTTATCCGTAATATGTGAACTAGTGTCGGTACTTCTAAAAATGGATTTGTGACTTTGTTTTGCAATTTTGTTTTGTTTGTTTGATCTTACCTTCTTTCTTTTTTGCAAATGGAGAAAGATTTACGCGATCTGACCCCTTCATTTGTTAAGATTGTAGGACTCAAGGTGTTTAGGGGAAACTTTGATTGTGCTAGCGAGCAAAATTACCGTAGCCGTCTGGGCATGGGCTTTTTGCAGTCTTACCTATTTGTTCCCCCAAACCTTGTTGCCAGTCTCGATGCAAGGAAAAGGTCTGATGAAATGAGTTTGTTTCAAAAAAAAGAAAGGAGGTACTCGTACCTTTATCAGCCCTCGAGTGAGATCTGACCCCTTGTGGTCGTTGGGGTCGGATGTTACTAGAGACCGGACCTCGAACTTATGTTTGTATTCGAACGTATCCTTTACTTAGGACTTTGGTGATCACTGCATGACCGTGCATATCCCTCTTGGATCAAGCGGCTCAAGCCGCCGAGCCCCTTAGGGTCTGATAGGGACTGGCCGTGTTTCGCGCATTACCCTATCCTTGGTTTCTGCAACCAGAGGGGCTGAGTTGACGATACTTGCCTCGATGGCTCGAGTGTCGCACTCAAAGAGCTCGCTAATGGGTTAGTTCGTGTGAAATCTGGGTCCATCATTCCCTGACGGGGTCGGTAGAGCCCTCATGTGGCATTTCACTACTTCTTAACCCGCCTCCCAGCAGATGCCCAAGCCGTTTGATAGGCTCAGGTGGCCGGTTGGCCTCTCCTCGATGGAGATTCTGTGGGTTTGGCTTGGGGTTAGAATCAAATGAGAAAGGTCAAAATGTCCCTGTCCGCTTCTGAGCAGGGTTGGGCAAGGCCGTTGGGGCTCATTTCTGTTTTTTCTCCCCTGGCTCTGTTTGACGCAAGGCGGCCTCGAGCCCTTTGCGGGCCGGCCTTCAAACCTTGGTTGGTCACTGCTCATATTGAATGAGGCAGCTACCGCTTCGTGATGCGACATGAAGCGTTGGGATGCAGGGATTTGTATATGCAACATTTGGATGTATGGATTTAGCGTACAATTTAATTGAAACGAAAGCGGGGGGGGGGGGGGGGGGTCGATAACGTTACCCTGGTGGTGTGAGCGACGGGAAGCTTTGACCAATTTTGTCCATGCAGGGTTCGGGTCCGACGTCTGTGATGAGGTCGGCGTAACCTGTATAAACACTGCCATTTTTGTTTCTGTTTCTCGGTGGCGATTTGAGTCGTTCGATTGATTTTTAGGTGACCTGACAGTTTCTCCTCAAAGGAGATTCTACAGGAGGGGTCCCTCAAACCCCTCTTAGGAAGTCGGGAGCCAAAGCTTATGGTGTGGGGAACTGTGAATTCAATTATGCTGGTGAACAAAAACACTGTAGCCATTGGGGCGTAGGGTCTGACAGTTCGTCCAGTTGTATTCAAAGTTTTATACCCACACGCCGTGCTTCTGAGGGTTTCCACACAAAGATGTCTTTGTTGTCGTAGAGGAAGTCGATGAGCGTGCTTTCCTATTTGGAGGAGAGTGTGGTACCAATGCGTACCATTTTACCCTTGGAGCTGCTGGGATCTATGAGGACCTCCCTGGAGCCCTCGGCCGATTCGAACGACCCGGTCGACCTCTTTGCGTTGGGCGCTCCTTCGGCGACCTCCTCCCTGAGGGTGGTGAGCTCCCCGGAGGCGATAATCGCTGTGGACGACAAGCGGATACCTTCCCGAGTGCGGGATGGCGTCCGGATGGTCGGTCTGATCGAAGGTTATGGTGGACTCCGGCCATCGGAGAAAAAGGGGTGTGGCCGGCTGGGCCATGTAGACTTGGCGGCATGCGACCTTCTGATGATGTTTGGAGTCGTAGGCCGTTGATCCTTCGAAGATCATGAGGTAGCCATCTAGCATTGGAAAGCCATCATCCTTCTCCTCAGCGTCGTTCCTAGCGGGGGCGGGTTCCTTCCCCTGTTCCCCTTTGTTGGAGCCTCCAGACAGGAACTTCTGGATGAGGCTACAGTCCTTGAGCAGATGCTTTATGGGGAAGGTGTGGTTCGGGCACGACCCCTCGAGCATTTTCTCGAAGTGGTTTGGAGCGCCCTTCGTAGGCTTCTGACCACCCTTGCGGTCAGCAGCAGCCACGAGTGGGTCCTCACGCTGTTGCTTCTTGTTTTTCCTTTCGGCGGAACGATTGGAGGTGCCTTCGCCGGCACCCTCGTCTCGCCTTGCCTTGCCCTCGAGGCGATCGAAGATCGCTCCGACCGCCTCTTCTCCTGAGGCGTGGCTGGTGGTGATGTCTAGGAGCTCCTTGGTGGTCCACGGGCCCTTGTGTCCTAGCTGATGAACCAAGGACTCGCAGGTCGTTCTAGACAGGAAGGCTCCTATCATGTCAGCGTCGGCGACGTTGGGAAGCTCGTTGCACTGCTGGGTGAAGCGTCGGATGTACCCATGAAGGGTCTCACCAGCCTTCTGGTGATAGTTTTTGAGGTCCCATGGGTTCCCAGGGCGTTTGTATGTGCCCTAGAAGTTTCCCACGAAGATCTCCTTTAGATCCGCCCAACTCTGGATTGCGTTGGGCAGCAGGTGTTCCAACCATGCCCGAGCCGAATTGGCCAAGAACAGTGGAAGGTTGCGGATAATGAAGTCGACATTATCTGTACCACCGGCTTGACAGGTAAGCCGATAGTCTTCAAGCCAAAGCCCAAGGTTTGTCTCCTCGGAGTACTTAGGGATATTAGTAGGTGGGAATGCAGCGTTGAGGATGTGCCGACTGAAGGCCTGAGGCCCTAGGAGGTCAGGGCTCAGGCTCTGGTCCTCACCGCTGTCATAGCATCCGCTATGTCGAGGATGATAGCCGTGGTGGGCTCCTTCCCTTGGGTCGTTGTAGGCGTGTCTACGGGAGTCGAGGGTGCTACGTGTGTTGTGGTTGTGGCCGAGACATTGATGCACTAGGATTGCAGCGCACTGCCCGTCACCTTGTGGCACCTAGTGGATGGATGCGTCCCTGGCGAGACATACCGATGGCGCATGCTGGCTGGTGTCGGGCTCGCATCACCGAGACAACGAGCTCTCTGCCTGCTGTGCTGCCGCACGCTCAAGTAGTGTGCGGATTTCACGGTGGGCCCGGCGATCCTCGGGCGTTGCAGCCTCTGGAAGGCCACGGAGCAAGGCCGTTGCGGCGGTGATGTTCTAGGTTGCCCGAGCAAAGTGGGGAAGGGTTTCATCATCGGCGATGATCCTTCGGTTTACGTCATGGGCCACGGCGCGTGTGTGCCCTCCATCTCCGTGGCACCTGATCTCCTCGTCGATCTTCTCATACTCTCGAACAAGTTGTTGTCCAGCCTCGTCTATCTCCCACTTTTAGGCTCTTAGTTGCTCTACCCCCATGTGAGGTGGGACGGCTATCCCTCTCTCGGTTACACCACTATGGTTGCCTCCCGGGGTAGTCTCCTCCGTGGAGATGCTTTCGATGAGTCCCTCAGAGGTTTCTGCCATAAAACATTCCTAGGAGGGATGATGGCTTCCCCTACCAGAGTCAGAGTCAGAGTCTAACCTCGGCCCCTCCGCGAGGAGGCCGTGGAGGGATTCCGTAGCGCTTTTGATCATCCCTACGAACTCATTGTTCGAGGGGGACAGGATCATGTGTTGTGCCACAAGGTGGCTAACGGTCGCCGCGGCGTTGCGGAGATCGAACGAAAACGTGGTCAGGGTGCTCCGTGTGGAGTGTTTCAGAGAGAGCGTGAGGTGGCGTGGGTCCTCCCTGGATAGCTGTGGTCCAAGGGAGAAGTCGGGCTGGCACTCAAGCCTCCTGTTGTTGACGTTGACGGAGGGAAAAGACTAGATGGCCATGTGGGCCAGTGCCAACTCTCCTCCTAGTGTGACAATGAAGTCCAGGTCACCGAAATGCATATGTGCGCCTAGAACCCAGCTGATTGCATGGTTAGCCATCCGTGGCCTAATTTGGAACGCACAAAGTCCCCTACTTGGCGCACCAACTGTCGGTGTTTCAAACAAACATCGGCTAGTAAATTTATGATTGTTGCGCGTTAGGCTCGGATGGTGCACTAAAGGACACGAGGTTTATACTAGTTCGAGCTAAACGTCCCTACATCTAGTCTGCTACTGCTCATGTTATTTGTACCTAAAATGGTTCATAGTAGGGGGTACAAACGGTTGAGAGATGGACGAGTCCCAAGTCTCTGATGGAGTGATTGAAAAGGTCGCCGAGAGCTTGGTCGCTGCTAAGTCGTGTGTGAAGTGTTGTGTGTGTTGAACTTATTCATTCGTCATTGGTCCCCTTGGTGGGGGGCCCTGCCCTCCCTTTTATAGACCAAGGGGGGAGCAGGGGTTACAGATCAGAGAAAGAGGAAAATATCAAAGGTATTGAAGGTCCTTCGAGGGAGCCGGGTCTTCCTTTTTCCCTGTGCCTGCCCTGCTTAACACGGCAGATCGTGTTAGAGGTGGCATGTTCACTGATCTTCATAGGCCATATCCTAGCCTCTTTTAGCAAGTGGGTACGTCCCATCCTGTGTCGGTGGACGGTGTGGCGTGCCAGAGAGCTGAGCTATGACCCCTCGGGGAGTAACATGGGAAGTGACAATATGCTCGTCACTATAGATGAGGCGATTTCTATCTTGGACCATAGTGGCTGTCGTATGCCTGTGTTAGTATCCATGCCCGAGGACTGAAGGCGGCGCCTACTACACTGTGGGACAAAAGTTAGAGCCTACAATACTATTCATGCACTATTACGTCGGAAAGGGCCTAAAGCGCCCGTCCCATCATAAACTGATGGTACTTTCTAGCAGGCGTGTAGGGCATGGTCTCTGGTACTACTGTCGACAGAATATCATCGGCAGTCCTCCGAGGGGTATCCCATGAAGGTAGATTGATCGGCAGAGGAGCATGTAATCAAGAACAAGAAGGCAATAGAGACACACGAGTTATATAGGTTCAGGCCGTCAGTACGACATAATACCTTACTCATGTGGTCTGTTGGTTTGTATTAGCTATCATATGATTTCTCGTGATTTTGTAGAGGGTCCCTGCCTGCCTTATATAGTCCGGGGGGCAGGGTTACAAGTCGGTTAGATCTGAGAGATAACCAGAAAGTAATAGCAGATTACAAGAATCATGGGATCGTACGTATCCTAACAGATCTCGTAACATCTTCAGCATATCCTCCCCATGTCTTGCGGGAGGCACTGAGTAGAATCGTGCCCCGTAAGGCTTCTTCTCGTGGGCTGGGCTGCCCCTGGAGGCATAGCCCATGTGGTCTGCCATGGGTATCTGGGGTCGTACCCCCCATAGCTAGTCCCCAAGCGCCTTGTACCCGTTATGCAATGCCGTCTTGAGCTTTTCCAAGCAGGTGCAAACCAAAACCGAGCTGTCTAGATCATGGTCCGACCACCATAATGAATCGCCGAGCAGTTGTGAGCAGCTGCCGAGCAGCGTGCAACATCGCCGAGCAATGTGTTTCGAGCACGACTTGACATAAGGGTGTAAGGAGCTCAAGTCCAGCATTGAAAATTTCTGCGTAGTAAAACTAAGTGTGCCCACTTAGAGTCCGACCAGGAGGGAAAGATAACCTTCTTTAGCTTTGAGAGGCACAGAGTCTTTCAGAAAAAACAAACACATTCACCGCAAGGTGAAGTGTGCCCACTTAGTCCCCGAGCCTGACAGTAGGTGATGTAGTCATGTGGTGTCAGGGATAGAAACAAAGAAATAACAAAAACCAACCGAGTAGACAGCTAGTCCTCGTGTTTCAGGTGAAATTATCGGATAAATTAAACCATGGAGAAAAATCAGAGTAATGGCTGGATAGTAACGGTTACTGAGCCTCATTAAATTGCGGAGAAATCGGCGATTATTTGGCGGCGATAAATGAGTGACATGGGCTGCTGTTGCGTGAAGGCCCAAGTTGCGGCCCATTAAACCACGTTGGAGAAGTCAAAGTAGCGCTGATCGCGGGAACGGTTTCCCAAAAACCCTCAGATGAAAAGAAAGGTGGGGAAAGTGCTTTATAACCGTGCCGCCGCATACCTCGCCGCCTACCTCTGCCACTCTACCCTGCTTCCTTCCTTCGCAATCCCTACGCTCCACATTCCGTACCAACGCAAGCACTCGCCTCCAATCTAGGACCAAATCAGAGAGAATGGCGCCAAAAAAGGGAGCCACAAAGCCGAGGAAGGCGGCCACCAGAGCCAGCCACGACGAAGAGTGGGTGCCGTTGAAGACGAGGGCGGCGGATCTCAACAGAATGGTGGCGGCGAGCATTCTCCCAAACCACCTCACTGCCGGATGGCGGCCGGCTAGTGGTGAGCCCTTTCCAACACCTCACACTGATGAGGCTGTAGTATTTGAAGATTATTTCTGGCGAGGATTAGGGTTTCCTGTCCACCCCTTTCTGAGGGATCTTATGGAGTTTTGGGCAATTAGCCTCTACAATCTGCATCCCAACACCATACTGCACGTGTCGATCTTTATCCATTTCTGCAAGGCGTTTCTTGGTGTTCTTCCACACTTCAACCTCTTTAGGCACCTGTTCTGTCTGACGAAGAAAGGGGGCAGCGGTTCTAAGGTGGACGGCGGCATGTACCTATAGCCCAGGGATGGGATGGCCAGTGAATACATCAACGTACCACTAAACACCTCCCTGAAAGGTTGGAACGCCAGATGGTTCTACATCAAACAAAGTCACCCAATAATTCGATGCGACGTCCACCACATCCCGGTGAACCATAGTAGCTGGTCGGAGAGACCCAACAGTGTTGACATGGAGCAAGTAATGGAGCTTCTTGACTTGATTAAGGGCGTGGAGCTTAGGGGTGAACTAGTTGTAGCTAGCTTCATAGTGCGCCGCATCCAGCCCTATAAAGAGAGGGCCCACCCGACGTTCGATGACAAAGGTGACAACGATGGTACCCGGGAAAGCACAGACTGACTATCGAAGAAAGAAGTAATAGACCGAGACATGGACCTATTGACTACCAACGTCTCATTCAGCTGGCCACAAGGAACGAAGGCCTTCAACTGCACCAATCCGCCTCCTCAGGTAACCATTTCATTTCACATTGATCAGGCGTCGATTGCTGAACAAAGGACTGACTTACTTATGTAAAGATCCATTCGCAGGATAGGGCAATATACTTTTCAAATGTGCCGAGAGCCAATTGGCCAAAAGGAGTAGACATCTAGCGGCCGCTATAGCCCGAAGAGGAGGAGCCGAGCACCTCGTTGGCTAGTCCATCCCCGATATCGGAGAAGATCCATGGGAAAAGACCAGTGGTAGATGAGCCAGCCCAAAAAAGGAGAAAAACCGCAAGCTCCACTACACACAAATCGGGCAGCATCTCGCTTGGTGATGACCGAACAGCTCGACCATGAAGGACCATAGTGCTGGAGTGGTCTAACGATGATGAAAACTAGACAGCGCATCCACCGAGCATGAAGGAGCCATTGAAGGGTGCTAAAGTCCCCGAGCAGCAAGCAAGGGAAAGTCATGCGTAGGCAATGACGGAAGTCCCGGTGGTGCAGACGACCGGAGTCCCCGAGCAGCAAGGGGGGAATAACCACAGAGCAGCACACAGAGGGGGCTCCAGGGCACCAAGCAGAGCAGCAGTCTGCTATAGAAGAGCAGGAACCCTCCCATCAAGTAGACCAAGCAGCAGCACCTGGGGGATCAAGCAGGCATCGCCTGTTCAAGAAATTGAATCAGAAGACCAAACCATAAGTATCTTTGCCTTGGAGTAATAATATTGGTCCTTGATTTCTTCCAGGTACTGACACGCCGATATTATGCAGGGCAACACTGAGGCCCGGACCTGTAGTAGGAATAATGTCGACTACTCCCGTTCAGGAGTCCTCGAGTGCTCGACAAATAGAGGAAGGGCCAGCCGCCACTGCCAGCGGTCCTGGCGGCGGTGAATCATTGGCGCACACAATAGGCGTGTCGGTGACAGCCACCGAGGCTATGACTGAAAACATCGGTACTTTGGAAGCAGAAGCTGCAGCTAACGTTGATGCGCCAGAGGCTGAGGAACCAACTCCGACGATGGCCGAGGAGCAACTTGCACCGCCCGCAGCGACGTTAGGAGTGGTCGGAGCAGCTGTCCGACCATAGAGTCCCCCAGTGGTGCCTCAAGCGATGGTGGAGGAGGACGAGGTTGTGGAGATCGAGCGTGCCGTACCTAAACCCTAGTCTATCCAGATTCTCCAAAAACATGGGGAAGAGGTAGTAATTGTCAAGGAAGAAAACACCACCAGGGAGATAAAGAGGTTGAAATCCGTCGTTGCTGGAGTTATGACTCAAATCGAGGTGAGTACCGCGCCTAAAATACTGATACATGTTGTTGGAGACCAAAGTTTATCAATAGCATTGTTCATCCGCAGAGGATAGCTCGAACAGCCGAGCAACGGCACCAACTGATGAAGAGGATGGAGCCCCTAGCCGAGGAGAACAAGAAACTCCGGGAGGCATTAAATCTTTCGGAAAAGAGTATTAAGAGGGCCCAGTGCGAATGGGACCTTGCGGAGTCTAACTCGCGGGACCTAGAACATCAGAATGGGGTTCTGTCCGAGCAACTGATGGTTGCATCCGAGCAGCTAAAGAAGAAATCCGAGCAACTAGCGATTGTATCCGAGGAACTAAAAAATATGTCCAAGCATTTGGGCAAGAAAACCAGAGAGCTCAAAAGTAAATATGAGCCGCTCGATCAGAAGAGCAAGCAGTTCGAGAATGTATCCAAGCAGAAATCTGGTACACTTTATCAACGAATGTACTTTGCAATAGTTGGATATCCATTTTTTCGATAACTGTTTGGTTTGCAGAGCAAGATGCAGAACTCAGCTAGCTACGCCAGACCATCGAGCAAATCTGACAAGACAAAGCGAAAGAGTCAGAGCGAGCAAATAAACTGGCCGAAGAACTAAAAGCTATATACCCCCTGATTAGAAATAATGTTGTAGTACTTTTCTGGCATGACGAACCATTGTAATGCTTGTAGATTACCGCCATAAAGCCTAGGCACAGTTCGATGTGCTGGTGTAGGAAGCCAAGGTCCAAAAAGACAACTTCAACACTATAGCCGCCGCAATAAAACCAGTACTCGGCTGCATCGATATTGAACTGACGCCTCATCCTGACGGTAGGCAGCAAGGGTCAGACATCATCATCCAGAGATGCAAGGCAGTGTCGGATACCGTGAGAAGGGGTACCCTAAGCAAGAACCAAAAAATGACTACTTAGACTTCGTAAAGATCGAAACCAGCCAAACACCGCTGGCCTCGGCCGATTCTCCGACTTGCCTGAGGCCCCCTTACCGCTGACCTCGGGCGATCCCCCACCGAAGGCCTCGGCCGACCCCCTCTCGTCGCAGGCCTCGGCCGGGCCGCCGACCCTCCGTCTCGTGCGAGGCGGGCTCGGCAGCACTCCGCTGCCTCTTCCTTCACCCGTCCCTCTATCAAAACGTCATGTCGCATTAACTCAGCCAACTGCTGCCCCTGACATCGGCCGCATGCTCGGCACAGTACGACGGGATGGCCAACGAGACAGGAGGCAGGACTGGGCAGGGGTTACCCGCCACTGTGCCAACCACTATGCACATGGTTGACGCCCATGCCTCACTGTGCTGCCAACCCCTGCTCCGAGAACAACGCAGCGTGGGGAGCCACGTCTGGGATACTGTGGCCTCGGAATCAGTACCCAGGACCAATAATTCCCTCCAAGGCCTCGGCAGTTTGCTTCAGGGGCTCGGCAGCCTGAGGATCCATGTCCGCCGAGTACCCCACGATGGCTCAGCCTCGGCATCCGCAGAGCCACGGCTCCCTACGACGTCATCGCACGATGGCCAGCACGTCGCCCGCCATGTCCTGCCTCAAGCTGTACTGGAGCCCCACGACGCAAGACCAAGTATGGCCGGCGCGTCACTTCTGCACGACAAGGACGGGGCCACTCCATCGACCATACCACAACAGTCGCTGGCTACAGGGCTCAGACATGCCACCCATTTGTAGAGCGCTATGTAGCAACATATGTACGTTCCTAGTTCTCCCTTAGAGTATAAAAGGGAGGGACCGGGGCCATTTCTAGGAAGAGCAATGGGCAGAAAAACAAACACACCGATAGAACTACACACTTCTACGCTGCTTGAGAACAACGCCTCAAGCAGCCCGCACCACCCTGGCCGAGACCTGGGGCTAGCCCCCTCTCTCACCTAGCTTGTAACCCCCTACTACGAGCACTTCGGTGCAAGGAATACAAGATCGACCTCTCAGACTGGACGTAGGGCCTCGATTGCCTGAACCAGTATAAACCTTGTGTCGCTTTGCATCACCATCCGGAATCGGGAGCACGCAGAACAAATTCACTCATCGGTTGAGGGACCCCCGGTTCCAAAACACCGACAGTTGGCGCGCCAGGTAGGGGCCGCTGCATGTCGCTTTCGTCATCCCAGCAGGACCCGGATGGCAGACCCCATACGACCATTGCGTCTCGGCACCGTAGTTTGGTTCGGGAGCCTAGAGTTCATGTCTCTAGGGCATGAGTACGACATGGTGCTCCTCACTCCTCGAGCCCCGCCGTCTGACGATGAAGTCACGCCCCGGCAGCCCAGGCGTAGGCGGCGCCCGGGCGGCCGCTCTCACCGCGCTCACCAGGCACGATGCGAGGAAGGCCACCCCAACGCTACGCGAACCCGAGGCGGCACACCACTCCCCGCCGATATCCTACGACCAGCTGTTGGTGTGGGGTCCCTGGCTAGGGACCTGTCTGGCCTGAGCATGGACAAAGGAAAATCGCCGGTGGCTCACGGCGATGCCCAGTCGTCTAGCTCCGCTCCACCACTCCCTGAAGAGTCAACCCCGGCGGGGCAGAATATGGAGACGGCACCATCCCCATACCCCTTTGGGTTGAGAAATGCCGCCGCCTCTTATGCCTACGCTTACATTGCCGCTCACGAGCACCCTTCAGAACGCCGCCAGCGCTTCGCTCTCGACCCGAGCACCCGCTCCGACTCCTCGGATGAGGACGAGGCATGGCTCGGGGTGGATTTCTCCGAACTCCACAACCCTGGGGCTTTGCGCTAATTCTTGGCCGCAAGCGACTACTGCCTCGGCTATTCCGACTCCGATGACGAAGGGACTTACGATCCATCTCGTGAGTGCTTCCACGTTGGGCTCGGGATGCCAATAGCAAGCGAAGAGGACGAGAGGACAGGCAACCATTCCTCGCCCCGGGCAGGGGCGGGCGATGCCACACTTCCGCGTCTCGAAGCCCCGACAGCACGGAACGAGAATCCCGTCCGCGGGGAGCATCGACGCCCAGACCTGGAGCAGCTCCGTGAGCTTCAAGCCAAGGTCGAACAAGACCGACTCCTTCTGCAACAGCTATGGGACACTCTCGAGCAGGAGCAGCAAGGGCGCGGTGAGGGTGGAGGAGCCCGACGGAGGGCCCACGACGTCCATCACCGCATCAGCTGTCACAGAACCGACCAATTTATAAGAGCACAAGTACAAAAACAATCGCCGGAACGATCAAATTCTCGAACTTGAGCCCATATAAACCCGGTAGTCAACCGAAATCTCGAAGGATTTCAAACCAACTTGCATACAACCAAGATCACAGTAATTCAACATAACATATCGTACGTTACAACATTTCGCATACGTTCGCAAATAGGTTACATCATCACAGAGTCATTGTTATTACAAAACAAGTCTTGTAATCATGCGGAAGCAAATAGTTTAACTCACACACCGAGTTCAAATACACATACTGGTTTACTGATCACAGACCGCAAAAGCATTCAGATAAGAGAAAGGAGATCATGCCCATGATCTAGTCCTCATCACCCGCCGGGTGGAGACAATACTTGCAGAATCCCTGATATAGGAGGTCATCTGCAACAAGGGGGAATAAACCCTGAGTACGGGAATGTACTCAGCTAGACTTACCCGTCGAAAACCAAACAAATGACACCAAGGATTATGCATAGCTTAATGTAGTGGAGCTGGCTGACCCTTTCTTTTTGCAGAAAAGCATAAGTAATAATGATCAACTCTTAACCTGAACTAGCAGTGACTTTTTAGCCATTAACCTGTCATCTATATTAGCACCTGTACTAAGCAATCATTTTATTAGGGTGCAAACATTAATAACCATATCAGGTATTCATTGTGGCAACCTTATCATCATCCATTTAACCATATCGTTAAATTAATTGAATCTACGTTGCCGCTGCTCAGTCAAGTTCTCACTATCCGGGAGAGACGGCGATTCGAATCGATTCCTATCCAGCTGGAGGGGTATTCCTAAACACAAACCCTGCTTCCCCCGTCAGGGTCGCAAACAAGTCACCTTTGGTACGATTCAGGAGTCGCGAGTCCGAACAGATCGACATTCTCAGAGACCCACTCTGCCAAGGTCGTTCGGGACTTTAACCCGCCTTGGACTTATGCCAATGGCTCTCCGCACATCCTTACTACCTCCAGAATGTCGCCACTGCTCGCGTCCCCGGCCTGAGTCGAGCTACTAGGCTTCGCGGTCGGAACGACTTATCCGGCCAGCTAAGTGTTAGGCTGCGTTCAACATGACATGAGGACGTACAGCGTATCGGTCCTTAAACGACTCAGACGGAGTCACTATGTTCAAACCTACACAAGACCCCGCCCGGTCTTAATTCATTATTCACATGGTTCTTTTCCACGATAGCAAATATAGCCAACCGTGATCCACCTCATCCTAAAGCTCGCAGGTGACAGGAAATCACCTGACTTCTACCGCACTACGCATGGCTAAGCATTTTAACCCGTTCCTGAACTTAATTAGGATTCCAGTGCGATATCTGGACAAGGAAGGATATATAATGCAGCAATTGGTTCCAACCAATTCCTATACTTAATGCATCATCAACAATAAAAGATACTCAATGTATTTGTGAAAACATAGGAGGCTTAATATGCTCCGGGGCTTGCCTTTCAGGAACGAGGAAGGCTGGTGGTCAGGGCACTCGGGCAATTCCTCCGCGGCGACTGCTTCGTCGGCTTCCTGCACCTCGGGTTCCTCCTCCTGGTTGGCTCCCTCGAACTCCAGCAACGTCACTCCCTCCGGCACACCTATTGCATGAATGCGCAAGATAAATATCATGGATGCACATGTATGAAGGTCGGGGATGCTCGGGGAATGCACATGTTCGCTGTAGTTTGCATATTCCAACTTAAGCCCTATTCAAATCACTTTCACTTACCACGGTTATACAACCTAAGGTATAATTGCTCATCTTCCGTTAATGACCTAGCACCTGCACCTAAGCATATTCTCAAGTTAGGCTAACCCCTAAACAATCAACGAGAACATTGCAACCACATACACTCAAGCAATTGTATTTCAGCAAGATGACTACTATGTAGCGGCGCAGTAAACTAGCCATAACTAGAGATTTATAAATCCAAATGATATGAAACAAGACAATCTGAAAAGCTTATAAAATTGTCTACAAAACATTTTCAGACCTCAAAGCATGATTCAAACCTTTACCAGGTCGAATTCATCAATCAACAGAAGTCTATCCTCACAAGGCAGAGAATAAGCAAAATCTGCAACCTAACTTTAAACAGCTGTAGTTTCTAAACTACTGGGCCAATTGCCCTCAAATTTTGACAGGAGCTAGATACATAAATTATCTACAACTCTTGTATTCATCACCTTCACAGAAAACCAAAATATCATGGGGAACTTTCTAAAGTCCCCAGATCTGTCCAGAGGGACATAATGCAAACAAGTAATTATTAACTTATGCTATAAACACTTAATTGGACAGAGCCAACTTTACTGACATATCACACATATCACATGAACACCAGAAAGTAGGGTATTCATCACCAAAACAATTCTTTTAATACCTTTCTTAATTTATTTAATTAATTAGGGGAAATAGTAAACATATATGAAAACTACCCCATTAATTCTACAAAAATTACAGTAGCTACTACATGCTCTAAGCAGACTACCATAAAAATTTCACACCAATTTAGTAAGTACAACAACCTACACAAAAATGGTTAGGCAGAATGGCTTAAAACGGCATAATAAGGAAACCCTAATGAAAAGTGTCAAGCAACAGATTTCATATTTTTCCTAGCATCCTTAGGGTACTAGGATACTACCTACCAAGTTTCATGGTCATTGAATTCATAGATTAATTACTAAAATTTACACAAGAATCATCCAATGATAAAAGGAAAATCTATAACTCAAAAACTACACATGCAATGACTCTTAAATTTTAACCAGAGCTTCTAACATACAAGACTAGCTTACCCATAAAATTTCATAATTTTTGGATCACATAAACTCAAGATATGATTTAAACAAGTTTGCATGCACTCAAAAACACTTTTTAAGTTCCTATTTAATTCATCCAAAATTTCTACAAAATGTGTTCAAGATATATTTTTCTTAAATACTAGACCTAACTGTGAGTCTAACAAAATTGGAATCACTCAATTTGGATCTACCAATTAGGAGTTACAAAAATCACAAATCATCATTCAAAACTGAAAATTTGAACTAGCCCTAAGACTGCTCAGCCACTGACAACAGGGGCCCGGCTGTCAGCTGACCCCACCGGTCAGTGACCGTGAAAGCAGAGGAGGCGCTGCGATGGCCGGCACACGGCGAAGCTCGCCGATGGCGGCTCCTCCGGCCAAACCAAGGACACCAGCGTGACTATCTCGACGAACCGCACCTAACCATGTCCTACACGACACCTCTACCGAGCTCTAGGTACGCCGGCCATGGCATATGGCGGCTCGGCCGTGGCACACGACGGAGCTCCGGCGAAGTCTGGCCCTATAGGGCGCGGCTAAGCTCGGTATGAGCTTCAGTGGGTCACGAGGGAGCTACGGGGAGGAAGAAAGGAACATGAGAAGGCTCTGGGGGTGGTCGGCCACCTAGAGCTCTACTCCGGCGAGCCTCGGTCATGGTGGCCGACGGCGGAGGGGATGCGATAGGTCCTCACCTAAGCTCGATTGGCGCCGTGAATGGGTGGAGATGGTGAAGCTGAGCAAGGTGGAGCTTCAAGCAAGCTGGCTCAGGAGCTGGTGGGGCTGCGGTGGCGCACGAGCCCGGCGACGGCAGTGCGCTCGGCAGCAAGGCGGAGGCGCTGCGCTCGGCTTTAGACGAAATGGCGAGGCGCAGAGGCATGGATGGAGTAAATAAGCGAGCAACCGGGTGCATGGCGTCTTCGTGGCAGCAACAGCCTGACCGGCGGGGCAACGCCGGTG
Source organism: Miscanthus floridulus (assembly GCF_019320115.1). Classification (NCBI taxonomy): domain Eukaryota; kingdom Viridiplantae; phylum Streptophyta; class Magnoliopsida; order Poales; family Poaceae; genus Miscanthus; species Miscanthus floridulus. The sequence continues at coordinate 113,358,206 of NC_089585.1, read as the reverse complement.
TACGGCCTCCACGGCGTGGCCACGCGGCAACGACGGCCTGAGGCCGGTCGGCCACTCGGCCTGACGGAGATGGCCATCAGGCCTGCAATCAACCGACTGACGACACATTTTGGAGTCAATGTATTTCATAATCCTTTGCTCAATATCGCAAACTTCCTAAACGAAAGTGCAAGTCCTATGTACCAGCTACAAAACTTATTTAGAGACCAAAGTCTAATTTGCAAAGGATGGAGAGTAAAATCGTGCCAAAGTCGAGTTCATGAAACTGAAAACTCAGTTTCATACTTAGAAAAATTCTAAGTGTTGAATCCAACCTCAAAACTGACTTGTGGGACCCTTTTGAGCATGTTGTGCACATTTTCATGAGTTGGTCACAAAATAACTTTTGTTCCACATATAATTCTCTACAACTTTGCTTTAGGTTGCTCAGACATGCAAACATCCTAAGCTACACTTTTTAAACAGTCAAACACAGGAGCTCTAGGAGTCCAAATTGGTCAACCAAGACTTGGAAACCTAATTAGGCAAAATGATCAACATGAACATTGGTCCTAATGACATTCTAGGTGTAACTAAGTTACTTACAAGCATTTCTAGCCACACCATGCATTGGTCACACAAGAATCAAGCAAGGTGTGTACTGAAACAATGAAAAACACATGAAATGTTACAACTGTTTCATAGTCATGTTTCACTTGTTTCATGACTGTGTTACATAGCACTAACTAACCTTGTTTCACTAAGTGAGTGGCACATGTTGCACTTAAGTGTTGGACACTTTACATTTCATAAAGAACAACACACATGAAATATACAACACGTTGCTATGTTTCGAAATTATGTTTCATGTGCTATAAGTTCACGAATGGATGCATGATGCTCATGTTCATGAAATGTAGTGCAAATGTGGAAGCTAAACACCTGGGGTGTTACAGCCCTCCCCCCTTATAAAAATCTCGTCCCGAGATTTGAAAAGCGTACCATTGTTGATAGAATTCCTTATAACCATCCCTCAAATAATCTTCCCTTTCCCACGTTGCATCGCGTTCACTACCCTGATTGCTCCACATGACTTTATAGAACTTGACTACCCGACTCCGAGTCACTCGCTCACGAGTGTCAATCACTCGAACCGGCTTTTCTTCAAAGGTCAAATCCGATTTTAACTCGATATCCCCCAATGGAACTCTCTCTTCAGGGACGCGAAGACATTTCTTCAATTGGGATACATGAAAGACATTGAAGATAGCACTCATCTCAGGAGGTAATTGAATCTTGTACGCCACTTTACCACTTTGTCCAATGATTTCAAACGGACCAACATATCTCGGCGCAAGCTTTCGCTTCACACCAAAGCGTTGGACACTCTTCATAGGTGAGACTTTCAGATAAACGAAGTCTCCAACTTCGAATTCAATAGGTTTTCTACGTCGATCAGCATAACTTTTCTGCCTAGCTTGAGCTGCGGCCATGTGGGTTTGGATAGTACGGACTTGTTCTTCGGCTTCTTGAACAAAATCAATTCCATAATATCTCCTTTCACCGGCTTCTACCCAGTTCAACGGGGTTCTACACTTCCGGCCATACAAAGCTTCAAATGGTGCCATCTTTATGCTCTCTTGATAACTATTATTGTACGAGAATTCAGCTAGGGGCAACCATTTTTCCCATGAGCCCTTAGCCGAGATGACACACGCTCTCAACATATCTTCTAAGATTTGATTCACTCGCTCAGTTTGCCCATTGGTTTGCGGATGATAGGCAGAACTTCTTACGAGCTTAGTCCCTAATAATCCATGTAAGTGCTCCCAAAAGCGAGCAGTGAACTGTGGTCCTCTATCCGAGACAATAGTACGAGGGATCCCATGAAGTCGGACTATCTGGTTGAAGTACAACTCCGCGTAGTCGGTTGGACGAAAGTCTATGCGGACAGGAATAAAGTGTGCCGACTTGGTCAGTCGGTCCACAATTACCCAAATCGAGTTAAAATTCCTCTGAGTGGTAGGGAGTCCAACTATAAAATCCATACTTATCTCTTCCCATTTCCAACCTGGAATAGAGAGTGGCTGAAGTAATCCAGCTTTCATGTGTACCGCCTTGACCCGACAACAAGTGTCACACCTAGCCACATAAGCGGCTATCTCTTTCTTCATTTTGGTCCACCAAAATCGTGGCTTTAAATCATGATACATTTTACTACTACCAGGATGAATAGATAGCTTAGAGGAATGAGCTTCGGATATGATTTGGTTTCTGAGCTCTCTATCCTTCGGAACTACCAACCTATCCTTGAACCATAACACGCCTTTCTCATCGACTCGAAAATGTTTGGTTTCTTGCTCTTTCATCTTGCGCTTGATATGAAACACACCTGCATCTGTCTTCTGTAGCTCGATAATTCGACTCTGTAGAGTACAACTGACAGTGATGTTGTGCAGGACTGCAGGATGAAGAAGCTTTGATAAATGGACATCACTCTCAATTAACGAGTGGCAATGGGACTTTCTGCTTAAGGCATCCGCGACGACGTTTGCCTTGCCAGGGTGATAGTGCACTTGAAGGTTATAATCCTTGATCAACTCGAGCCATCTTCTCTGACGCATATTTAACTCTGGTTGAGTGAAGATGTACTTGAGACTTTTGTGATCAGTGTAGATGTTGCACACATTGCCAAGCAGATAATGTCTCCAGGCCTTCAAAGCATGAACAACTGCAGCAAGTTCCAAGTCATGCGTTGGATAATTCACTTCATGCTTCCGAAGTTGGCGAGAGGTATAAGCGATGACTCTACCCTCTTGCATAAGAACACCTCCTAACCCAATACCTGATGCATCACAGAACACATCAAAAGGTTTTTCGATATCCGGTTGCGCCAAAACCGGAGCCGATGTTAGAAGAGTTCGCAGGGTATGGAAAGCCGCATCACACTCAGGAGTCCAGACAAACTTCATGTCTTTTTGCAGCAATCGAGTCATAGGCTTGGCTATTTTAGAGAAATCCGGGATGAAGCGACGATAATAGCCAGCCAACCCCAGAAAACTCCGAACCTCGTGCACCGAGATGGGAGCCTTCCAGTTCAATACTTCTTGCACCTTGGTGGGATCAACCATAATTCCACCATCGGACAACACGTGTCCAAGAAAAGGTACCTTACGAAGCCAAAATTCACATTTGCTGAACTTTGCATACAGCTGGTGTTCTCGCAATCTTGTAAGAACCACCCGCAAATGTTCAACATGATCTTCTTCATTCTCAGAATAGACCAGGATATCATCTATAAATACCACCACAAATTTGTCCAACTCGGGCATAAACACTGAATTCATCAGATACATAAAATGTGCGGGGGCATTGGTCAATCCAAAAGACATAACCAGGTACTCATATAGACCATATCTTGTAGAGAATGCGGTTTTTGGAACATCCTCAGGCCGAATTTTGATTTGATGATACCCAGATCTCAAATCAATCTTGGAAAAGACTTTTGCTTTAGACAACTGATCAAACAAGATATCTATACGTGGCAGAGGATACTTATTCTTGATTGTAACTGCATTCAAGGGTCTATAATCTACACACATGCGTAGAGATTGATCCTTCTTCTTCACAAAGATGGCTGGGCACCCCCACGGAGATGAACTAGGGCGGATAAGGCCTTTCTTTAGCAGTTCATTCAACTGGGTCTTAAGTTCAGCTAGTTCATTGGGAGGCATTCTATATGGCCTTCTAGAGATGGGAGCTGTACCAGGAAGCAACTCTATCTTGAATTCTACTTCTCGATCCAGGGGCAATCTAGGCAAATCATCGGGGAAAACATCCGGAAAGTCACACACGACAGGGATATCTGCCAAGGACTTTGCTTGCACCGCATTGGTCGTGCAAGAAAGACTGATATCCTTGGGTAACTGTACTAGAAAACCCTCCTGATTACTCGGATCTCTGAGCATAACTACCCTAGTGGATGTATCGATAAGCACTCCATGACGGCTCATCCAGTTCATTCCCAATATCACATCGATACCTAGCCCCGGTAAAATTACCAGATCAACCTGATAACTTCGCCCTTCTATCACAAACTGTACATCCCCAACTACCAGCTTGGTTGGAATAATACCACTAGCAGCCCTTATACAATAACCCTCACCCTCAATAGTATATGTTTTCTGCATAAACTTGGATGCAAATGATGGACTAATGAAGGAATGCGAAGCACCTGAATCAAATAGTACAACTGCGGGGTGTTGGTCAATCAGAAACTTACCGGCAGTCACTACCTCACCTGAAGGGATCTCAGTAATATTAGTGTGGTTCACTTGTCCTTGACGGCCACCCTGGTAATTATTCTTCTTAGGGTAAGGGCATTCCCTTGCCCAGTGGCCTGTCTTATTGCAATTCCAGCACGGCATGTTGCTTGGTGGAGCTCTGGAACTGCCCTGACTGGTAGTGCCCTTGGGAAGAGCAACTGTAAATGCCTTGCGAAACCCAGTCTTGACGGGATTCTTCTTCTGCGGTGGGCGAAACTTGGCGGCTGATGTTGGAGGACGGAATGGAGCCCTTTGTGCGACGGGAGCCTTAGATTGTGAGGCACCCGCCTCATAGGCCCTCTTACGACTTTTTGAAGCAGCATACACAGCATTGTTGTTCTCTTGCGATAAAGCATCACTCACAAACTCATTAAAATGAGCACACTTGCAATTTCCCATGGTCTTCATCAGTTTGGGGCTAAGTCCCCGCTTGAAGCTTGCAATCTTCTTGGCATCTGTGTCCACAAACTCGGTAGCATACCTTGCAAGGTTGTTGAAAGCTTGCAGGTATTCGTTCAGGCTCTTGTTTCCCTGAGTCAGCTTCATGAACTCTGTATGTTTGATCGCCATAAGACCAGGAGGAATGTAATTTCCCCTGAAAGCAGACTTGAACTGATCCCATGTGATTTGGGCATTAGCAGGCATAGTGGACCGATGATGACTCCACCAAATGCCAGCAGGCCCATGAAGTTGGTGCGATGCGTATTCAGTTTTGAGCACCTCAGTCAAGCGGAGCAGACGGAACTTCTGTTCGAGAGTATTCAACCACTCATCAGCTTGTAGAGGCTCCTCAGCCTCCTTGAAGATTGGGGGTTTCGTGTCAAGGAAATCCTTGAAATCACTGTACTGATTTGGATCCGGTCCTTGGCGTGGACCACGGCCATCACGATTCGCAATCGTACGGAGGGCCTCGGCCATAGTGCGCTGTCCTTCCGCAAGCATTGCTATAAGTTCCGTTGGTGTGGGTGGTGGTGGTGGAAGATCATCATCATCACTCGCACCGGCGGAACGAGTACGAGGCATCTGCACAATGCGCAACCAGTAATTATTGATGATGTCAGCACATTGGAGAAGAACAATATAATCGTGCCAAACTGTATTTACTGACGAGAATGAAAACTTCATACAATAAACAGAGGCAATAATTCATTCTCCAATCACCACATCATCAAGTAAATTACTAGCGCTATACGCAGTGCGTTCCAACATGACAAGTTTTAAACTTCACCATTACGATACGCATCCCGAAGGGAGCGAATTGAGGTACTTTACCAGTATGACTGCAAAAGCTTAACTAGTGAGACTTGCTAACGAACTACTTGTCGAAGTGATTACTGTCCACATTGGAGACACCTTGGACTTCTTCTAGGTCTTCCTCTCCTTCTAACTTCTTGCCGAGAGATTTCACTTTAAACTTGGGATAAGCAATTACAAGGGAGGGAGTAATGCAATATGAATGTCATGAGTGAATATGATGCATGCTCGTTCCGTACGTCCTCACAAACCTAAGAAAATTTAAGCTATAGCGGACTATACGGTGGCATACATACGTTCTCTCAATTAGCGGCAACTAGTCGATCTACACGGTGCGTTGTTAGCGTACCTGCAGAGAAACTTCATTGTAGCCCAACCCAACAAGATATAATGCTAATTACACAAGTAATACTAAGATACTCTCCATATATACATCCCCCGATATATATACTTTGGTATCCAAACTACCCGAGAAATGTACCCACAATTAAGTACTTTCATATATACATGTATACAACATGTAAATACTCCAGTAACCACAACTAACTCTCCCCTAGACCGACGGTTGGACGGTCATGCTCTCGCAACTCACACTTACCTTAGCGTAGAGGCAATTGATCCATACATTACCATTCAAACGAATGGCATCCATGCAATATCACGCCGCATGGACGACGAAATAGAAACAATCAATTCCCCCAGTTAGTAATTATATATAAGCCACCTAGAAGTCCTTAAGTGGGCTATAAGGGATGTGATCACCAGTATACCATAAAAATTTTGATTTTTGAACACTTATATATAACTATAAGTTTGAAAACCATTTTAACAACAAAAGCTTTTATTTTAAATAGCCGTAAGACATGTTTAATGTTGAATCTAGCTCTGATACCAGCTGTCACAGAACCGACCAATTTATAAGAGCACAAGTACAAAAACAATCGCCGGAACGATCAAATTCTCGAACTTGAGCCCATATAAACCCGGTAGTCAACCGAAATCTCGAAGGATTTCAAACCAACTTGCATACAACCAAGATCACAGTAATTCAACATAACATATCGTACGTTACAACATTTCGCATACGTTCGCAAATAGGTTACATCATCACAGAGTCATTGTTATTACAAAACAAGTCTTGTAATCATGCGGAAGCAAATAGTTTAACTCACACACCGAGTTCAAATACACATACTGGTTTACTGATCACAGACCGCAAAAGCATTCAGATAAGAGAAAGGAGATCATGCCCATGATCTAGTCCTCATCACCCGCCGGGTGGAGACAATACTTGCAGAATCCCTGATATAGGAGGTCATCTGCAACAAGGGGGAATAAACCCTGAGTACGGGAATGTACTCAGCTAGACTTACCCGTCGAAAACCAAACAAATGACACCAAGGATTATGCATAGCTTAATGTAGTGGAGCTGGCTGACCCTTTCTTTTTGCAGAAAAGCATAAGTAATAATGATCAACTCTTAACCTGAACTAGCAGTGACTTTTTAGCCATTAACCTGTCATCTATATTAGCACCTGTACTAAGCAATCATTTTATTAGGGTGCAAACATTAATAACCATATCAGGTATTCATTGTGGCAACCTTACCATCATCCATTTAACCATATCATTAAATTAATTGAATCTACGTTGCCGCTGCTCAGTCAAGTTCTCACTATCCGGGAGAGACGGCGATTCGAATCGATTCCTATCTAGCTGGAGGGGTATTCCTAAACACAAACCCTGCTTCCCCCGTCAGGGTCGCAAACAAGTCACCTTTGGTACGATTCAGGAGTCGCGAGTCCGAACAGATCGACATTCTCAGAGACCCACTCTGCCAAGGTCGTTCGGGACTTTAACCCGCCTTGGACTTATGCCAATGGCTCTCCGCACATCCTTACTACCTCCAGAATGTCGCCACTGCTCGCGTCCCCGGCCTGAGTCGAGCTACTAGGCTTCGCGGTCGGAACGACTTATCCGGCCAGCTAAGTGTTAGGCTGCGTTCAACATGACATGAGGACGTACAGCGTATCGGTCCTTAAACGACTCAGACGGAGTCACTATGTTCAAACCTACACAAGACCCCGCCCGGTCTTAATTCATTATTCACATGGTTCTTTTCCACGATAGCAAATATAGCCAACCGTGATCCACCTCATCCTAAAGCTCGCAGGTGACAGGAAATCACCTGACTTCTACCGCACTACGCATGGCTAAGCATTTTAACCCGTTCCTGAACTTAATTAGGATTCCAGTGCGATATCTGGACAAGGAAGGATATATAATGCAGCAATTGGTTCCAACCAATTCCTATACTTAATGCATCATCAACAATAAAAGATACTCAATGTATTTGTGAAAACATAGGAGGCTTAATATGCTCCGGGGCTTGCCTTTCAGGAACGAGGAAGGCTGGTGGTCAGGGCACTCGGGCAATTCCTCCGCGGCGACTGCTTCGTCGGCTTCCTGCACCTCGGGTTCCTCCTCCTGGTTGGCTCCCTCGAACTCCAGCAACGTCACTCCCTCCGGCACACCTATTGCATGAATGCGCAAGATAAATATCATGGATGCACATGTATGAAGGTCGGGGATGCTCGGGGAATGCACATGTTCGCTGTAGTTTGCATATTCCAACTTAAGCCCTATTCAAATCACTTTCACTTACCACGGTTATACAACCTAAGGTATAATTGCTCATCTTCCGTTAATGACCTAGCACCTGCACCTAAGCATATTCTCAAGTTAGGCTAACCCCTAAACAATCAACGAGAACATTGCAACCACATACACTCAAGCAATTGTATTTCAGCAAGATGACTACTATGTAGCGGCGCAGTAAACTAGCCATAACTAGAGATTTATAAATCCAAATGATATGAAACAAGACAATCTGAAAAGCTTATAAAATTGTCTACAAAACATTTTCAGACCTCAAAGCATGATTCAAACCTTTACTAGGTCGAATTCATCAATCAACAGAAGTCTATCCTCACAAGGCAGAGAATAAGCAAAATCTGCAACCTAACTTTAAACAGCTGTAGTTTCTAAACTACTGGGCCAATTGCCCTCAAATTTTGACAGGAGCTAGATACATAAATTATCTACAACTCTTGTATTCATCACCTTCACAGAAAACCAAAATATCATAGGGAACTTTCTAAAGTCCCCAGATCTGTCCAGAGGGACATAATGCAAACAAGTAATTATTAACTTATGCTATAAACACTTAATTGGACAGAGCCAACTTTACTGACATATCACACATATCACATGAACACCAGAAAGTAGGGTATTCATCACCAAAACAATTCTTTTAATACCTTTCTTAATTTATTTAATTAATTAGGGGAAATAGTAAACATATATGAAAACTACCCCATTAATTCTACAAAAATTACAGTAGCTACTACATGCTCTAAGCAGACTACCATAAAAATTTCACACCAATTTAGTAAGTACAACAACCTACACAAAAATGGTTAGGCAGAATGGCTTAAAACGGCATAATAAGGAAACCCTAATGAAAAGTGTCAAGCAACAGATTTCATATTTTTCCTAGCATCCTTAGGGTACTAGGATACTACCTACCAAGTTTCATGGTCATTGAATTCATAGATTAATTACTAAAATTTACACAAGAATCATCCAATGATAAAAGGAAAATCTATAACTCAAAAACTACACATGCAATGACTCTTAAATTTTAACCAGAGCTTCTAACATACAAGACTAGCTTACCCATAAAATTTCATAATTTTTGGATCACATAAACTCAAGATATGATTTAAACAAGTTTGCATGCACTCAAAAACACTTTTTAAGTTCCTATTTAATTCATCCAAAATTTCTACAAAATGTGTTCAAGATATATTTTTCTTAAATACTAGACCTAACTGTGAGTCTAACAAAATTGGAATCACTCAATTTGGATCTACCAATTAGGAGTTACAAAAATCACAAATCAGCATTCAAAACTGAAAATTTGAACTAGCCCTAAGACTGCTCAGCCACTGACAACAGGGGCCCGGCTGTCAGCTGACCCCACCGGTCAGTGACCGTGAAAGCAGAGGAGGCGCTGCGATGGCCGGCACACGGCGAAGCTCGCCGACGGCGGCTCCTCCGGCCAAACCAAGGACACCAGCGTGACTATCTCGACGAACCGCACCTAACCATGTCCTACACGACACCTCTACCGAGCTCTAGGTACGCCGGCCATGGCATATGGCGGCTCGGCCGTGGCACACGACGGAGCTCCGGCGAAGTCTGGCCCTATAGGGCGCGGCTAAGCTCGGTATGAGCTTCAGTGGGTCACGAGGGAGCTACGGGGAGGAAGAAAGGAACATGAGAAGGCTCCGGGGGTGGTCGGCCACGTAGAGCTCTACTCCGGCGAGCCTCGGTCATGGTGGCCGACGGCGGAGGGGATGCGATAGGTCCTCACCTAAGCTCGATTGGCGCCGTGAATGGGTGGAGATGGTGAAGCTGAGCAAGGTGGAGCTTCAAGCAAGCTGGCTCAGGAGCTGGTGGGGCTGCGGTGGCGCACGAGCCCGGCGACGGCAGTGCGCTCGGCAGCAAGGCGGAGGCGCTGCGCTCGGCTTTAGACGAAATGGCGAGGCGCAGAGGCATGGATGGAGTAAATAAGCGAGCAACCGGGTGCATGGCGTCTTCGTGGCAGCAACAGCCTGACCGGCGGGGCAACGCCGGTGTACGGCCTCCACGGCGTGGCCACGCGGCAACGACGGCCTGAGGCCGGTCGGCCACTCGGCCTGACGGAGATGGCCATCAGGCCTGCAATCAACCGACTGACGACACATTTTGGAGTCAATGTATTTCATAATCCTTTGCTCAATATCACAAACTTCCTAAACGAAAGTGCAAGTCCTATGTACCAGCTACAAAACTTATTTAGAGACCAAAGTCTAATTTGCAAAGGATGGAGAGTAAAATCGTGCCAAAGTCGAGTTCATGAAACTGAAAACTCAGTTTCATACTTAGAAAAATTCTAAGTGTTGAATCCAACCTCAAAACTGACTTGTGGGACCCTTTTGAGCATGTTGTGCACATTTTCATGAGTTGGTCACAAAATAACTTTTGTTCCACATATAATTCTCTACAACTTTGCTTTAGGTTGCTCAGACATGCAAACATCCTAAGCTACACTTTTTAAACAGTCAAACACAGGAGCTCTAGGAGTCCAAATTGGTCAACCAAGACTTGGAAACCTAATTAGGCAAAATGATCAACATGAACATTGGTCCTAATGACATTCTAGGTGTAACTAAGTTACTTACAAGCATTTCTAGCCACACCATGCATTGGTCACACAAGAATCAAGCAAGGTGTGTACTGAAACAATGAAAAACACATGAAATGTTACAACTGTTTCATAGTCATGTTTCACTTGTTTCATGACTGTGTTACATAGCACTAACTAACCTTGTTTCACTAAGTGAGTGGCACATGTTGCACTTAAGTGTTGGACACTTTACATTTCATAAAGAACAACACACATGAAATATACAACACGTTGCTATGTTTCGAAATTATGTTTCATGTGCTATAAGTTCACGAATGGATGCATGATGCTCATGTTCATGAAATGTAGTGCAAATGTGGAAGCTAAACACCTGGGGTGTTACATCAACGACAATGAGGGGGACGAGCCACCCCCAGTCTTTAATCGCGCTAGCCAGAATGTCACAGCGGCTGCGATGCTGGTCTGAGCAATGCCCAAGCCCTCCACCACCGAGGGGCGACGGGTCCGCGGAGAGCTCTGCGACCTCCTCGAGACCGCAGCGGTGCAGCAGGCCGAAAGTTCCGCCTCCCGCCGGTGCGGAGGCACTTCGGAGCAACCCACGGCGCAACCTCGCCAGGGCCAGGATGCCTCGGTCCACCTCGAGCCTGCTCGCGCACCGACGGTCAACAGGGCCCTCTCGATGCGCGACCGACCTGGACACCAACGCGAGGCACAAGGCGACCATGAAGTAGTTGGCAGGCGACGGCGCCACGACGACGGAGCTGCCCGGGGCTACCACCCACACTGAGGCGGTCGCTACGATAGTGAAGAGGACCGCAGTCCTTCTCCCGAGCCACCCGGCCCTCGGGTCTTTAGTAGAGCCATTCGCAACGCTCACTTCCCAGCCCGGTTCCGGCAACCTGCCAACCTCACAAAGTATAGCGGCGAGACGAACCCCGAGCTATGGCTAGCCGATTATCGCCTGGCTTGTCAGCTGGGCGGTGCGGACGATGACCTGCTCATCATCTGCAACCTCCCTTTGTTCTTGTCAGACTCAGCGCGAGCCTGGCTCGAACACCTTCCTCCCGCACAGATCCACGACTGGCGCGACTTGGTGAGGGTCTTCGTCCGGAATTTCCAGGGCACCTACGTGCGCCCCGAGAACTCCTGGGACCTCAAAGGTTGCCGCCAGAAGCCGAACGAATCTCTTCGAGATTTCATCCGGCGCTTCTCCAAGAAATGCACCGAGTTGCCCCGCGTCGGTGACTCGGAAATCGTCCAAGCGTTCCTCTCTGGCACCTCCTGCCGAGACCTGGTCCGAGAATTGGGCCAGAATGTACCAACCATAGCTCCCGGGACCTACAAGTTAGCCAACGAGAAGGGCGAAATCTTCACCAACGCTTGGAACATAGAACAGCTACGTCGTTTCTACCCTTAAATTTCAAAATGTTGTTTACATTGTTTCTCGAAATACAATAAAGAAGCGTTCTTAGTTGTTATAATCTTTCGAGGAACCCCCTTATAGACAAGTCGATTGTATAGAACCTAAGGACCGTACGATCGTCTCAAAGGCGAAAAGGCCGGCCGAGCCATGAGAACGGCCTACGCCTCCGGGCTACGGCAGCTCCCTCACCACCTTTTCACCCAAAGGATAGCGTAGGCTCTGAGGAAGTTCTATGCAGAGAGCTTGTCTATCAATAGGGGCTCGACGCCACAATAGCGCTATAAGGGAGACTCGGCTATGCCTCTGCAAAGCCGAGCCTCCCTCGGGGGCTAAAAAGGGGGAACCCCCTAAGTCCCAAACACCGTTTGTTAATGTCTTTCAAAAAATTTCTACGCCAAACTCTCTCGCGCTCCGACGGGACCTTCTCAAGAAACCCAAAGACCAAAAGCTTGTCTCGAGGCCAAAGGGCCGGTTGAGTCGTGAGAATGGCCTACGCCTCTGGGCTACGGCAGCTCCCTCACCACCCTTCGCCAAAGGACGGCTTAGGTTCCGAGGAATTTCTTTGTGGGTTCCCAACATCGAGACAGAGGGCACAGGCTCGGAAGTAGAACAGAAAACGATTGAAAGACGCACATACGCAAATACTTTAAAGGCCTCGACGGCCACAAAAACGTCATGGTATGGCAACTAACTCAATCCGGTTACATGGCCCCTTTTGGCCCAGGTCAAAGCTCAAGGATCGGCGGCCGGCACGGGAGGGACCACCTCTTCTTCAAATAGACCGGCCAGCGCTGTGCCAGGTGCCTCAGCCGCCTCCAACAGCTTCACGACCTCTGCATCAGCCTCCTCGTCATCTTCTGGCAACACATAGCCGTCGCTGACAGCCTCGAGGTTGATGGCATAGTGCAAGGAGACGACGGCCAGGGCGCGCTTGACGCCCGTGTGCAACGCCCCCCGGAGCCTCTCGTGGACACGGCCGCTCAACGCAATCAGGCGGCTCCCAAGGGAGCTGGCCGATTGGACTCCCTCGACTTCTAGGGCCTCGCAGGCGGTACGGACAGCGCTGCGCAGCGCCTCGTGCTCCCGGACCTCAACATCCAGCGCCGCTTGCGCTGCGACGGAGGCCTCAGCCGCCTTGGAGGCCTCTTTCTCCAGACCTACATCGCAACGAGGGGTCAGGAGTCAAACACGAACCAGAACAAAAAGAACAAGGAGCACGGTTCAGTGGAACTTACCCTCGGCCTTGCTCTTCCAGTCTAAGGCCTCGACCCGAGAGGCCTCGGCCGCCTTGGTAGCCTCGGCCAAGGCGACTTTCGTCAGCTGATGCTTGCTCTGCTCTGCACCTAGCTGCCCGGCTATGGCCTTGGCAGAGGCCGTTGCTTCTTGGGCCCAAGACCTAGAGGCGTCTCGCTCCTCCTCCAGTTCCTTGATCTTCGCTACTAGAGGGGCAGACTGCTCGTTAGCCGTGGCCAACTCGACCTGAATGTCAGCACAACGAAGGCAGAGGTCCTCCACTTCCGCACTCCGCGCCGACAAAAGCCCCTGGGCATCGGTGAGCAGGCCCTTCTGCCGCCGGAGCTGGTCCCAGATATCCCTCTCCCTTTGTAGGAACACCGATTTCCCAAGGGATCGGGTCTCGAGCTCCTAAAGAGGCAAAACAAAAAATGCACGTCAAACACTGCGAGGGGGCTCGGAGAGAAAACAACGCGGCACGAAAGAGGAAAGTACTTACCTGGGTGACACCGGGCAAGTCCCCTCCCATAATAGTCATCGCTGTCTGCAGCGACCGCACTGTCAGTTGGTGGTACTGCTCGAGGGTATCCCACCGCCCCCCCTCTGCGATATCTTCAAGGGCAAACACAGGCTCCCCCTCGGGGTCAGCCCGGTTCCGCCAGAAAACACGCGGGAAGTTCCACCCACGGGGCTCGGGCCGTAGCCGGACAAGGGCCGAACTCCCCTCGGTGGGATCTGGGACTGACTGCTCCGTGGTACTGGCCGCCTCGACATCCACCGCCTCCTTCCCATGGGAGGAATCATCAGACGAGATTGTCTGAACCAGGGGCGGCGCCAAAACTTGCTCCATCTCCACCTCCATCGCCTCGGCCTCGACGGACCCAGGGGCTCTGGCCTCCGCCATCTCTACCTCGGTGGCCCCGGCGTCCACCGCCCTGACTTCGGAGGTCTTGGGGGCTCCGGCCTCACCCTCAATGGCCTCGGCAATGGTGGACGCCCCAGCCTCCTTCGCTCCAAGACCCACGACATCGCGAGGCGTGGGCTCCTCCTCCTCCACTCGCTCCGCAGCTGCCTCGGCACCCTTTTCCTGGGCAGCCGCCTCCTCCAAAACGGCCCCACCCGACGCCGCGCCACGCTGCACGCCAGCCTGCGCCTCCGCTGCCTGGTGGGCGGAGGAGTTAACGTTCACCTTGAGCGCCTTATGGGGCGCCAAGGCAGGATCTTCCACCAGATGCTTCTGGCTGGAAGCAAAGACACTCCCAAGGTCAGCATGCGACCAAGGGGCAAACAAGAAGTACTATGGACTCCACCAGAAAAGACGCTTACCGCGAACGGGGATGCAGCTGCTTCGGCACCGCCAGCCTCCTCTGCAACGGCGGCGGTGGTGGCAGCAGCACGGCCTCTGTGTCCACCAGTGCCAGCTGGCCTCCGCCGGACCCCGGCATCTCCTCGACCCTTCACGGAGACAATGGGGTCCCCCCCACCGTCGCTCGCTCCACCTCCACCGTCGAGCCCACCGGGCTGACGGCACGCTCCTCCGACACCCGTGCCTCGGGCGGTCTGGCCTCGGCCCCGGGACGGGCCGCCACCGGTCCCGGGACACCTCCTCCTCCTAGGAGCGTCACGCTCCTTGCCGGCGCCCCGGGCACCATCTCCCTAATGTCGGGAAGGTGTTCTAGGCAGGCCGTCCCCACCTCGTGCCCGCCGCCGTCGCTCGAAGAATCCGACACCGACGACGAGGGAGATGGCTCCAACGGGAGATCGTCGAGCTTCTAACGCCAGCGACGGGCGTCCAGCTTTTCGCGTGCGAGGAGCTTCTTCATGCGCTTCGCCTCCTTGGCATCTTTCTTCTTCTCCTCCTCCTCGGCGCGCGCCCTGTTCACGGCTCGCCGCCGGGCATCCTCGGGAACGGGCGGTGGGGAGTCTCGCACGTCTCTTATCCCCTATGGGAACGATGAAGTAAGACAATAGACCAAAGAGGCGAAAAACAAGAAGGCCACGAAAGCCTCGGCAACATCCAACTTACCAGTGAAATGTGCCCCCGCGACGGACGCATCTGGAACGGCATCAAATCATCAATCTTCGGCTTCCCGTCTACCGCCTCTCTCACCCGACGCAGGGTCTCGTCGTCGGTAAGGGCGAAGGCGGACATCTTGATACCGGCGATCGGATCGCTCGACGTCATCTCAAACAGCCGCCGCCGCCGAGCCATCAGCGGCAACACCCTCCGGCGGTGAAAAGCCACCACGACCACGGCCGCCGAAAGGCCGCGGTCACGCAGCTTCCCCAAGGCCCTCAAGAGCGGCTCCAGCCTAGGCTGATCAACCTTGATGACGCCGTACCCCCATTTCTCTGGCTGACTCTCTACAACCCGCCCGGTATAAGGGGGAAGTCCTCCGTCGTTGTTGCGGAGGTAGAACCAGCTGTCATACCAACGACGGTTGGACGATGACAGCTGGGCCGGGATGTAGAGGGACTGCCGGTCTTGGCGCATGTGAAGAGTGTAGCCGCCGGCCCTCAGCACCTTCTGAGCCCCCCTTGTTCCCCCCGGCTTGGTGGTGAACGTCGCTCGGGACAAGTGGAGCCACAGCTCCTAGTGGGGAGCGATCCCCAAGTACCCCTCGCAGACGGCGACGAAGATGGCCACCTGCGCGATGGAGTTGGGGCTGAAGTTGTGAAGCTCCACACCATAGTAGTGCAGGAGCGCCCGCATGAACTGATCCACCGGCGACCCGAGGCCTCGCTCATGGAAGACGACGAAGCTCACCACATAGCCCTCACACGGCCTCGGCTCCGACTCATTCCCCGGAGCGATCCACTCCGGCTCGTCAGGGTCGGTGATCGAGCGAAGAAGACCGGCCTCCACGAGCGACTACAGCTTCTCCTCGGTGACGTCAGACCGCTCCCAGGGATCCACCGGGAGGATGACGGGACCACCAGCCATTGCGCAGTGGAGGACGCTGCTACGGCGGTAATCTCTCTCTCTCTTTCTTTCAGTCTCTCGCTCTCGCCCTTCTCCTCCCCGACGCTCTATGCTCTCAGCAACGGCACGGAGGCAGCGAAAGTGAATGTGGAAAAGGTAAGAAGGGGGAGGGCGAGGCTCTTTGCGTATTTATGCAGGGACGAGACAAAACCGCCGGGCGACGAAATCGGGGAAGTTTCCCCCAAAAAATCCGGCGCGGTCATCTAGATCCGGTCTTACCGCCCACGCGCCCACTCCCTCCTCATTAATCGTGCGTGCAGTTACGTCCCGTCAGCTGACGCCACGTCGCGTCCAACCGCAGCAGCAGTAGGCGCCGTTTCGCCTCCCCGAAAAAGCCGCCTCAAAAGACGCGCCCACCGTTGTTAGCCGTAGGGAGAGAAATGACCCCCACCCGATTCCTTTCACGCAAAGGAACCGGGCACTGAGCCCACTACGGTCCAGGGGTTCAAAGGCTGGGCCCTTAGGGGTTTCGACAGCCGCCCTAGGGCAACAGAGTCAGGGGCGACTACAGGCGAGCCTGTACGAGGCCGAGGCCCAAGCAAGCGAAACGCTTGGGACACCCTGCGTCGTGTCCAAGACTGGCAGGGAGGTCTCCGAATGGGATCCCACCATAGGGAGGCACCGAGCCACCGAGGCCCAGCGAACGGCCTCGACACCCACTAGAGAAACCCTTCGGTACTCTTGGAGCGCGTCTCCGGACCGCTAGCCGACCCCCAGCGAACGGGGTACGGGCCTCCACTCGGACTTACCCGATAACAGCTCACCGGAAATGCCATCACTCGCGCCCACCGAGGGTAGCGTGGCACATTCCACCCCTCCTTCCGAGCGAAAAGGAAGCGCGAGGGTCGAACAAAAAGTCAGGAGAACCCCTGACGGCCCTCTTGCCCCATGCAGAGGCTAAGGGACTCTTCCTGCAAAACATTGCCGAGGCCCAGCGACTTAGGCTCGTGCACGAGGGGGCTCGGCAAAACAAACCCTCCTTCCGAGCAAAAAGGAAGCGCGAGGGTCGTTCAAAAAGCCAGAAGAACTCCTGTTGGCCCTCTTGCTCCGTGTAGAGGCTAGGGAGCTCCTTCTGCAAAGACGCCAAGACCCCGCGACCTAGGCTCGCACCCGAGGGGGGCTCGGCAGACAGACCCTCACGCGCGAGGGGCGAACCAAAAGCCAGGGGGACCTCTGATCGCTCCCTCGCTCCGTGCGAGAGACTCGGGGGCTCCTCCTGCAACTTTGCCGAGACCCAGCGGCTCAGGCTCGCACACGAGTGGGCTCGACAAACCCCCCCCCCCGTCCGAGCGAAAAGGATGTGCGGGGGACGGACAAAAAAGTCAGAAGGACCCCTGACCGCCCTCTCGCTCCATGCGGAGGCTCGGGGGCTCTTCCTGCACCCAAGATAAAGAAAAGCGACCCAAGCCCGTTACGGTCCAAGGGTTTCGACAGCTGCCCCAGGGCAAAAGAGTCAGGGACGACTACGGGCGAGCCTGTACGAGGCCGAGGCCCAAGCGAGCGAAACGCTTGGGACGCCTTGTGTCGTGTCTGAGACCGGCAGGGAGGTCTCCGAATGGGATCCCACCGTAGGGAGGCACCGAGCCACCGAGGCCCAACGAATGGCCTCGGCACCCACTAGAGAAACCCGCCGGTACTCTTGGAGCGCGTCTCCGGACCGCTAGCCGACCCCCAGTGAATGGGGTACGGGCCTCCACTCGGACTTACCCGATAACAGCTCACCGGAGATGTCATCGCTCGCGCCCACCGAGGGTAGCATGGCATCTTCCACCCCTCCTTCCGAGCGAAAAGGAAGCGCGAGGGTCGTACAAAAAGCCGGGGGAACCCCTGATGGCCCTCTCGCTCCAGGCGGAGGCTAAGGGGCTCTTCCCGCAGCATCGTCGAGGCCCTGCGATCCGAACTTGCACCCACGGGCCCGGCAAACACGATGAAAACCCCTCACTCGAAAGAGAAAAAAGCCCCTGAAGAAGTGAAATCACTCCTCCAGGGCCTCGGGGGCTACACCCGGTGGGTGCGCTCACGCGCACCCACCGAAACCTTGAGTACAAAGCACCATCCCGACAGGAACTATCAAGAGCCAATTCTCGTCAGAACCTCAAGGGGAGTGCCTCCACTCCCCCAAGGCTCAGGGGCTACTGTCGGATACCGTGAGAAGGGGTACCCTAAGCAAGAACCAAAAAACGACTGCTTAGACTTCGTAAAGATCGAAACCAGCCAAACACCGCTGGCCTCGGCCGATTCTCCGACTCGCCCGAGGCCCCCTTACCGCTGACCTCGGGCGATCCCCCACCGAAGGCCTCGGCCGACCCCCTCTCGTCGCAGGCCTCGGCCGGGCCGCCGACCCTCCGTCTCGCGCGAGGCAGGCTCGGCAGCACTTCGCTGCCTCTTCCTTCACCCGTCCCTCTGTCAAAACGTCGTGTCGCATTAACTCAGCCAACTGCTGCCCCTGACATCGGCCGCATGCTCGGCACAGTACGGCGGGATGGCCGATAGGACAGGAGGTAGGACTGGGCAGAGGTTACCCGCCACTATGCCAACCACTATGCACATGGTTGACGCCCATGCCTCACTATGCTGCCAACCCCTGCTCTGAGAACAACGCAGCGTGGGGAGCCACGTCTGGGATACTGTGGCCTCGGAATCAGTACCCAGGACCAATAATTCCCTCCAAGGCCTCGGTAGTTTGCTTCAGGGGCTCGGCAGCCTGAGGATCCATGTCCGCCGAGTACCCCACGATGGCTCGGCCTCGGCGTCCGCAGAGCCACGGCTCCCTATGACGTCATCGCACGATGGCCAGCACGTCGCCCGCCATGTCCTGCCTCAAGCTGTACTGGAGCCCCACGACGCAAGACCAAGTATGGCCAGCGCGTCACTTCTGCACGACAAGGACGGGGCCACTCCATCGACCATACCACAATAGTGGCCGGCTACAGGGCTCAGACACGCCACCCATTTGTAGAGCGCTATGTAGCAACATATGTACTTTCCTGGTTCTCCCTTAGAGTATAAAAGGGAGGGACCGGGGCCATTTCTAGGGAGAGCAACGGGCAAAAAAACGAACACACCGATAGAACTACACACTTCTACGCTGCTTGAGAACAACGCCTCAAGCAGCCCGCACCACCCTGGCCGAGACCTGGGGCTAGCCGCCTCTCTCACCTAGCTTGTAACCCCCTACTACGAGCACTTCGGTGCAAGGAATACAAGATCGACCTCTCAGACTGGATGTAGGGCCTCGATTGCCTGAACCAGTATAAACCTTGTGTCTCTTTGCATCACCATCCAAAATCGGGAGCACGCAGAACAAATTCACTCGTCGATTGAGGGATCCCCGGTTCCAAAACACCGACAGAACACCCGGCAGGTGCGCTCGCGCGCACCCACCGAAACCTCGAGTACAAAGCACCATCCCGACAGGAACTATCAAGAGCCAATTCTTGTCAGAACCTCAGGGGGAGTGCCTCCACTCCCCCCAAGGCTCGGGGGCTACTGTCGGATACCGTGAGAAGGGGTATCCTAAGCAAGAACCAAAAAACGACTGCTTAGACTTCGTAAAGATCGAAACCAGCCAAACACCGCTGGCCTCGGCCGATTCTCTGACTCGCCCGAGGCCCCCTTACCGCTGACCTCAGGCGATCCCCCACCGAAGGCCTCGGCCGACCCCCTCTCGTCGCAGGCCTCGGCCGGGCCACCGACCCTCCGTCTCGCGCGAGGCGGGCTCGGCAGCACTCCGCTGCCTCTTCCTTCACCCGTCCCTCTGTCAAAACGTCGTGTCGCATTAACTCAGCCAACTGCTGCCCCTGACATCGGCCGCATGCTCGGCACAGTATGGCGGGATGGCCGACGGGACAGGAGGCAGGACTGGGCAGGGGTTACCCGCCACTGTGCCAACCACTATGCACATGGTTGACGCCCATGCCTCACTGTGCTGCCAACCCCTGCTCCGAGAACAATGCAGCATGGGGAGCCACGTCTGGGATACTGTGGCCTCAGAATTAGTACCCAGGACCAATAATTCCCTCCAAGGCCTCGGCAGTTTGCTTCAGGGGCTCGGCAGCCTGAGGATCCATGTCCGCCGAGTACCCCACGATGGCTCGGCCTCGGCGTCCATAGAGCCATGGCTCCCTACGATGTCATCGCACGATGGCCAGCACGTCGCCCGCCATGTCCTGCCTCAAGCTGTACTGGAGCCCCACGACGCAAGACCAAGTATGGCTGGCGCGTCACTTCTGCACGACAAGGACGGGCCCACTCCATCGACCATACCACAACAGTGGCCGGCTATAGGGCTCAGACACGCCACCCATTTGTAGAGCGCTATGTAGCAACATATGTACGTTCCTGGTTCTCCCTTAGAGTATAAAAGGGAGGGACCGGGGCCATTTCTAGGGAGAGCAACGGGCAGAAAAACGAACACACCGATAGAACTACACACTTCTACGCTGCTTGAGAACAACGCCTCAAGCAGCCCGCACCACCCTGGCCGAGACCTAGGGCTAGCCCCCTCTCTCACCTAGCTTGTAACCCCCTACTACGAGCACTTCGGTGCAAGGAATACAAGATTGACCTCTCAGACTGGACGTAGGGCCTCGATTGCCTGAACCAGTATAAACCTTGTGTCTCTTTGCATCACCATCCGAAATCGGGAGCACGCAGAACAAATTCACTCGTCGGTTGAGGGACCCCTGGTTCCAAAACACCGACAGGCAGCGTGGGAGAATTTCAAAAACTTTAACCATGACACCGTTATGACCGCCGCTACTCATGCCCTTATGGTGGTTTGGTCCCACTACCCAACTGTCGATATCCAGTCGATAGGGGGCGGGTTCGCCGACGGGCTGAGCGACGTGGAAACCCAGTAGCTAGAGGATGATGTTGAAGATGCAGCAAAAATGCTTATCGATGATATAGAACTGTTTGGTGAAACCAAAGGTGTTGGCGGAGCTTAACAAACTACATGGATATTATCACCTATACCATTTGTTTTACTTGGCGATGAAAAGTCATTGTATTAACAACCCGATGCAATTATGCATAATATAAGCAGTGTCCGAGCAGTTAGTTTTCACTAAACTCTATGCATTAGCTAGCCCATAATCCATAACGCAGAGTGCGGAGCCCAAGCACGTGTTGGAAAAACAAGCGCTACCAAGGAATCGTAGCTTACCGCCTGATACGCAGAGCATGGGACCCATAGCACGTGTAGGAGTGTATTTGAGCCTTTGCGTTCTCCATAAAGATCAGAGCAAAACACATGCTACCCAGCGACCAATTTTGAATAACTTGGCGATATAGAGTAGTTAAAGTGGCGTCCGAGCAGTTAGTTCATGCCTGAAATCTAGGCCTTGACTAGCCCATAGTCCATAACGTCGAGCACAGAGACCCTGACACGTGTAGGATGAACAGGCATGACCAAGGAACCGCAGCCGACCAACCATAACGTAGAGCGTGGAGCCCCAGGCACGTGTAGGAAGGGATCGGAGACTGGGTCTTCTCCATAGAAAATAGAAAAGAAAACGTGTGCTGCTCGATGATCGGCGAGCTATGTTAGGAGATTTGAAGCGCAAAATCGTCGTCATTTTTAGGAGAAAAATTTATGTGATATGGAGAAAACACAATCGGTGATTTTTGGAGAAATCGTGTTCGGCGATTTTTGGAGAAATCGTGCTCGGCGATTTTTGGAGTTAACGTGTTCGGCGAATTTGGAGAATTCGTGCTCGGCGATTTTTGGAGAAATCATGCTCGGCGATTTTTAGCATGTTTGGCGAGCGTATTGGAGATCATCATGGAGTGGCATATAGCCCGTCAACCGTAAGAGAGAATTATAATGGAGAAAAAATGGAGGCAAATTATGGAGACTAGAACTTTATTAATCAGAAAGTAAAGAATACATATCTATATTGTTTTAGGGATAGAAACGTATAAGGTGCTCGATGTGCCAGGAGTTAGGAACATCGATTCCATCTAAGTCACATAAGCGATAAGACCCTGGTCGAGTAACACCTTTGACGACATAAGGGCCCTCCCAACGGGAAGGCAGCTTGTGAAGCCCTTCGGTTTTTTGTTTCCTACGTAAGACGAGGTCGCTGATCGCGAATGAACGACCTTTGACATTGTGGTTGTAATACCTCCGCAAACCTTCGAGATACTTGGCTATGCGAACGCAAGTGATCAGACGTTCTTCCTCAGCCCGATCGACGTCTTCTGTCCAAACCGCTGAGGCTTGCTCTTCATCATAACTTTCTACTCTAGGTGCTCGGAAGGCAATATCCATTGGAAGTATGGCCTCTGAGCCATAGACCCAAAAAAAAGGAGATACGCTGGTGCTGCGACTAGCTTGAGTGCGTAGTCCCCAGACCACAGCTGGTAGTTCTTTGAGCCATCTGCCTGGATGCTTTTCTTCTTTCTGATAGTCTTTTTTTGAGGGCATCAAGGATCATACCATTAGCCCGCTCAACTTGGCCATTAGCTCTAGGATGAGCGATGGAAACGTATTTAACGGAGATGCACCGGTCTTCATAGAAGTCCCAAAAATGATGGACGGTGAAAGTGGTCCTGAGGTCGGTGATGATGCTGTTCGGGATACCGAATCTGTGTATGATGTCTTCAAAGAGCTCAACTGCTTTCTTTGCAGTAGCTGAGACAAGTGGTTTGTACTTGATCCACTTGGAGAACTTATCAATGGCGACGTACACATACCGAAAACCTCCTGGCGCTGGCTTGAAAGGCCTAATCATATCCAGTCCCCAGCATGCGAATGGCCAGGAAGCTAGAATGGTCTGCAGTTCTTGTGCCGGTACATGTATTTGCTTGGCAAAAAACTGGCAACCCTCACATCGTCGAATGACATCTTCTGCATCAGAGATAGCCGTGGGCCAATAAAAACCTGCTCAGAAAGCTTTGCTGACCAGAGTTCTCGAAGCCGCGTGATTGCCACAGGAACCAGAGTGAATTTCAGAAAGTAGCTTCAAACAGTCGTCTTGGATGATGCACTTCTGTAGTATCCCTTCCTTGGCACTTTTCCTCATCAGGTTGCTGTCCACCAGCACGTAATGCTTACTTTGGTGAATTAGATGTTCGGTTTCGATCTTGTCGGTGGGTACTTCGCCGCTAGTCAGGTATTTGATGAACTGCTCCCTCCAATCGGCGACCGGTGAAGGTACCGCAAGTACCAACTGCTTGGCAGGGGGTACTTCTTCAACTTCCTTCTCTTCTTTAATGGATGGTGCCAGGTGGTCTTGAACAAAAACCCCTGGCGGAACCATGGCGCGAGAAGATCCTATCTTTGAAAGCTGGTCGGCTGGTTGGTTTTGATCTCGTACCACGTGGTGGTACTCGATACCATAAAAATTTCCCTTCGAGCTTCCTGATTTTGGCGCAGTATGCGTCCATTTTCTCACTGGAACAGGACCAATCTTTATTGAGCTGGTTGATAACCAGCGCGGAATCCCCATACACCATGAGGCGTTTGACGCCGAGCTCAACAGCTATATGGAGACCATGGAGACATGCTTCGTATTCCGCGGCATTGTTGGAGACTAGAAAATGTATGCGAAGAACATATTGGAGTTTATCCTTGGTCGGCGTGATGAACAGAATGCCCGCACTAGCACCATTGATGTTAAGGGTGCCGTCGAAATACATCGACCAGTGCTCGGGGCAAGTGGCGGCATTGGGTTCTTGGATCTCGGTCCACTCAGCGATGAAATCAGCAAGCGCCTATGACTTAATGGTGGGTCTGCTTCTGAAGTCAATGGAGTAAGTGCTGAGCTCAACAGCCCACTTGATGATACGACCATTTGCCTCATTGTTGCGGAGAATATCGCCTAGAGGGAACTCGGGGACCACGGCGATCTTGTAGTATTCGAAGTAATGCCGGAGCTTGTGTGACGTAATCAAAATTGCATATAACAGCTTTTGCACCTGAGGATAACGAGTTTTGGACTCATTAAGTACCTCGCTGATAAAATAGACTAGATGTTGCACCTTGTAGACGTGTGTAGTTTCCTCACGTTCGACGACAATAGCCGTACTGACCACGTGAGAAGTGGCGGTGATGTAGATCAGCAGAGTTTCATCTGGTCATGGCGCTGTCATGATTGGAGGTTTTGTTAAAAATAATTTAAGCTACTCGAAAGTTGTATTTGCCTCCTCTGACCAGGAAAAAAGCTCAGAGGCCTTGAGGAGCTTGAAGAAAGGTAGCCCTTTTTCACCGAGGCATGAGATAAAATGGCTTAATGCAGCCATGCAGCCTGTAAGCTTCTGTATATCCTTGACACATGTCGGTCGTTTCATGTTGGTGATGGCAAAGACCTTGTCAGGGTTTGGTTCGATGCCTCGAGCGCTGACGATATAGCCCAGCAGGATACCAGATGGAACTCCAAAGATGCACTTTGAAGGGTTCAGCTTCCATCGGTATTTGTTTAGGTTGGAGAAAGTTTCTTCAAGGTCGGCGATAAGGTTGTCGGCAGATTTAGTCTTGATGACCACGTCGTCGATGTAAGCTTCGACATTGTGGCCAATCTGTTGGTCGAGGCATGTCTGGATAGCCCTTTGGTAGGTCGCTCCAGCATTCTTTAGTCCGAAGGACATAGTGGTGTAGCAGTACGCACCGAAAGGCGTGATGAATGACGTTTTGACCTGGTCTTCTTTCTTGAGAGAGATCTGATGATAGCCGGAGTAACAGTCAAGAAAGGAGAGCAACTCGCAGCTAGCGGTGGAGTCTACAACCTCATCTATCCGAGGCAGGCCGAAGGGGACTTTAGGGCAGTGTTTGTTAAGATCAGTATAATCAACACACATTCTCCATTCTTTATTCTTTTTCCTAACAAGAATAGGATTAGCTAACCAATCTAGATGATACACTTCTTTTATAAATCCGGCAGCTAAGAGCCGTTTTATTTCCACCCTAATTGCCTCCTTTTTGTCCGACGCGAATCGGCGAAGTTTTTGCTTGATCGGTTTAGCGGTCGGCGAGACATTTAAGGAGTGCTCGATCTTCTCCCATGGTACCCTTGGCATGTCTATAGGTTTCCAAGCAAACACATCGGTGTTGGCATGTAGGAAGGAGACGAGCGCGCTTTCCTATTTGGGGTCAAGGTGAGCCCCGACTTTCACCGTCTTGGAAGGGTCATCGAGGCCGAGGCCGATCTCCTTGACTTCCTTGGACTTGGCGGAGGTGCGAGGAGGCTCTAGGATCTCCATGTCGTCAGCGGACGCCATCTTGGCTTCGGCGACCACGCTAGCCATCTGGATGGAGAGGTCGGTGGCTTCGGCGAGGGCGAGATCTCTGTCTCGCAAGCGTAGGTGATGGAGAGGTTGGCCCATAGAGATAGGACTCCTATGGGTGAAGGCATCTTCAACACTAGGTACGTGTAGTGCGGAACAGCCATGAACTTGGCTAGAGCCGGACGCCCCAGTATGGCATGGTAAGCGGTGTCGAAGTCAGCGACGTAAAGTTGACATGCTCCACTCGGTAGTTGGTTGTCGTGCCGAACTGTACTGGTAGGGAAATCTCCCCAAGCGGCCTGGATGCCCTGCTAGGTACCACGCCCTAGAAGGAGGAGTCTGAGGGCATGAGATCTATTGTCCCAAGGTTGAGCTCCCTTAGGGCCCCGGCGAAGAGTAGACTCAAAGCGCTCCCACCATCGACAAGGACTTTTCTGAAAAGCACCTTCTGGATAGTTCCATCGAGGACGAGGGGAAAACGCCCTGTGTAGGGTATGTCCACCCACTGGTCGGCCCTGCTGAAAGTGATGGGGACTTCCGACCATGGGCGATAGCTGGGGTTGGTGGCAGTTTGCTCTGAAGTGACGGCGAGCACTCGTCGGGCGGCGAGCTTCTGTTTCCTTCTGCTCTCGTTGGAGGCGAGACCCCCAAAGATGGTGGCGACCACCTTGTCATGGTCCTGGAAGGCATTGTTATTGCCCCCAGGTGGTCGGCGTCCTCCGTTTCCACCATTTTCGTCATCGTACTTTTTGTCCTAGAACTCCTTAGCCAAACCAAGGCAGTCTTTCATCTTGTGTTTGGCATTCTTGTGTAGGGGGCACGGGCCATCGAGGATCTTCTTGTACTACTCATCATAGTTATGCTTGGCGCGCGGCTCATTGACGTTGGCAACAAAGTGGTCTGGTCAGCGGCGGCGATTCTGACCAGGTTTGAATCCATCTGGCCGATCACGTTCGCTGTCTCGGTGGAAACTACGATCGTCGTAGCAGCAGTCGTTGCGCTGTTGGTCATCGGTGCGGTCGTCGTGGTGGCAAGGTGGGCGATTAGTGCCCGTGTCTTCATTAAAACGCACCTCCACTTTCTTGGCATCGGCGTACTGGTTGGCAGTCGTGATCATCTCACCGATGTCGGTAGGTGGCTTTCTGTTGAACTTAGAACGGAGTTCGCAGTGATGAAGTCCTCGGACAAAGGCGGTGATGACTTCAGCTTCCGTGATGTTGGGAATAGAATTCCTCATCTCAGAGAAACGCCTGATGTAGCTGTGGAGTAGTTTGGATGGCTTTTGGGTGATGCGGTTGAGATCGTGCTTGGTGCCCGGCCGCCTGCATGTAGCCATGTAATTATCGGTGAAGACTTTCTTCAGCTCTTCCCAAGATCTGATGGAGTCTAGGGCAAGGCATGTGAACCAGCTCATGGCGGCTGGCGTGAGCATGATAGGGAGATAATTTGCCATGACGTTGGTGTCTCCTCCGGTGGCGCAGACGGTGGTGGCATAAGCCTGTAGCCACTGAGTTGGGTTCATCCTTCCTTCATCGGGCTTGACCCTGGTTATTTTGAAACCACAGGGCCACTGGAGTGTTCGGAGCGCCCTTGTGAATGCTGGGGGGCCCTCCGGGTTGTCGGCGCCGATATCAGTAGTATTGCCGGCGATGATCGGCTCCAGAGCCGAGTCTAGATTACCATACTCTCGCTCGTATTCCTGGCGGTGTCGTACTTCATCTTCATGGCGCCCGAAGCGACGTTGATCGATATGCCGTCGTGCATCCCGGAGGTTACTGAGGTGCACTCGGGCATCCTATTCGACCTCTTGATCATGCTGGCGATGATGCTCGGTGTGGTGGCCTCCAATTCCCCCCTGGGGAGGTAGTGATTGGTCGGCGAATCGGCTTTGACTGGGGCAGCAATTAGATCTAGGAACAGCTGATCGGCGAATCGTGCTTGTGGAGCATGAAGGTCTCTGATCCTCTCGGATATCATTAACTTGATAGTGTGCCGCTTTAAGCATAGCGGCGACCTTGGCAAGCTTGGGCATCTACGGGAGTCATGCAAGCTCGTTGGCGGCTACCGCCAGATTGGCGCTCGGAGTCTTGAAGACGTCGTGGCCGTCAACGCAGAGGAATTCTTCGTCGAGGTTGTGATGGAGGGGCCTTCCTTGCGAGTCGATCTGGTTATCATGAGCGGCCTCGGCCATCACAAGGGCACGCTCATTATCACGGCGTTGCGCGCGGTTGACGTTCCTGTTTTCATGGGTGGCATGTTCCTCATCAGTTTCACCATTCCGAGGGGCGCTGTCAATGCTGATGTTGAAGATTGTGCCGCCCCAGAAAGGTAGGAGAGGGGGTTGCTCGGTGAAGGTCTCGGCAAGGGTCTCCGCGGAGCCTTGGGACTCGAAGTCCGGATTTTCCTCTAGGATGGTTTGGAGGGGCGTTCCGGGACCCCAGTTGGCGTGCATCATGTTGACGGTCGGTGGGAGCTGGTTGGCGATCTGGTCAGCAAATTTGCCCCTAAGGGCATCCTGATATGTAGCGGTGGTGTTGGCGAGCCTAAAAGGTAGGGTGGCAAGCCCCGAGGCTTGCCGAGCACTGAGCAATGATAGATTGGGATCGGAAGGTGGTCGGTGCTGAACGAGGGTGTCCAGAGCCGACTCAGCAATGGAGAGGCAATCAATGAGTTTTAGGCCGACCCGATCGATGGAATCGATCAGATCATCAATGTTGACATGCCTCCTCTGGTAGCGAGGAAATGAGCGGCGAGCAGCTGATGAAGACGACCCTAGAAGTGGTTCTAAGATTGGATTTGTAGTCATAGGTGCGAGGGTGGTTGGCACAGAACGGATCTACATCGGCTCGAGGAGCTCTCCGACTCCATCGGCGTTGATGACCCATGTGATGGATCCGATCGTGAAGATCTGGCCGGGCTGCGGGAGGGACAAAGAGCCTACGGAAAAAGCTATCTTGTTCAACAAGGAAACAGCACGCACACCCTACCTTGTGTGTCAACTGTCGATAGAATATCGTCGGTAGTCCTCCGAGGGGTATCCCACGAAGGTAGATTGATCGGTAGAGGAGCGTGTAATCAAGAATAAGAAGGCAACAGAGACACACGAGTTATATAGGTTCAGGCCGTCAGTACGACGTAATACCTTACTCCTGTGGTCTATTGGTTTGTATTAGCTATCGTATGATTTCTCGTAATTTTGTTGGGGGTCCCTGCCCGCCTTATATAGTCCGAGGGGCAGGGTTACAAGTCGGTTAGATCTGAGAGATAATCGGAAAATAATAACATATTACAAGAATCATGGGATCGTACGTATCCTAACAGATCTCGTAACATCTTCAGGATATCCTCCCCACGTCTTGCGGGAGGCGCCGAGCAGAATCGTGCCCTGCAAGGCTTCTTGTGGGCTGGGCCGCCCCTGGAGGCATAGCCCATGTGGTCTGCCATGGGTATCTGGGGTCGCACCCCCCACAACTGCCTTTGACTCAAACATCCTGTCATACCCTATGCCTATTATTAGGAAGGAGCAGGGAGCGACCGTCGGGTGAGGCGGAGCCCATCCTATGACGTTGGGTGAGGCAGAGCCAGCCCTTGGGGGTTGGGCGTGGTGAAGCCCGCCCTCGGACATCGAGCGAGGCGGAGCTAGCCCCTAGCCCTCGGGCGAGGCGGAGGCTAGCCCCTAGCCATCAAGCGAGGTGGAGGCCAGCCCTTGGGGGTCGGGCGAGGCAGAGCCCGTCCTTGGGGGTCGAGTGAGGCGGAGCCTGTCCTTGGGGGTCGGGCGAGGTGGAGCCCTCCCTCGTACATCGGGCGAGGCAAAGCCAACCTTCCATCGCCCGGGCAAGAAGAATAGCAATGCCCTTGTCTAGCTGGAAGCATCAACGTTCGATGGTTATAAGTCCTACCTCATTGGGTACCCTGGTATTAGGTCCCCAACAAAGGTCAAGTTATCAGCTCTATCTAAGGGTGGCGTTCCTTCGGATAGATTCATTAAGTTACCGATATTGCTTATTGCTTCCATTATTTATTTAATTACAGCAATATCACTTTGCCCGATTGAGATTGATCTAGATCGGCCTTATATCTTTTTTAACCCATTGTTTGTTAATCTAAACAGATCTAATCTGCACTTTAAACAATGAGTTATGTTTTATCAGTTGTTTTACATCAATCTTGATCGTGCATAGCGTGCGGTTAAGGCATGTTTGATCTTGAGTAGATTTATTGGCTACCGAAACTGTTCCATGGCCCATTATCACGACCTGTGTAATTCTGCCTCACACCCTACTGTTAGCACCATGGAATAGGGATTGTTATTTGGTAGATCTGTTCCTAAGAGGACATGACCTTAACTGTGCGCTATGCCTGAATCGGCTGTTTTAGCCGATATCGAGCTCTTTTAGGAACAGTTCGCATCATGGGATCATTGAAGTAGCAATAGGTTGAAAGATGTGTTAGCCCCATAATCTTATTATTGTATTATAGCCTACATGATTTTGCCTCATGCCCCACTGATATTAGTAATAAGTTAGGGTCGTCGAGTCTATTGTTGTTTCTACGGCCTACATGATTCTGCCTGATGCCTCACTGGTCATAGAGATAGATGAGATCTAATATGTTCATTAGATTTAGCTCTATTAAATGGTTGAATGATGATGGACTATTTCTTTTATAAAAAGGGGTTTGGTTACTTGCAGTCATTGGCTCAGTATAAACTAATTATTGTTAATATCTTTTTGCCATTGACCAATATTTGTTTAAAGAATGATATTCATCTAGAACGATAACCGATTCTTCTTACACAACCCCATGAGCTTTAAACAATTTATTCTTATGAATATGCTAGAATCGACTATTTAGTCGATCTCCTTTCATATCGGCTCTTAGAGCCGCACATTTGGGACTGTCTGGCAACACCGGCATGTTCCGCCCTTAATTACTAATAAAATTTCTCTCCTTGTCAGTTGTAGGGTCTAATTGACTAGCATGTCTTGGGAGGAGTGCGCAAGATCGACCATCCCTGCGCTGAAGCTAGGCGGATCTCTAGCTCCATCGAGCGGACCCTTTTGGCTTGCTCATGTGCCCTCGGCATGGGACAAAATTCTGTGTCGACACACGTTTCTAGCACGCTCAGTGGGACCCCACAATCATCATGGCGGCTCACAACAACAATGGCATCCTTATGATACATTATGAAGATCTACCTGATGGAGATAAAGATGTCATCGGCAAAGCTACAGAAGAATTTCAGAGAAAATGTTTGTTGTCCTACACCAAAACATATGACAACACAATTGTTCAGAAATTTCCACTACCAAGAGTTCTATTACACGGGCAGACAGATACAGCTAAAGCTAAAGACATGCGTTTTTTTACAGAAGTTGTAGACAAATCTGTTCGTGATGCCATATCAAGCCATAACGAAGCTTTCTTAGACATATTCCATAATGCCATGAAAGAGGTGATTCATCTGTTTCTAGTTGGTCAAGGTGGATCGGCTTATTACAACATTCTAGATCCATCGACCTAAGGGACTAATCAAGTCAGTACCAGCCATTAAGAAGCAGCACCAACTGGTAATGGTGATGTCCAGGAAGTTTAGGGTCCATCTGAACAAGCTCAAGGTACTACTATGAATTAAATATAGTATAATCCTGGACCATCACTACAGCATGTGCAACAGCCGACGAGGCAAGGTCAGAACCAGGTGATCAATTTTGGCACAACAGGCCACATATCGTCGCCGGCTCAAAAAATAGCACCCTCAATTCAAAGGATCCATAGAGATATAGATTCTTATGTCTATAATCAGATACTTCAAGCAGCAAGCCAGCAAAGAACCCAGCAGATAGAGATTCCACAAGGGTATCACTATGGCACAGATTATAATACCCTTCACATGATTCTGAATCTAGGGTACCAAGGCTCATGGGATTTCAATCCATAGATGGGTCAGCAGGTACAGAGAAATCCAAATTCAAATGCTGATGAGTTGCTGCTGAAGGTGACTAAGATGATGAGGAATCAGTTCAGTCTGAAGCCAAAAGGGTTGACCTTCTTGTACAAATGCCCATATCCAGAATGGTATGATTTGGTCGCTCTTCCCATAAATTACAGGCTCTCAAATTTTGCTAAGTTCACTGGCTAAGACAGTCCAAGCACGATAGAACATGTCAGTCGGTATCTTACATAATTGGGTGAAGCATCAGTTGAGAATGCCCATCGAGTTCGTTTCTTCTCCTTGTCCCTATTAGGGCCGGCCTTCACTTGGTTTTCATCACTACTAGTCAATTCTATTGTCAATTGGGCTGACCTAGAGAAGAAATTTCATACATATTTTTACACTAGGACTATAGAAAAGAAAATTACCGATCTGACAACTATAAGGTAGAAGACTAATGAATCAGGAACTGAGTTTCTTCAGAGGTTCCGAGAGACTAGAAACTTGTGCTTCTCATTAAACTTGGCAGATGATCTACTAGTTGTTTTAGCTGTTCTAGGAATGCTGCCAATGTGGAAGGAAAAGCTACTGGGATAAGAATTTGACAACTTGGGTTAATTGGCTCAATGAGTGGCAGCACTTAATAGCCAGTTCCAGAGTATGCACAGAGACACTCGATTCTAGAAGAGTACCATAGTGGCCAAAGCTTACAATCCATACTGAGTCGATGACGGCTATGAAGATGAAGAAGAAGAGGTTACTGTGGCTGAATGGAATTAGGGTAAGAAAATAGTAATGGTGTCAAATCCTTAGGGAAGAGGAGTCGAGGAGAGCTATGACTTTGATGTCACCAAATCAGACAAGCTCTTCAATTTCTTGCTTGAGAAGGGGTAGATCAAGTTGCCCGATGGTCATGTTATGTTGCCCCTGATCAATTGAAGAATAAGAAGTACTACAAGTTCCATAACGCAACCTCTCATTCCACTAATGAATGCAGAATCTTCTGACATCATATACAGAGGGCTATTCAGCAAGGAAGGCTCAAATTTGATACGCCTCGAAAAATGAAGGTTGATGATAATCCTTTCTTAGGAGATCAAAACATGGTTGATGCTAGGCTGATCAAAGGAAAGACTAAGGTCCTAACATCAACTAAATCAAGAGAAGCTAGAACAGTCGATCCCAAGATGCAAATATTGGCTGACGAGTACAGAGAGATTAAAAGACGTCGCGCTAAGCAAAAGAGTCGATATGAGCAGGGGGGAATGTCAAAAGATGGGGCGACAAGGCCACGAGTTACATCTCGAATTCTGTTGAATAAGTGGCAGCGGTAGAAGGAAAAAGATTATCAGCGTTGGTTAAAGGATCAAGAATACCAGCGTCAACTAAAAAAAGAAAGGTATGAAAGGAAACAAGTCGAATCATATTGGAATTGTCCTTTCTTTAGACATTGCTGGAATGAAGGTTTGAAGTTGCCTACCAGGCATGACTGTCTAGAATACAACAATCAATATTGGGAGTTTAGGCAATCTCAAACCAACTGCCGGTCTATCCATGCTCAAGAGCATATCATCATAATAACATGGATCGGCGCCTAAAAATGGAAGTGTTCATAATCGGCTGGGAAAAAGAGTTGTTGACCAAGACTGGGCTGGTTATGAAGAAGAAGGCAATGAAAGAAAATATGTTTGGTAGGAAGGCCAATGGTGTCTAGGAGGTTTAACAAGAAGCCAGAAGAGAAGGGTGCAATGCCTAAGTAATAAAGAGATGGAACAGGCTCAGGCATCCCATAAACCTCAAGTATGGCATACTAAGCAAACAGCCGATAGAAAGC
Organism: Miscanthus floridulus; assembly: GCF_019320115.1. Taxonomy (NCBI): domain Eukaryota; kingdom Viridiplantae; phylum Streptophyta; class Magnoliopsida; order Poales; family Poaceae; genus Miscanthus; species Miscanthus floridulus. The sequence continues at coordinate 113,324,758 of NC_089585.1, read as the reverse complement.
AACCATCGGCTAATATCCAAATGGCTTTTCTGTTGCCATCAGAATTCAGAGTCAATGATGAAAGCCAACAGCCGATCCAAGCAGTCGGCTTTGAAAATTTGTCTTAATGGATAATCCAATAGATGATACAGATAGCAAACTAGGACATGGCTTCACATCGGCCGATGAATTGGAAGAAGTAGATATTAGTTCTAGAGAAAGACCTAGGCCGACATACGTAAGTGCTAAGTTGGATCCAGAGTATAAGCGGAAACTAATTGATTTATTAAAGGAATTTAAAGACTACTTTGCTTGGGAATACTATGAGATGCCTGGTTTAGACCGATTAATTGTTGAACAGCGGTTGCCAATCAAACCTGGATATCGACCGTTTAAATAGGCTCTAAGGAGGTTCAACCCGAACGTGCTTGATGATATCAAAAAGGAGACTGAAAGGTTACTAGAGGCGAAGTTTATACGACCGTGCCGATATGTAGAGTGGATATTGAATGTCGTCCCTGTATATAAGAAGAATGGAAAATTAAGAGTTTGCATCGATTTTAGGGATCTAAACAAGGCCACACCCATGGATGGTTATCTGATGCCGATAGCTGATATGTTGGTAGATGCAGCAGCCGGGCATAAGGTTATCTGCTTCATGGACGGCAATGCAGGGTATAACTAAATTTTCATGGCTGAGGAAGACATAGCAAAGACCGCTTTCGGGTGCCCAGCGCAATTGGTTTATTCGAGTGGGTTGTGATGACTTTTAGTCTAAAGAATGCCAGTGCAACTTATCAAAGGGCGATGAATTATATTTTCCATAAGTTGATCGGCAGGATTGTTGAAATCTACATCGATGATGTGATGATAAAATCCAAATGGTACAAAGAGCACCTAGCTGATTGTGAGAGACTCTGGAATGCACAAGAAAACATGGTCTAAAGATGAATCCTAATAAGTGTGCCTTTGAAGTGTCAGCTGGGCAATTCTTGGGATTTATGGTCCACGAGAGAGGAATCAAAGTTAGTCAAAAAAGCGTAAAAGCAATTGATGAAGCAGTTCCCCTGACTACTAAGATAGAGTTGCAATCTCTGCTTGGTAAGATTAATTTCATTAGGAGATTCATTACCCATTTGTTGGAAAGAATCCTACCATTTTCTCCTTTATTGAAGTTGAAAAGTGATCAAAAATTCAAGTGGGGTGGCATACAACAAAGGGCATTTGAAGAGATAAAAGAATACATGAAGTGTCCACCTGTGCTGATCCCTCCTCAGCAAGGTAAGCCTTTTAAGTTGTACATATCGGCTGATGATAAGACAATTGGATTGGCCTTGATGCAAGAATTTGAAGGAAAAGAGGGAGTTATTTTCTATCTGAGTAGAAGACTACTGGATCCAGAGACAAGATATTCTTCCATCGAAAAGTTATGCTTGTGCTTATATTTCTCTTGCATAAAGTTGTGACACTACTTATTATCGACCGAGTGTACAGTTGTTTCCAAGGCTAATGTGGTTAAGCACATATTATCAATGCCAATACTGAATGGAAGAGTGGGAAAGTGGATTCTTGTGTTATCAGAATTTGACTTGAAGTATAAATCAGCTAAAGCAGTCAAAGAACAAGTAATGGATGATTTTGTCACCCAGCATCATAAGCTAAGCATTGGTTATGTAGAGCTAATACTGTGGACATTATTCTTTGATGGATCATCATGCAAGCAAGGTGGTGGCATTGGTATTGTTATTATTTTTCCTTGGGGGCAAGTTTTGAGTTTGCTCTTCCAACTGAACCAATGATTACTAACAATCAAGCGGAATATGAAGCTATTCTTAAGGGACTTCAACTTCTTCACGAAGTAAAGGTAGAAGCAATTGAAGTATTTAGAGATTCACAGTTAATTATTATTCAGTTGATCGGCCTATATGAGTGCAAAGAAGAGACTTTGAAATGATACTATGATGAATGCCAAAAGTTGCTCAAGGAGTTTCTTCATATCTCTTTCCAACATATTCCGAGAGCACAAAACCAAGAGGCTAATCGTCTAGCTCAAAGTGCATCAAGATATCGAGTGTTTCAAGAAGTCTTGAGTAGTAAAACCTCAAGTGATGATTGGAGAGTCAAAATAGCCGATTACCTTAAAGACCCGTCTCAGAAAGTTACTAGAAAGCTAAGGTATAAATCGGCTAAGTATGTTTTGCTAGATGATCAGTTATATTATAAAACAGTCGATGGGGTGTTGCTCAAATGCTTAAACCAAGAAGAAGCTAAGGTGTTGATGGGTGAGGTGCATGAAGGGATATGTGGAGCTCATCAATCAACTTATAAGATGAAATGCATTATTTGTAGAACTAGATATTTCTAACCAATGATACTGGATGATTGTTTTGAATATTACAAGGGGTGTCAGGACTATCAACATTTTGGTAATGTCCAGAGATCGCCTACGTTGGCCATGAATCCAATAATCAAGCCACGGCTGTTTTGAGGTTGGGGAATTGATTTGATTGGCCAGATTTTTCCGCCTTCAAGCAAAGGACATAAGTTCATATTGGTAGCAATAGATTACTTCACTAAATGGGTTGAGGCAATTTCTTTGAAGACTGTAACCTCAAAGAACATGATTCATTTTGTTAGGGAACACATTGTGTATCATTTTGGGATTCCTCAAACTATAACTACCGATCAAGGGACAATATTCACATCAGAAGAGTTCAGGGATTTTGCTGCCAGTATGGAAATCAAGCTATTGAATTCCTCTCCTTACTATGCTCAGGCTAATGGCCAGGCAGAGGCGTCCAACCAGATTATGATTAAGCTGATCAAGAAAAAGATTGACGAACAGCCAAGGAAGTGGCATTCGACGCTAAATGAGGCATTGTGGGCCTATAGAATGGCCTGTCATGGATCAATTAAAACGTCCCCTTACGAACTTGTGTATGGCCATAATGCAGTTCTTCCTTAGGAAGTTTGGATTGGATCGAGGCATGTTACACTGCAGAATGATTTGTCAGCCGAAGTCTACAAGAATCTTATGATAGACAATTTGGAGGACTTGAGTTGCCTTCGGCAACGTGCTCTTAAAAATATCAAAGCCAATAAACCGAGGGTTGCAAAATATTACAATAAAAAGGTCAAGATTAAGCAATTCTCTGAAGGAGACTTGGTCTAGAAAGTAAAATTGTCGATCGAGTCAAAGGACAATAAATTCGGCAAATGGTCACCTAACTGGGAAGGACCTTATCGGATCAAGCGTTGTGCGACTGGTAATGCTTATATTTTGGAAACACTAAAAGGAGAGGAAGAATTTGGTTGAGCAATCAATGGGAAATATCTAAAGAAATATTACCCTTTTGTTTGGATTAATACTTAATAACCAATTTGTTCGGTCGCCAGCTCTGATAGCCGATATCAGAAAGGTATCGTCTCTAGTGCAAAAATAAGCCCGAAGGGGTAAAAGCCGATATGATGTGTATCGCCTATAGAAGCAAAGCAAACATGGACGAAGTAATGTGTATGAAGTACGAGACAAAGGAAAATCACTCAAGACAAAAAAGTTGTTTGCTAAATATCACCTATTACAAGCCAGGGTGTTGAAGGCTACAGAGTTGGCGGCGCTAGAAAAGTCCTCAACCAAACGCTCATGCTCCCTAGGATGCGCTGCATCTGGAAAACCATGGGGAAGAAGACGAAGATTGTGGCCAGAACGGGCTTGTGCAGCAGCCAACGCCATGGTAGCACCATGACGAACGCCGTGAAGAGCGACCTCCCTAACACAGTTTGGGATGTCATGCAAGCGAACCATCGAAACGGTGCCCCTGGCATTGACAAATCCTGCCACATGATCCACAGCTGATCGAAGGCTTTTCAACTGAGCAGTTAGATCTAAAAAAAATTAAGGAAAGAATGATCAGAAATTGTAACACCCCGGTGTTACATTATAATGTTTTGCTAAAACATTTCACAAGCATCATAATTATGTGTATGACATGAATTATAATTTGATGTTCGGAACTTGAAACATTCATACAAAACATGAGTCCGTGGTTACGTTTCATATAATGCTGTGTAATCAAATTGTTCTGGAAACAAAAAGGCTAAAGAACGTTTGGCTAATGGCGATAAAATAGGTGTGGTTGGACAAGGATAGTTGGTTAGTACCTCGAGTAGGCTGGGTTTGGATTCTGACGCAGAATCGTTTGTTTCAACGTCGTTCATGTAAGTTTCGGAAGTGGTCGACGATGCCACTTTTGGCAAGCTCTGTGGAGCGATCGGCTTAAGCAGTAGCATGAGGTCTTGACTACGATAGATAGCTTAATGTACCCTCTTATGCATCGAATAGTTAGTTCGGCTTTTGGAGCATCGTGTACAAGTTTTCTGCTTGCTTTAAAAAGCGTGCGCATCACTGGAGTTGACACTGGGCATGGTCACCGCTGGCCTGGCACGCTGCTGGCATTGCCAGCGCTCTGTCGTGCCGGCCGGGTTCATGCGCGCACCGTGTTCCACCGTCCCACCGGGCACGCGCATGGCTCTGGCGCTGCGCGCCAACGCCGCCTGCCACCACGCTGTCCGTGACCATAGCCATTGTCGGTTTGTCATCGCTGCCGATCGCACTACGCGCCGAGGCGCAGTCCTCGTCCCTAGGTCGCCGGCCAACCTTGCCACGCCATGCCCTGCTCTGCACTGCCTTGGCCGAGAGCGCGCAGGGCCCACGCTACACGCCGCCCATCGCCCTGCCGGTCCTGTGTCCATTGACATCATGTTGGCTGCTCGTGCGCTGGGCGACAGCCTGCCCCGCCGTCACCTCGGCGTCGCTTTTGCGCTGCCTCTTTTGTCTGACGCTGCCCGATGCGATGGCACCATACCATGCTCATCGCCTTGCCACAGTGGCCATGTAGACAGCTCGCCTATCCCGCTGTCCTGTAGTGGTGCGGTTGGCCCATGTGTTGACACCACAGATGAGCCAAGCCACGACCTCCCCTGCCCCGCTGTCTCTTAGGCTGCCAAGGCAATTCTTCTCAATTCGCCATGACCGTAGCATTAGACTCCAATTTAGCTTAGGCTTAGCTTCATTAGGTATCTAGCTGCGTCCCATCCCACCTTGTTGTGTATGCCATTGCACAGGGCCAAAATTTCGTAATCCCGCGCCACCGGCTCCATAAGGCTGGGCGGACGCCCTCCAACGGCGAGCCAGTCACTCAGTGCACCTCATAGTGATTCAGTGAACCCATAGCTTCGTCGTACCCTCCTAAGCACCCCACGCACCTCAGCCGTAGCTCCACAGCAGGCCAGCCACCACCGCCGCGGTCATACCATCGCCGGGCGCTGTCACCTCGTTGGTGCGCACGCGGCTAGCACTACTCAGGATCCCTCCGGCCAGGCAATCACCGCAAGGGTCTTCGTGGGTGGTTACTCGAGCTCATTAGCTGCTTGGTTTGTTTTGTTGTCGCTGTGGCTTACGGGAATGCCTCTGCCATTGTAGGTCTGGGTTCACCACCGGGGAGGGATTCCGGGACGACGCCCCTGCTCGCCAAACCGCTTCCAGACCACGTGTGCTGCCTTGGAGGTACTCATCGGCCCCTTAGTTAGGTCTTGGGGGCTCGGGTGTCGTCGGCGTGGCCGTCCTGTGCCCGCGCCGTCGCGCTAGAGCGCGCCCTGGGGGCCAGGGACTTAGCCGCAGTAAAGAAGTAGAAATGGGAGGGTGCAGCTGTAAAATCCTAGACTGAGGAAATAGTGCCCTAGCGCTCACGGAGATTATCTAGGACTTTGGGGGTGCCCGTGCATAATTACCGACATGCGCAGGCCCTCCCCCGTCGCGGGCCATTGGCCGTCTGGGCCGCGCCTCTGCGTGGGCCGCACGGTGGCCTGCTGTCGCGTGCGGGCGGCATGGCGCGCTAGGCCGAGCCGCGTGATGTGGGCCAAAGTAGAGAATTTGGTTTTCTTATTTTTCCAGAGGATAGAAATGCTTATTCATTTTTGTTTATGAATCCAACTTCAATAAATCGTAGTAAATTGTGTTTGTCCAAAAATAGTGAAACTACTTTTGTTAGGTTCGCAAAAATACCATCTATCTGTTAGTGTAATTAGTTCAAAGTTAGCTATTATGATTATAGGCTCATAAATTCTAATTAGAAAACTTAGCATTATGTAGATTAATGTTTGTAGGAATTCTTTTGGCAAATTGGTAATAGTTTTAGCTTTAGAAATTTTACAGTATGTTCACTAGGATATTATGGGCTTGCTGTAAATTTTGTAGCCTTAGAACGAGTTGTTAGATGGAGTGGCTATTACCTTTGCTTTATCGCACATAATGTAAATTAGCGTTCGGAGTAGGAACATTAGTAAGTGCTATAAGAATAGATGCCATGTTTAATACTTGTTGGTGGTGACAATACGTAGCTTAGCCTTTAGTGGATAGATCTCACTTAGTGGTTTAATAGATGTACTTTTGCATTTAGAGTTGCTGTCGCCGTAGTGTTAATCGTTGCATCATCATTTCATGTAGATCACGAACAGGTAGACTTTGTACCCGTCTGCAAGCCGGAGTACGATGAGGTGATCGAGGAGTATGAGGAGGAGATCTTTGCATAGGAGGGAGCCTAGGAACCTATTGGTACTAACCTTGCTGACCCGGCACCTACCCAAGGCAAGCCCCGGTGCATAACCCCTATTTTTAAATGATCACTAAATATATATATATATATATATGATATGCATTTACATTATAGGCATTTTATGGAAACTACAAGCATAAATATATCTACCATGAGTCCTACTAGTACAGGTCGAGTAGCTGCTATGCTCAGGATATCAGTAGCATGAGTAACCTGCTGTTACTCGCAAATAGGTGATTAAACTATGATATCATGATGAAATAATGGAAAGGAAAATGGTGACCAGACAGGGATATGGATTTGGTACTGGTGGGTGTGAGGGGTTGTGTCCTGTGGCCAACAGGGCATAGCTTAGTTACACTTTTTCCCTATCTATGTCGATTAAGGACCGGTCATTGCATATGACTCTAGGCAAGTCACAGATTATTGTCCCGAGCACATACTTGGGTATGGGCGCAGGGAAGGCTTGCTACTCTCTTGTCACGGATACAGCTCTTTCTGGACCGACTGATGGGAAGAGGAGGTGGTGGAGGTCCTTGCACCGCACTAAGTCCGGGACTCAGGGGCGTGGGCTTGGAGTCCAAGTTTGGACGGGGACCTGGACACCCGGGATAGGAGAGTGGTGGGTTAGTCCTGCTTGTGCCTAGGGTACAAGTGGGGCATGTGTCTTTGGGGCACCCAGCTGGGCACATTGATTCACGAATCGCTGGGCTATCCGGTATGGCTTGTCTGCGGTTTAGCACCGTAGTAAGAACTGGAAGTGGAAAAAGGAGAAGGAACAACATCGATTGCTCAACTCTTGCTTGAAAGTAGAACAGGTGCTTATATAGATTGACTAGATGCAAACTTAATACGGCTGATGATAATAATGTATCAATAAGGACTCACTATTAGTATTGCTTTTTGCTAAAAGAAAACCAGCAACCATAAAGCCTAGCATATCCCTTGGAGTCGGGAAAGTATTCCCACTGGTCGGATAAGTCTTGCGAGTCCATTGTGTACTCAAGGTTTATTTACCCCTGTTGCAGGTGATGCTTGAGGAGTACCTTGTGTGGAGGATTCTTCTGGTGGGCTCAGACGAAATCCTCGTTATCTTATCGCTAGATGTATCTTTTAATATTCCACTGTTTATCATTCCGCACTCTGTATTTGGTATTGTAATAATGTACTTTTAAAGAAACTCTAATGTATGAGATGGACTTGTGTTGTAACTCGTTCTCATTATTGGATCCTTGGGAAAAATGTGGATCTTTTGGGTTCTCCCTCGGGGTGCGCCCAACAGACACCGCTCGTTGTAGTTGCTTTCGGGGTGCTTAGTGTCTGGTGGAAAACGAGCGCCTCTGTAAGTACGCTATTTTGGGCGGTTCTACCACAGAAATCTTGAAGGCAAAATTAAGAAGAAGATAGAAGAATTGTGGTAGATGTCTCACCTATAATTCTGGCTTCAGCTCTGGCCAACCTTTCCCCCACTGGGCTGGCCTCAAGGGATGATTGGCCTTGAATCATGTCCAAAGCTGACTCTACAAGGGAAAGGCAGCTGGCCAGGTTCTGGTCAGTCCGATCGATGGAGTCCAGCAGATCGTCATTGTTGATCTGCCTCCTTGGGAAGTAGGGGAGCTGGCAGCGAATTGGTGCTAAAGGTGACCCCAAAGGCTAAATAGAGTCAGCCCTCTACTTTGGAACGATAGGAGTAGCCCAAGTTGCACCCTCTTGGCGATGAAGGCGCAGGCGCGATGATGCAGATCCATTGAGGGCCTCCTCGGCAGACCTCTTGCTGTTCTCCATGATCTCAAACCTATGGAAAAAGCAGGAACTATACTAAGGATGCAGAAGGTTTGAGACGAATTGGGTTGTTGTTCGATCCACAGCCGTGGCCCGTATATATAGCCTAGGAAGGCGAGAAGATAGATTTCGCCGGGGGTGTGAAATTGGAATCAGAAATGAAAGCGGATCGATACTCTAGGAATTCAGGGGACGGATAACGAAGAGATAACAAATTTGAACTTATTGCTTCCCCAAATTACAAAATATCATGGGACGGATACGAAGAATTTACATTGACCAGAGATCAACCCATCAAGGCTTCTTTGGATTGAAGGGAGTCCGGATCCCCACAAGGCCGAAGGTCATCGTGAACTGAATCAACATCGGCCCATTGATAAAATTGTGCTAGAGAAGAGGAAAGGTCACCCGCCTAACAGATGCTCAGCCAATTTCTCGATGAATTGGAGAACTATGGGAAAGAAGCCTGTGGCTTTTGCCGGTGGGTGTTTGGAGGAGCAAACAAGGGGAAGGTGTCCACACATTTTAGCCCTCGCAAACACTAGAATAGCTTTGTGAGCATGGAAAGAAGACTTAGGTTATATCATAAGAATTCTTCTAACCACAACAGTTGGTCTTCTTGCTCAACGAGGTGCTAGAATGAGCGACACAATCACCCTATGTACAAGAATTCTTCTAACCGCTCGAGATCTTCATAGCAAAAGGATAGACCATGGAGGGTCCAGCGGAGTCGGAAGCACTCGAGGGGGGGATAGAAGAGAAACATAGCTGGATTGTTGAGTTGCTCTCGCTAGGGTCGGATAGACATTTTATAGCCGGCCTAGAAAGATGAATCCAAATGTCCGTGAAGCAATGATACTCTCGTGAAAAGTTTTGAAGCATGGGATCATGAGCTGACATAGATGATGACACACAGTAGACCCTAGATCAAGATTCTCTACCCGTGACTGCGGACCTATCGGGGATACAGACGTGATAATTTTGGAATAAAATTACTTTTATCCCAAAATTGGGGGGCATGTGTTTACACCTAAATTTGGAAGAAGAGTCATAGGGACTCGAAAGCTCCCAAGATCATGTCATTAAGGAATCAATTATGTGCAGATCAAAACCAACTGATTCGAAAACAACACTAAAATTGGCTTTCTTCAGGAAGCGCCGGCAGATAACAACAAAGGCTACGATCGACGCCGGGACAAAGCATGTTGGACTCTACAAAAAGGGAAAGATTAGAGTCCAAGTTATCTTAAATTAGGAATGTTTTCTCTAGAGTCAAAGATTGTGATGAGTCATGCTGAGATAGGAGTCATGCGCAGGCCCCGGGTATAAATATCAAAGCCCGGCTATTGTAAAAGACACAATCAATCAAATACCAGTTATTTATTTTTTTGGCTCTGGCCACCCCTTAGGAGTAGGAGTAGAGTAGATCTCAGTGAGTTCTTTAGCAAGTACGGTTGCATCGATCCGGTCGACCTCCACTGCTTATTTGTAAGTACCATCATGGCTTATACCTCTGTTCATATGGCTGCATCAATCCAGTCGACCTCCACTACGACTCTGGTATAAGTTAGTTATCGACTCTTGTCTAGTTCAAGTACGGCTGCATCGATCCGGTCGACCTCCACTGCTTGAACTAGATTAAGGTCAAGTTATCAGCTCTATCTAAGGGTGGCATTCCTTCGGATAGATTCATTAAGTTATCGATATTTCTTATTGCTTCCATTATTTATTTAATTACAGCAATACCACTTTGCTTGATTGATATTGATCTAGATCGGCCTTATATCTTTTTTAACCCATCGTTTGTTAATCTAATCTGATCTAATCTACACTTTAAATGATGAGTTATGTTTTATCGGCTGTTTTACACCAATCTTGATCATGAATAGCATGCGGTTAAGGCATGTTTGATCTTGAGTAGATTTGTTGGCTAGCAAAAACTGTTCCATGGCCCGTTATCACAGCCTGTGTGATTCTACCTCACACCCACTGTTAGTACCGTGGAGTGGGGGTCATTATTTGGTAGATCTGTTCCTGAGAGGACATGACCTTAACTATGCGCTATGCCTGAATCGGCTGTTTTAGCCAATATCAAGTACTTTCATGAACAGTTCGCATCACGAGATCGTTGAAGTAGCGATAGGTTGAAAGATGTTTTAGCCCCATGATCTTATTATTGTATTATGGCCTACATGATTCTGCCTCATGCCCCACTGATATTAGTAATAAGTTAGGGTCGTCGAGTCTATTGTTGTTTCTACGGCCTGCATGATTATGCCTCATGCCCCACTGGTCATAGCGATAGATGAGATCTAATATATTCATTAGATTTACCTCTATTAAATGGTTAAATGATGATGAACTGTTTCTTTTATAAAAAGAGGTTCGGTTACTTGAACTAATTATTGTTAATATCTTATTGCCATAGACTAATATTTGTTTAAAGAATGATATTCATCCTAAACAATAATTGATTCTTCTTACACAACCCCATGAGCTTTAACTGATTTATTCTTATGAATATGCTAGAATTAACTATTTAGTCGATCTCCTTTCATATCGGCTCTCAGAGCCACACATTCGGGACTGTCTAGCAACACCGGCATGTTTCGCCCTTAATTACTGATAAACTTTCTCTCCTTTTCAATTGTAGGGTCAAATTAACTGGCACATCTCGGGAGGAGTGCGTAGGATAGACCATCCCTGCGCTGAAGTTAGGCGGATCTCCAGCTCCATTGAGCGGACCCTTCCGGCTTGCTCGTGTGCCCTCGGCACCAAACAAAATTCCGTGTCGACACCCCTACTACGAACTATTCAATGCAAATAACATGAGCAGCAGCCATGAACTGGACATAGGGACATTCTGCCCAAACTAGTATAAACCTTATATCTTTTTAGCACACCATCCGGGCCAGACACGCAATAATATAAATTTACTCGTTGGTGTTTACTCGAAACACCGACAACTGTTGATAGGTACAAGGACTGGCTTGTTACAAAAGGGTACAAGAAAAGATATGGGATCAATTATGAAGATACGTTTAGTCCAGTTGTCAAGGCAGCCACCATTTGACTCATATTGTCTATTGATGTATCCAAGGGATGGTCTCTTTGTCAACTTGATGTACAAAATGCTTTTCTCCGAGGAGTATTGGAAGAAGAGGTATACATGTGTCAGCCACTAGGTTATGCTGACAAGACAAGATCAAACTTTGTTTGTAGGCTCGACAAGGCTATCTATGGTCTTAAATGGGCCCCTAGAGCTTGGTATGCTCGGTTGTGTGGGAAGTTGACATCTTTGGGCTTTACTCCATCAAAAGCAGACACCTCATTGTTTTATTTCTAGAAGTGTACACTCACCATGTTTATTTGGTATATGTTGATGATATTATAGTTGCAAGCTCTTCGCAGGAAGCCACAAACGTGTTGCTTAAGGCACTAGAGAAGGAGTTTGCACTAAAAGATCTTGGTGACTTGCACTCCTTCTTGGGGATAGAAGTTAAGAGGTCTAGAGATGGACTGAAGCTATCACAAGAAAGGTATGCTACTATCGACAGAATATCATCGGTAGTCCTCCGAGGGGTATCCCACGAAGATAGATTGATCGGCAGAGGAGCGCGTGATCAAGAACAAGAAGGCAATAGAGACATGCGTTATACAGGTTCAGGCTGTCAGTACGACGTAATACCTTACTCCTGTGGTTTGTTGGTTTGTATTAGCTATCATATGATATGCCATGATTTTGGAGGGGGTCCCTACCCGCCTTATATAGTCCAGGGGGCAGGGTTACAAGTCGGTTAGATCTGAGAGATAATTGGAAAGTAATAACAGATTATAAGCATCATGGGATCATATGTATCCTAACAGATCACGGTAGCATCTTCAGGATATCTTCCCCATGTCTTGCGGAAGGTGCTGAGTAGAATCGTGCCCCACAAGGCTTCGTCTTGTGGGTTGGGCCGCCCCTGGGGGCACAGCCCATGTGGTCTGCCATGGGTATCCAAAGTTATACCCCCATAGCTAGTCCCCGAGCACCATACATCCTTTATGCAACGCCGTCTTGAGCTTGTCCGAGCAGGTGCGATCAAAGCCAAGCAGTCAAACTCATGGTCCGACCATTTTGATGAGTTGCCAAGCAATTGTGAGCAGTTGCCACGCTGTGCGTGCTGTTACCGAGCAGCACAAAATGCAGCCGAGTAGCATAACCCAAGCACGGCTTGCTATAAGGGTGTAAGGAGCTCAAGTTCAGAATCAAAAATTTCCTCGCAGTAGATGAAGTGTGCCCACTTAAAATCTAACCATGAGAGGAGGAATTAGTCTTGTTCAGCTTCAAGAGGCACCGAGTCTTCTAGGAAAAAACAAGCACATTCACCACGAGGTGAAGTATGCCCACTTAGTCCCTGATCCTGACAGTAGGTGATGGAGTCACGTGATGCCAGGGTCCAAAGTAGAAGAATAGAGGACCAGCCGAGCACTCGGAAGGTAATATATGCTGGTAGTATGGCCTCTGAGCCGTAGACCAAAAAATATGGAGACACACCAGTACTATGACTAGCTTGACTGCACAATCCCCAGACCACAGCCGGTAGCTCCTTAAGCCATCTGCTGGGATGCTTTTCTTCTTTCTAATATAGCCTCTTTTTGAGTGCGTCAAGGATCATACCGTTCGCCCGTTCAACCTGGCCATTGGCTCTAGGATGGGCAACGGAGACGTATTTAACGGAGATGCACCGGTCCTCGTAGAAGTCCCAAAAATGATGGCTAGTGAACGTGGTTCCGAGGTCAGTGATGATGCTATTCGGGAGACTGAATCTGTGTATGATATCTTCAAAGAGCTTGACTGCTTTCTTAGCAGTAGCTGAGGTGAGTGGTTTGTACTCGATCCATTTGGAGAACTTATCAATAGTGACGTATACGTACCGAAAACCTCCTAATGCTGGCTTGAAAGGCCCGATCATGTCCAGTCCCCAGCATGTGAAAGGCTAGAAAGCTAGGATGGTCTGAAGTTCTTGAGCCAGCATGTGTATTTGTTTAGCAAAAAACTAACATCCTTCACAGCGTCGGACGAGGTCTTCTACGTCGGAGATGGCTGTGGGCTAGTAAAAACTAGCTCAGAATGCTTTGCTGACCAGGTTTCTCGAGGCCACGTGGTTGCCGTAGGAACCAGAGTGAATTTCGAGAAGTAGCTTGACCCCTTCACCTTGGGTGATGCATTTCTGTAGTATCCCTTCCTTGGCACTTTTCCTCATCAAGTTGCTGTCTGCCAGCACGTAATGCTTGCTTCGGCGAATTAAACGTTCAGTTTTGGTCTTGTCGGTGGGTACTTCAGCGCTGGTGAGGTACTTGATGAACTGCTCCCTCCAATCGGCGACCGACGAAGGGACAGCAAGTACCAACTACTCGGCAGGGGGAACCTCTACAACTTCCTTTTCTTCTTTAATGGATGGCGCTAAGAGATCTTGAACGAAGACCCCCGGCGGAACCGTGGTGCCAGAAGAACCTATTTTTGAAAGCTAGTCGGTGATCTAATTTTGATCTCGTACCACGTGGTGGTATTCGATACCGTAGAACTTCCCTTTGAGCCTCCTAATTTCAGCGTAGTATGCGCCCATCTTCTCACTGGAACAGGACCAGTCTTTGTTGAGTTGGTTGATAACCAACGCAGAATCCCCGTACACCATGAGGCATTTGACGCCGAGCTCAACTGCTATACGGAGACCATGGAGACATGCTTCATATTTTGCGGCATTGTTGGAGGCCGGAAAGTGTATTCGGAGGACATAGCGGAGCTTATCTTTGGTCGGCATAATGAACAAAATGCCCGCACCAGCACCGTTGATGTTAAGGGCGCCGTCAAAGTACATCAACCAGTGCTCGAGGCAAGTGGTGGCAATGGGTTCTTGGATCTCGGTCCACTCAGCGATGAAATCAGCGAGCGCCTGTGACTTAATGGTAGGTCTACTTCTGAATTCGATGGAGTAAGTTCCAAGCTCAATAGCCCACTTTATGATATGGCCATTGGCCTCTTTGTTGCGGAGAATGTCCCCTAGAGGGAACTCGGTGACCACGATAATCTTGTAGTATTCGAAGTAGTGTCGGAACTTGCGCGACGTAATTAGAATTGCATATAACAGCTTTTGTACCTGAGGATAACGAGTTTTCGGCTCATTAAGTACTTCGCTGATAAAGTAGACCAGACGTTGCACCTTGTAAGCATGCCCAGCTTCCTCGCGTTCGACGACAATAGCAGTGCTGACGACGTGAGAAGTAGCGGCGATGTAGATCAGAAGAGTTTCATCTGGTCGTCGCACAGTCATGATCGGAGGCCTTGTTAACAACAATTTAAGTTGCTCGAAAGCTGTGTCTGCCTCTTCCAACCAGGAAAAATGCTTGAAAGCCTTGAGGAGTTTGAAGAAAGGTAGCCCTCTTTCGCCGAGGCGCGATATGAAACGGCTTAAGGCCGCCATGCAGCCTGTAAGCTTCTATATATCCTTGACGCATGTCGGCCATTTCATATTGGTGATGGCGGAGACCTTGTCAGGGTTAGGCTCAATGCCACGAGCACTGACGATGTAGCCCAGCAGTATACCAGATGGAACTCCAAAGATGCACTTTGAAGGGTTCAGCTTCCATCGGTACTTATTCAGGTTGGCAAAAGTTTCTTCCAGGTCGACGATAAGGTTGTCAGCAGTCTTGGTCTTGATGACCACGTCGTTGATGTAGGCTTTGACATTGCGGTCGATCTGTTGGTTAAGGCACATCTGAATGGCCCTTTGATAGGTAGCCCTGACGTTTTTGAGTCCGAAAGACATAGTTGTGTAGCAATATGCCCCGAAAGGCGTGATGAAAGATGTTTTGATCTGGTCTTCTTCCTTGAGGGAGATCTAATGATAGCCGGAGTAATAGTCAAGGAAGGAGAGCAGTTCGCAGCCAGCCATGGAATCTACAACCTCATCTATCTGAGGCAAGCCGAAGGGGTCTTTAGGGCAGTGTTTGTTAAGATTAGTATAATCAACACACATTCTCCATTCCTTATTCTTTTTTTGAACGAGAACAGGGTTTGCTAACCAATCTAGGTGATACACTTCTTTTATAAATCTAGCCGCTAACAACCATTTTATTTCTACCCTAATAGCCTCCTTCTTGTCTGGCGCGAATCGACGGAGTTTCTGCTTGATCAGTTTGGCAGTCAGCGAGACATTCAAGGAGTGCTCGATCTTCTCCCATGGTACCCCCGGCATGTCTATAGGTTTCCACGCAAACACGTCGGCGTTGGCACGTAGGAAGGAGATGAGCGCGCTTTCCTATTTGCGGTCAAGGTGAGCCCCAATCTTCATGGTCTTGGAGGGGTCGTCGAGGCCGAGGCCGACCTCCTTGACTTCCTTAGACTTGGCGGAGGCACGAGGAAGTTCTAGCTCTAGGATCTCCATGTCATCGGTGGGCACCATCTTGGCTTCGGCGACCACGCTAGCCATCTGGATGGAGAGGTCGGTGGCTTCGGCGAGAGCGAGACTCTCTGTCTCGCAGGCGTAGGTGACGGAGAGGTTGGCCTGCAGAGATAGGACTCCTACAGGCGAAGACATCTTCATCACTAGATATACATAGTGCGGCACAGCCATGAACTTGGCTAGAGCTGGCCAACCAAGTATGGCGTGGTAGGCGGTGTCGAAGTCGGCGACGTAGAAGTTGACGTGTTCGATGCGGTAATTGCTTATCGTGCTAAACTGTACTAGCAGAGTGATTTCCCCAAGTGGTCTAGATGCCCTGCCAGGTACCACACCCCAAAAGGAGGAGTCCGAAGGAGTTAGATCTGTTATCGCGAGTCCCAACTCCCTTAGAGCCTCGGTGAAGAGTAAGTTCAAAGCACTGCCACCATCGACAAGGACTTTTCTGAAGAGCACCTTCTAGATAGTTGCATTGAGGACGAGGGGGAAACACCCTATGTAGGGTATGTCCGCCCACTGGTCGGCCCTGGTGAAAGTGATGGGGACCTCTGACCATGGGCGATAGCTGGGGTTGGCGGTGGTTTCCTCTTATTCTACGGCGAGCACTCGTCGGGCGGTGAGCTTTCGCTCTCTTCTGCTCTTGGCAGAGGCGAGGCCGCCAAAGATGGTGGCAACCACCTTGTCATGTTCCTAGAAGGCATTATCATTGCCCCTAGGTGGTCGGCGGCCTCTATTCCCGCCGTTGGTGTCGTCGTTCAGCTTTTTGTCTTGGAACTTCTTGGCTAAACCGAGGCAGTCCTTCATCTTGTGTTTGGCGTTCTTGTGGAGGGGGCACGGGCCATTGAGGATCTTCTTGTACTGCTCATCATAGTTGCGCTTGGCGTGTGGCTCGTTGACGTTACCGACAAAGTGGTCTGGTCGGCGGCGGCGATTCTGACTTGGCTTGGATCCTTCTGGCTGATCTCGGCCAATGTCCTGGTGGAAACTTCGTTTGCCATAGCGGCGGTCATTGTGGCGCCGGTTGTTAGGGCAGTCGTCATAGCGGTGAGGCGGGCGACTTGTGCCCACGTCTTTGTTGAAACATACTTTAGCTTCCTCCACGTCAGCGTACTGGTTGGCCGTCGTGATCATCTCGCCGATGCCTGTAGGTGGCTTGCGGTTGAACTTGGAACGGAGCTCGCGGTGATGAAGTCCCTGGACAAAGGCGGTGTTGACCTCGGCTTCTGTGATGTTGGGGATAGAATTCCTCATCTCGAAAAAGCATCTGATGTAGCTGCGGAGGAGCTCGGACGGCTTTTGGTTGATGCGGTTGAGATCGTGCTTGGTGCCCGGCCACGTACATGTAGCCAAGTAATTATCAGTGAAGACTTTCTTCAGCTCTTCCCAAGATCCGATGGAATCCGGGGCAAGGCTTGTAAACCAGCTCATGGCGGCTGGCGTGAGCATGACGGGGAGATAATTTACCATGACGTTGGTGTCTCCTCCAGCGGTGCGGACAGCAGTGGCGTAAGCCTACAACCACTGAGTTGGGTTCATCCTTCCCACATAGGGCTTGACACCGGTGATTTTAAAACCACGGGGGCCACTGGAGTGTTTAGAGTGCCCTGGTGAAAGCTGGGGGATCTTCTGGGTTGTCGGCGCTGTTGTCTGTAGCGTTGCCGGTGGCGATCAACTCCAGAGCTGAGTCTGGATCACTGTACTCTCGCTCGTACTCCTGGCGGCGACGTACTTCATCTTCATGGTGGCCAAAGCGACGCTGCTCGATATGTCATCGTGCGTCCCGAAGGTTACTAAGGTGCACTCAAGTGTCCTGTTCGACCTCCTAGTCGTGCTGGTGATGATGCTCGGCTCAGTGGCCCCTGGCTCCCCCCTGGAGAGGTAGTGACTGGTCGGCGAAACGGCTTTCACTGGGGCGACAATTGGATCTAGGCACAGTTGATCAGCGAATGGTGCTGGTGGAGCACGAAGGTCTTTGATCCTCTCGGATCTCATTGACTTGATAGTGTGCCGCTTTAAGCATAGCGGCGACCTTGGTGAGCTCGAGCGTCTATGGGAGGTGGGCGAGTTCATTGGCGGCCACCGCCAGATTGGCGCTTGGAGTTTTGAAGATGTCGTGACCGTCAACACAGAGAAAATCTTCGTCGAGGTTGCAATGGAGTGGCCTTCCATGTGAGTCAAATTGGTTGTCACGAGCAGCCTCGGCCATCGCAAGGGCGCGCTCGTTTTTGCGACGCTACGCGTGGTTGACGTTCCTGTTTTCATGAGCAGCGCGTTCCTCATCGATTTCACCGTTCCAGGGGGGCTGTCGACGCTGGCGTTGAAGATCGCGCCATCCCAGAAAGGCGGGAGAGGGGGTTGCTCGATGAAGGTTTCAGCGAGGGTCTCGGTGGAGCCCTAGGACTCAGAGCCTGGATTCTCCTCCAGGATGGTTTGGAGGGATGTTCTGGGGCCTCGGCTTGCGTGCAGCATGTTGACTGTTGGTGGGAGCTGATCGGCGATCTGGTCGGCAAGAGGATGGATATCCCCCACCTGGTTGGCGAATTTGCCCCTCAGGGCGTGTTGGTATGTAGCGGCAGTGTTGTCGAGCCCGTAGGGTAGGGCCGTAACCCTTGGAGTTTGCCGAGCGGCTTCCGATAGATGCGTATGGCAGGGTGGTCGGCGCTGAACCATAGTGTCCAGAGCCAATTTGATGATGGAGAGGCAATCGGCGAGCTTTAGATCGACCCGATCGATGGATACGATCAGATCATCATTGTTGATCTGCCTCCTCTGGTAGCAAGGAAGCGGGCGGCGAGTTGTCGATGAAGGCGACCTCGGAAGTGGTTCCAAGATCAGATCTACAGCCGCGGGAGCAGGGGTGGTCGGCGCAGAACGGATCTACACCGGCTCGAGGAGCTCTCCGACTCCGTCAGCATTGATGACCCACAAGAAGGATCTGACCATGAAGATCTGGCGGGCTGCGGGAGGGACGAAGAGCCTGCGGAAAAAGCCATCTTGTTCGACAAGGAAACAGCATGCACACCCCTACCTGGCGCGCCAACTGTCGACAGAATATCATTGGCAGTCCTCCGAGGGGTATCCCACGAAGGTAGATTGATCGACAAAGGAGCACGTGATCAAGAACAAGAAGGCAACAGAGACACACGAGTTATACAGGTTCAGGCCATCAGTACGACGTAATACCTTACTCCTGTGGTCTGTTGGTTTGTATTAGCTATCGTATGATATGCCATGATTTTTGAAGGGGTCCCTGCCCGCCTTATATAGTCCGGGGGGGCAGGGTTACAAGTCGGTTAGATCTGAGAGATAACCGGAAAGTAATAACAGATTACAAGCATCATGGGATCATACGTATCCTAACAGATCATGGTAGCATCTTCAGGATATCTTCCCTGTAACACCCTAGGTGTTTGGCTTTTACTTATTGCATGTCATTTCATAAACATGTGCATTATCCATGTCATCATGCCATTATCATTTGAACATACATATGCAACATTTTAAATTGTATGTGTTTCATGCTTGACTGCTTAGAGTGGTAGTAATGAAACATGTGAATGTAACATGAATTTCTCATACCTTGAAGCATGGCAACATGGTAGTAATGTGACAAGTATAGGATAACAACAAGGTCATGCAACATGTGAAACATTGTATTGAAACATATGTATGAATTGCTTGTTTTAATTTCTGTATCACATGTGATCATTAGAAGTGGTATAACAACTTTGTGAAATGGTTGATCATGGTTTAATACACCTTAACTACACTTAGGGTAATTGTTTGGACATTGTTCATGTGGACCAAAATGACCAAATTGCCCTTTAGGAGAGGTTTGACTTTTAATGACCCTTAGAGTGACACTGTTTGACTGATTCAAAAGACCAACTTGGAAGCTTTGCATGGCTGTACACTCTTTACAAAAGTTGTAGCTAATTTATCAAGGAACAAAAGTTGTTTTATGACCAACTCATGAAAATGGCTAGAACATGCTCAAACATGGCCCACAAGTCAGAAGTACATGCTGATTTCATACTTAGCAAATTTTTCTAAGTCCTAAAGTGAAGTACAGTTTCATGTACCCATGTTTGGAGCCATGTATCTCCCTAACCGAGCCAAACCAGCTTGAGCTCCAGTGGAAAGAATTGTAGTTCACGTATAGATGAGAAACTTTGTTAACTATGGCATAGTCTAGATCGCCACGGATTAGGAAATAATCATTGTCAAAGTATCGCTGTCAGGCTCAGAAGGGAACACTGAATCGAAGCTACAGTGATCAAGTTTCAGAGTTCAGCCGACGCGTGGGTGACACTCGTCGCCGGCCTGCTGTCGCGCTGGCCACGCGCCGTGCGCCTCCTAGCGTCGCAGCCGTGTCTGAAGCCACCCCGCGCGCCTGTCCGACGCACTCGCCCATCCCATTTCGCATTTCCTCGCCTCCCACCGCGCGCAGCAACCGAGCGCAGCCGTCTGCCATTGCTCCGCCTTCGCCCCACTTGCTTGCCACTGCAAAAACGCGACGGCCATCCCGCTCATAGCCTCGCCGTGATCCCCTCTGCCACCCCCACCCCTCAGCCAAGTCGATCGTGCATTGGTAAGGGCGTATTCGTCGTTCTTCCCCACCGCAGCCATGGCGGGAGTTCGCCGGAGTTGGTGCTCCACGCAGCCAGCTGTCCTCGCGCCATTCCATCCCCTCCTCTGCCTACAGCTAGGTCCGGTGAACACCACCGAAGCCCGTAGCGCCAACCGTTAGGGCTGCGACGCCGTATCGTCGCCGGAGCCGGTCGTGCCGTGGCTGTGCGCCGCCGTGTCAGTCGCCGACCCCTCTAGCCACTACCCTAGCACCGATTGAGGTCACCACTAGATGCGCATGGTCAAGGCGAACGTCGTAGCGTAGATGGTCTCGCCGGAGGAGCCACCGGCGGCGAGCTACGCCACTGGCCGTCGCTCCTCCCCTGTTTCGCTCACTGACGAGCGGGCCCTCCCTGTCAGCGTCGTGGCTGAGGCGGGAGTCCAGCTCGGGCCGCGCCGTCGGCTTGGGCCGCGCCTGTGCGCTCATGGGCCGCCGTTCCTTGGGCCAGCCCACCAGTAGCTGTTAGGTTTCCTTAATTATTTGGTTTATTTTGTTTTCATAGATTCGTGTGCATGATTCAAAAATCTGTATTTTCTTAGTATATAGATCCAAATGCTATGGTTCTAATTTTGTTGAGTTCCTAGTATTGTCTAGTATTTAACAAAAATAGTATATGAGCACATGTTTTAGAAAAATTGGATGAATTAAATAGGAGTTTGAAATGTGTTTTTAGAAGCATGCAAACTTGTTTGAATTTTAACTTGAGTTTCTGTGGTCCAAAAATTATGAAATTTTGTGGGTCATCTATTTTTGCTTAGTAGAAGGTATGGTTAAAATTTCAGAGCTAGTGCATGTGTGGTTTTTGAGTTATAGAATTTCTTTTTATTAATGGATGGATCTTGTGTGAATTTTCATAAATTTTCTATAGATCCAGTAAAGGTAAAATTTGGTGAGTAAGGTTCTTATGCTAGAATGATGTTAGGAAAAATGTGAAATCTGTTGCTTGACACTTTTCATTAGGGTTTCCTAATTATGCTCAAATTAGACATGTCATCTGTTATTTTGGATACAGCAAGTTATGTTTGTCCAATGGCTTTGAAATTTTTATGGTAGTCTATGTGCAGCATGAGATAGCTACTGTAATTTTTGTAGATTTTTATGAATAGTTTTACTATATATTGCTTAAAATCACCTAATTAACTAAATAAATTGGAAAAGGATATTAAATAAATTATTTAGAAGTTGGCACTATACTTTCTAATGTTTCTTGGGTATGAAAAACAAGTTGGTAAACTTGGGTTGATCAAATTATGCTTTTGCATCATCATTAAATAATTAAGTTAGCAACCCTGCCATTGCGGGACAGATTCTAGGTTTACTGGAATTTGATTTGGTTAACTTAAGAATCATGCCTTGATGTTTACAAATGAATTGTAGAGAATTTCATGAGCTTTCCAGAATGTCCTCTTGCAAGTCATTTGGATTTATAGAACTCTGGTTATGATTGAATTAAGTGACTACTTGTTTGCAGATGAAGCTTTAACTGTAATTTTAAGTATGTCTTTACTAGTTCTAAGTTTGTGGTAATGTTCCTAGGTGTTAGGCCTTTAACTGAAGATGAGCATCTTTATCTTAGGTTATGCAAGTTAGGTAAGTTGCTCTTGTTCTTTAAGTTAAGTTGGATACATGCTTAAAGTGATTTGAATAGAGCTAATTACTCGGTAAACGAGTGTCCAGTAATGCGCTCGTAAACACTTACTACGATCCATTCATCATGAGCATCATGTCGTACCTTATGCATCCATGGTATTTATCTTTTGCATCGGCATGCAATAGGTGTACCGGAAGGAGTGACCCTGCTGGAATTCGAGGAGCCGAGCGAGCAGCAGCAGCCGACACCGGAGATTCAGGAGGAGCAGCCTTCAGGAGAAGTGCCAGACGAGGTCGCCGTTGAGTGCCCAGATCACCGTCCTTGCAACTTTGTGATAGGCAAGCCCCGGAGCATACTAAGCCTCCTAATTTCTGAAATGCAGTTACATTATTATTATTATATATCTATATATATATTGTTGCATTAAGTTTAGGTGTTGGATACGAACACTTGCTGCATTGGTTACCCATTCCTTGTCCAGATATTGTTACCCTGAATCCTATGTAGCTCAGGCTCGAGTAGTGCTTAGCCCTGCTTAAACGCGGTAGAAGTCGGGTGATTTCCTGTCACCTACGAGATATAGGAAGATACATATGGCACGGTTGGCTATATTTGCTATCGTGGAAAAGAACCAGTCTTAATTGAAATGAAGACCGGACGGAGGCTTGCCGGTTTGTAGTGACTCCGTCTGTGTCGCTTAAGGACTGATTCTTGGAGCCTTTCCTATTCATGTTGAACGCATGCCTCTCTCTTAGTTGGCCGGGTCTGGAGACCGACCACGAAGCCGAGTAGCTCACCTCAGGCCGGGAGTCGATAAGTATAAAGTGCGCCTCGGAAGGGAGCCGTAGGCGTGAGTCCAAGGGCAGGTGATTTAAAAGTCCTGATCGTCCTGGCAGAAGGGTAATCCTTGAGAGTGCTGGCGCTGATCGAACCCGCGAATTTGGTTCCTGAGATGTTCCAAAGGTGACCCACGGCTACCCTTGCAAAGTATGCCAGGGTGAGAGTTAGGAATACCCCCTCAGCTGAGTTGTAATTCGATTCGAATCGCTGTCTCTCCCGGTTAGTGAGAACTTGACGGGCTTATCTCCAATGTAGATACACTTAATAACTTAATGGTTCAGAAATGATGATATGATGATGACAGCCTTATGATACCTACTATGGTTAATATTGTTTGCTCCTAATAAGTGAGTGCTCTAGTACAGGTGCTAATCTAGTGGACAGGTAAATAATGATAAGCTTGATGCTAAGTTTAAATTGGTTACTATAATCGTAAGCTCTTTTATGCAACTGTGTCAAGCTAGCCCACCTGAAAAGCCTTGCATGATCCTTGGTGTCCTTTATTTCTATTTTGTCGGGTAAGTCTAGCTGAGTACCTTCTCGTACTCAGGGTTTATCTCCCACCTGTTGCAGATGACCAGTTCTACTTTGGTTGCTGCAAGTACTGCCTTCTCCCAGCTGGGGATGAAGACTAGACCGTTAGGCGCGGTCTCTACTAGTTCTCGTACCTGATAATGCTTTTGTGGGACATGACTCAGACCTAGCAATGTAATTGAAAACTATGATGTTTTGTACCAAACTATGTTGCTTCCACGCACTCAAACTTGGTTTGTAATATTTATTTGAACTCTGATGGATGTAATCCGAATGCTACTTGTGAAATGTTGTAACGGATGATGTGTTGTGTTGAATCATTACGATCTTGGTTTGTATGTCGAGAGTTGGTTGAAATCCTTCGTAATTTCCGGACTACCGGGATTATGGGAGCTTAAGTACAGGAATTTGATCGCTTCGGTGATTGTTTTTGTACTTACGTTCTTATGATTTGGTCGGTTCTGTTACAGCTGGTATCAGAGCAAGATTCGACACTAAACATGTCATTTGTGTATTTAAAACAAAAAGTATTTGTGAAAATACTAAATTAAATACTAAGTATTGCCAGTGGTCATATCCCTTATGCCCAAATAAGGACTCTTAGGTGGCTTATTAAAGTACTAACTTGGGGGTTCCTGCTTGTTTCTGTTTCGTCGTCCATACGGCGTGCTATTGTATGGATGCCATCCGTTTGGGTGGTAATGTATGGATCCAAATACCTCTACGCTCTGGTAAGTGGAGAGTTGTGAGAGCATGACCGTCCAACCGTCGGTCTAGGGGAGAGTAGTTGTGGTTGCTCGCATACTTACATGTTTAATCATGTATCTATGAGAGTACTTAATTGTGGGTATCTCTGTCGGGTAGCTGTGATACTAGAGTATATACATCAGGGGATGTATGTATGAAAGTATTTAGTTTACTGCTTGTTTCTATGCTTTTTGGGAAATTATTGGGCTGAAATGAATTTTTCTGCAGGTACACTAACAACGTATCGTTGTAGATCGACTAGCTACCGTGTATGAGAGAGCGTATGTATGCCACCGTATATTTCGCTAGCCTTTAAATCTTTCTAGGTTTGTGAGGACGTACGGATCGTGCATGCATCACGTTCAAGCATACATGACATTTCTTGCATTACTCCCTCCCTTAAAAATTGATTGTCCCGACTAATTAAATTTCGTATCCCTTAAATGATTCTCCCCTTACGTTGTAACTTTTTGCTATAGATGGCGCGCACGAAACTCACTGCTCGCAAGTCCGCTGGAGGCAGGGTGCCTCGTCACCGGTTAGCTCCTCGTGAGCCTCGTCCTGAGCCTACTGAGACGGAAAGGCTGAGGACAGAGCTGACTCGGGTGACTGCTGAGAGGAATGCGGCTCAGCACCATTTGGAGCAAGTCACACAGGAAAGGGACCAAGAGACCCTTGAGGTTCAGAGGTTGACAGTTGCTCACCGCAACTGTGAACGCATGTTGATTCACGTGATGAACCAACGGAATGAAGCCTGGCACGAAGAGAATGTGTTGAGAGCGCGACAGATGGAGCTAGAGCAGCAAGTGGCAGTTGCTGAAGAGTACAATGACAATCTCCATGAGGAGGTCCACCTGTTACACAATCAACTTCACCCTCTCCTGCCACCTGATGATGAGGATGAGATGGGTTCTGGTGTCATCATGGCTGAAGGTGATGATGACATGGAGGTCAATGGACCTGAGGACGCTCCACCTGATGAGGAGGAAGATGAGGAGTTAGAGCCTCCTAGTGATGAAGATGGAGGAGAGATCTTCGACACTGACTCTGAGGATGATGCGTAGTTTAGCTTACTACTGAGCTAATGCGCTAGATCTAGTCTTTTGTTGATCCTCATGCTTGAACGAGTAGCTTTGTATCAAGTTAATCGTTGGGATGTAATATCGAACCCTATGTTACCTTGATGTAAGTTTGGACGCACTATGGCTTGGATGTAACCTATCGAACGTATTATGCTCCACGTATGTGAGCTTTTGATGAATTTCGCCTTTGCGGTCTATGGATCTCGTTGTTGGTTAAGTTCATCGCATTTATGTGTCAATTGATGCGCTTGATGAGTGTGTGATTGTGATGAATGATTGTGCCTCTGTTGATTATTTAAATGCATTCTCTCCGATGGAATCAGTTTGGCATATTTATACAATTCATCTACAAAAAATTCCACATCGTCAGTGCTCATTGACTATACATTTTGCAGATGGCTCATAACCTTCGTCGCGGTCGTGGCATGGGAAATGAGGAACAACCACCTCCGCCACCGCCCACACCAGCTGAGCTAATGCAGACGGTTGTGGAAAGTCAGCGCATGCTAGCTGAGGCTATGCGCCAGATGGCTAACCGTGAGGATCGGCATGTCCGCCAGGGACCCGAGCCGAACCAGTGCAGCAGCTTTAAGGACTTCATGGATACAAAGCCTCCTATCTTTCGTGAGGCAGAAGAACCATTACAAGCTGATGAATGGTTGAGCACGATAGAGCAAAGATTTGGATTGCTCCGTTTG
The DNA here is from genome assembly GCF_019320115.1 of Miscanthus floridulus. Classification (NCBI taxonomy): domain Eukaryota; kingdom Viridiplantae; phylum Streptophyta; class Magnoliopsida; order Poales; family Poaceae; genus Miscanthus; species Miscanthus floridulus. The sequence continues at coordinate 113,298,816 of NC_089585.1, read as the reverse complement.
ACTGAAGGCATGAAGGCTACGTATGCAGGACACCAGCTCCAAGGCCCTGCAGGCATCTGGTGGACCCATCACAGGACCACCTTCCCTGCTAACGTTGAGATCGTTTGGAACCAGTTCCAGGCAGCCTTCAGGGGACACTTTATCCCTCCTGGTCTCATGGCCATTAAGCATACTGAGTTTATGAAGCTCACCCAAGGCAATAAGAGTCTCAATGAGTACCTCCAGGCATTCAACAACCTGGCAAGATATGCTCCTGAGTTCGTCGATACCGACGCAAAGAGAATAGCTAGCTTCAAGAGGGGACTTTCCCCAAAACTGATGAAGTCAATGGGCAACTGCAAATGTGTCACCTTCAATGAGTTTATCAGTGACACTCTGACTCAGGAGAACAATGACAAGATATATGCTGCTTCTAAGAACCGTAAAAGGAACTTTGAGGCTGGTGCTTACCAGTCCAAGGCTCCAATGGTATCTAAGACCCCATACCAGCCACCCAATGCTAATGTCCGGTACCGCCCACCTCAGAAGAAGAACCAAGCTAAAACCAGTTTCCGCAAGGGGTATACAATTTCCTTGCCAAAGAATACCTCTGGGCAGGGTAGCTCCAATGTTCCACCAGCAAATAGGTCGTGCTGGAACTGTAACCAGCCTGGTCATTGGGCAAATAGATGTCCCCATCCTCCCAAGAATGCTCAAGGAAACGTCCGTCAGGGGCGTGTTCACTATACTACAGTGGAGGAAATTCCTACTGGTGAAGTGGTCACCGCTGGTAAGTTCCTTGTTAATGATCACCCTGCAGTTGTGCTCTTTGATTCTGGTGCTTCACATTCCTTTGTGAGTTCTACTTTTGCATCTAAGCATCAGATGAATGTGATTACAATTGTCAAGGGGGGTTATTGTATTAGTGCCGCTGGGAATAATATCATGACTAACCAAGTAGTTAAAGATGTAAGGATTGAGATCGGGGATCGAGAGTTCCTTGTGGATCTTGTAGTTCTACCGGGGGTAGGAATCGATGTAATCCTAGGAATGAAGTGGATGAGCAGGAATGGAGTGTTGATCGATACATCAACCCGTGTGGTTATGTTGAGGGATCCTGTGGATAAGAAAGGTTTTCTAGTGCAGTTACCTCATGATATTGCTATCCACAGTACAGCCAATGCTACCTTAGCCAAAGCCATTGAAGATATACCGGTTGTCTATGAGTTTCTAGATGTCTTCCCTGATGACTTACCTGGATTACCTTCGGACCGTGATGTAGAATTCAAGATAGAACTCATTCCGGGTACGGCTCCTATTTCTCGAAGGCCATATAGAATGCCGCCCAATGAGTTGGCTGAGCTGAAGAGTCAGTTAAATGAGCTCTTGAAGAAAGGTTTGATTCGGCCTAGTTCATCTCCTTGGGGTTGTCCAGCTATATTTGTGAAGAAGAAGGACGAATCTTTACGCATGTGCGTGGATTATCGCCCCCTTAATGCTGTGACTATCAAGAACAAATACCCTCTTCCTCGCATCGATATTCTGTTTGATCAGCTCTCTAAAGCTAAGGTATTCTTCAAGATCGATTTGAGGTCTGGCTACCATCAGATCAAAATTCGTCCTGAAGATATACCTAAGACAGCTTTCTCTACTCGTTATGGCTTGTTCGAATACCTCGTCATGTCATTTGGGTTGACAAATGCTCCGGCACACTTTATGTACCTGATGAATTCTGTATTCATGCCGGAATTGGACAAAATTGTCGTCGTGTTCATTGATGATATCCTGGTATATTCTCAGAATGAAGAAGAGCATGCTGAGCATCTGAGAATTGTTTTAACTCGGTTACGTGACAACCAGCTTTATGCTAAGTTCAGCAAGTGCGAGTTCTGGTTGAACAAGATACCTTTTCTAGGTCATGTATTATCTAGTGATGGAATTTCGGTTGACCCTACTAAGGTGCAAGAAGTCCTTGAGTGGAAGACACCTACTATGGTCATTGAAGTCCGAAGTTTCCTGGGATTGGCTGGCTATTATCGTCGCTTTATCCCAGATTTCTCAAAAATCGCCAAGCCCATGACTCGACTACTACAAAAGGATGAGAAGTTTGTGTGGACTCCGAAGTGTGAAGAGGCTTTCCACACTTTATGAACCTTACTAACCTCTGCCCCTGTACTGGCACAACCTGACATCGAGAAGCCTTTTGATGTCTACTGTGACGCATGTGGCACCGGTTTGGGGTGTGTTCTTATGCAGGAGGGCCGAGTAATTGCTTATGCTTCGCGCCAGCTCCGAAAGCATGAAGTCAACTATCCTACCCATGACTTAGAGCTAGCCGCAGTTGTTCATGCCCTGAAGATTTGGAGACATTACTTGCTGGGTAATGTGTGCAACATCTATACTGACCATAAAAGCCTCAAGTACATTTTTACTCAACCCGAGTTGAATATGCATCAACGACGATGGTTAGAATTGATCAAAGACTACAACCTTCAACTGCACTACCATCCTGGTAAGGCAAATGTTGTTGATGATGCCTTAAGCAGAAAGGCCCATTGCAATTCCTTAGTTAGTGAAGACTTTCATCTGGCACATCTCCTTCATCCTATAGTACTCCACAATATCACTGTGGATTGCTCTCTTAGAAGTCGAATTATCGAACTCCAGAAGACGGATGTGGGTGTATTTCACATCAAGCGGAAGATGAAAGAGAAAGAGACCAAGCACTTTAAGGTCGATGATAAGGGAATTCTCTGGTTTAATGATAGGCTTGTGGTACCCAAAGATAAAGAACTTAGAAATCAAATCATGGATGAAGCCCATTCTTCTAAATTGTCCATCCATCCCGGTAGCAGTAAAATGTATCAAGATCTCAAGCTGTATTATTGGTGGACCAAGATGAAGAAAGAAATCGCAGCTTACGTGGCAAGGTGTGATAACTGTTGCAGAGTCAAGGCTATTCACATAAGGCCCGGACTATTGCAGCCACTCTCTATTCCTGGCTGGAAGTGGGAAGAAATTAGCATGGATTTTATTGTTGGACTACCCACTACCAAAAAGGGTTGTGATTCCATCTGGGTTATTGTAGATCGTCTAACTAAATCTGCTCACTTTATTCTGGTCAAGTCTACCTATCACCCTCACAATTATGCAGAGATTTATTTTCAACAAGTGGTATATCTCCATGGTGTACCCAAATCCATTGTTTCTGATAGAGGACCTCAGTTCACGGCTCGCTTTTGGGAGTGCTTACATCAGAATCTTGGCACTCATCTAATCTGCAGTTCTGCCTATCATCCACAAACATCAGGACAAACTGAGCGTGTTAATCAAATTCTTGAAGACATGCTTAGAGCTTGTCTTATCTCTTGCAAAGGCTCTTGGGAAGACTGGTTACCTCTCGCTGAATTCTCTTATAACAACAGTTATCAAGAAAGTATCAAAATGGCTCCGTTTGAAGCTCTTTATGGCCGAAAGTGTAGAACTCCTTTGAACTGGGTGGAACCCGGAGAAAGAAGGTTCTATGGTATTGACTTTGTAAAAGAAGCCGAAGAACAAGTCCGAACTATACAGAAGAACATGATGGCCGCTCAGGCTAGACAAAAGAGCTACGCTGATAAGAGAAGAAAACCTATTGAGTTTGAAGTAGGTGATCATGTTTATCTAAAGGTATCTCCTATGAAAGGAGTCAAGCGCTTTGGAATTAAAAGGAAGCTTGAGCCTCGATATGTTGGACCCTACTGCATTATCGAGAAAAGTGGAAGAGTAGCATATAAGCTCGATCTACCACGTGAGATGGGCGCTATATTTCCGGTATTCCATGTGTCCCAGCTGAAGAAGTGTCTTCGTATTCCTGAGGAAAGAATAGCAACAAGGAAAGTCAACTTGAAATCTGATCTTTCTTATGAGGAAAAGCCCGTGCAAGTTCTGGATACTCAAGAAAGAGTGACTCGTACACGAGTGGTTAAATTATACAAGGTAGTTTGGAGTAATCATAGTGAACGGGATGCAACCTGGGAACGGGAAGATTATTTAAAGGAAAATCATCCAACTTTCTATACTAAATGGTACGCTTTCCAAATCTCGGGACGAGATTTTTCTAAGGGGGGAGGGCTGTAACACCCTAGGTGTTTGGCTTTTACTTATTGCATGTCATTTCATAAACATGTGCATTATCCATGTCATCATGCCATTATCATTTGAACATACATATGCAACTCTTTACAAAAGTTGTAGCTAATTTATCAAGGAACAAAAGTTGTTTTATGACCAACTCATGAAAATGGCTAGAACATGCTCAAACATGGCCCACAAGTCAGAAGTACATGCTGATTTCATACTTAGCAAATTTTTCTAAGTCCTAAAGTGAAGTACAGTTTCATGTACCCATGTTTGGAGCCATGTATCTCCCTAACCGAGCCAAACCAGCTTGAGCTCCAGTGGAAAGAATTGTAGTTCACGTATAGATGAGAAACTTTGTTAACTATGGCATAGTCTAGATCGCCACGGATTAGGAAATAATCATTGTCAAAGTATCGCTATCAGGCTCAGAAGGGAACACTGAATCGAAGCTACAGTGATCGAGTTTCAGAGTTCAGCCGACGCGTGGGTGACACTCGTCGCCGACCTGCTGTCGCGCTGGCCACGCGCCGTGCGCCTCCTGGCGTCGCAGCCGTGTCTGAAGCCACCCCGCGCGCCTGTCCGACGCACTCGCCTGTCCCATTTCGCATTTCCTCGCCTCCCACCGCGCGCAGCAACCGAGTGCAGCCGTCCGCCATTGCTCCGCCTTCGCCCCGCTTGCTCGCCACTGCAAAAACGCGACGGCCATCCCGCTCATAGCCTCACCATGATCCCCTCTGCCACCCCCACCCCTCAGCCAAGTCGATCGTGCATTGGTAAGGGCGTATTCGCCGTTCTTCCCCACCGCAGCCATGGCGGGAGTTCGCCGGAGTTGGCGCTCCACGCGGCCAGCTATCCTCGCGCTGTTCCATCCCCTCCTCTGCCTGCAGCTAGGTCCGGTGAACACCACCGAAGCCCATAGCGCCAACCGTTAGGGCTGCGACGCCGTATCGTCGCCGGAGCCGGCCGTGCCGTGGCTGTGCGCCGCCGTGTCAGTCGCCGACCCCTCTAGCCACTACCCTAGCACCGATTGAGGTCACCACTAGATGCGCATGGTCAAGGCGAACGTCGTAGCGTAGATGGTCTCACCGGAGGAGCCACCGGCAGCGAGCTACGCCACCGGCCGTCGCTCCTCCCCTGTTTCGCTCACTGACGAGCGGGCCCTCCCTGTCAGCGTCGTGGCTGAGGCGGGAGTCCAGCTCGGGCCGCGCCGTCGGCTTGGGCCGCGCCTGTGCGCTCGTGGGCCGCCGTTCCTTGGGCCAGCCCACCAGTAGCTGTTAGGTTTCCTTAATTATTTGGTTTATTTTGTTTTCACAGATTCGTGTGCATGATTCAAAAATCTGTATTTTCTTAGTATATAGATCCAAATGCTATGGTTCTAATTTTGTTGAGTTCCTAGTATTGTCTAGTATTTAACAAAAATAGTATATGAGCACATGTTTTAGAAAAATTGGATGAATTAAATAGGAGTTTGAAATGTGTTTTTAGAAGCATGCAAACTTGTTTGAATTTTAACTTGAGTTTCTGTGGTCCAAAAATTATGAAATTTTGTGGGTCATCTATTTTTGCTTAGTAGAAGGTATGGTTAAAATTTCAGAGCTAGTGCATGTGTGGTTTTTGAGTTATAGAATTTCTTTTTATTAATGGATGGATCTTGTGTGAATTTTCATAAATTTTCTATAGATCCAGTAAAGGTAAAATTTGGTGAGTAAGGTTCTTATGCTAGAATGATGTTAGGAAAAATGTGAAATCTGTTGCTTGACACTTTTCATTAGGGTTTCCTAATTATGCTCAAATTAGACATGTCATCTGTTATTTTGGATACAGCAAGTTATGTTTGTCCAATGGCTTTGAAATTTTTATGGTAGTCTATGTGCAGCATGAGATAGCTACTATAATTTTTGTAGATGTTTATGAATAGTTTTACTATATATTGCTTAAAATCACCTAATTAACTAAATAAATTGGAAAAGGATATTAAATAAATTATTTAGAAGTTGGCACTATACTTTCTAATGTTTCTTGGGTATGAAAAACAAGTTGGTAAACTTGGGTTGATCAAATTATGCTTTTGCATCATCATTAAATAATTAAGTTAGCAACCCTGCCATTGCGGGACAGATTCTAGGTTTACTAGAATTTGATTTAGTTAACTTAAGAATCATGCCTTGATGTTTACAAATGAATTGTAGAGAATTTCATGAGCTTTCCAGAATGTCCTCTTGCAAGTCATTTGGATTTATAGAACTCTGGTTATGATTGAATTAAGTGACTACTTGTTTGCAGATGAAGCTTTAACTGTAATTTTAAGTATGTCTTTACTAGTTCTAAGTTTGTGGTAATGTTCCTAGGTGTTAGGCCTTTAACTGAAGATGAGCATCTTTATCTTAGGTTATGCAAGTTAGGTAAGTTGCTCTTGTTCTTTAAGTTAAGTTGGATACATGCTTAAAGTGATTTGAATAGAGCTAATTACTCGGTAAACGAGTGTCTAGTAATGCGCTCGTAAACACTTACTACGATCCATTCATCATGAGCATCATGTCGTACCTTATGCATCCATGGTATTTATCTTTTGCATCGGCATGCAATAGGTGTACCGGAAGGAGTGACCCTGCTGGAATTCGAGGAGCCGAGCGAGCAGCAGCAGCCGACACCGGAGATTCAGGAGGAGCAGCCTTCAGGAGAAGTGCCAGACGAGGTCGCCGTTGAGTGCCTAGATCACCGTCCTTGCAACTTTGTGAAAGGCAAGCCCCGGAGCATACTAAGCCTCCTAATTTTTGAAATGCAGTTACATTATTATTATTATATATCTATATATATATTGTTGCATTAAGTTTAGGTGTTGGATGCGAACACTTGCTGCATTGGTTACCCATTCCTTGTCCAGATATTGTTACCCTGAATCCTATGTAGCTCAGGCTCGAGTAGTGCTTAGCCCTGCTTAAACGCGGTAGAAGTCGGGTGATTTCCTGTCACCTACGAGATATAGGAAGATACATATGGCACGGTTGGCTATATTTGCTATCGTGGAAAAGAACCAGTCTTAATTGAAATGAAGACCGGATGGAGGCTTGCCGGTTTGTAGTGACTCCGTCTGTGTCGCTTAAGGACTGATTCTTGGAGCCTTTCCTATTCATGTTGAACGCATGCCTCTCTCTTAGTTGGCCGGGTCTGGAGACCGACCACGAAGCCGAGTAGCTCACCTCAGGCCGGGAGTCGATAAGTATAAAGTGCGCCTCGGAAGGGAGCCGTAGGCGTGAGTCCAAGGGCAGGTGATTTAAAAGTCCTGATCGTCCTGGCAGAAGGGTAATCCTTGAGAGTGCTGGCGCTGATCGAACCCGCGAATTTGGTTCCTGAGATGTTCCAAAGGTGACCCACGGCTACCCTTGCAAAGTATGCCAGGGTGAGAGTTAGGAATACCCCCTTAGCTGAGTTGTAATTCGATTCGAATCGCTGTCTCTCCCGGTTAGTGAGAACTTGACGGGCTTATCTCCAATGTAGATACACTTAATAACTTAATGGTTCAGAAATGATGATATGATGATGACAGCCTTATGATACCTACTATGGTTAATATTGTTTGCTCCTAATAAGTGAGTGCTCTAGTACAGGTGCTAATCTAGTGGACAGGTAAATAATGATAAGCTTGATGCTAAGTTTAAATTGGTTACTATAATCGTAAGCTCTTTTATGCAACTGTGTCAAGCTAGCCCACCTGAAAAGCCTTGCATGATCCTTGGTGTCCTTTATTTCTATTTTGTCGGGTAAGTCTAGCTGAGTACCTTCTCGTACTCAAGGTTTATCTCCCACCTGTTGCAGATGACCAGTTCTACTTTGGTTGCTACAAGTACTGCCTTCTCCCAGCTGGGGATGAAGACTAGACCGTTGGGCGCGGTCTCTACTAGTTCTCGTACCTGATAATGCTTTTGTGAGACATGACTCAGACCTGGCAATGTAATTGAAAACTATGATGTTTTGTACCAAACTATGTTGCTTCCGCGCACTCAAACTTGGTTTGTAATATTTATTTGAACTCTGATGGATGTAATCCAAATGCTACTTGTGAAATGTTGTAACGGATGATGTGTTGTGTTGAATCATTACGATCTTGGTTTGTATGTCGAGAGTTGGTTGAAATCCTTCGTGATTTCTGGACTACCGGGATTATGGGAGCTTAAGTACAGGAATTTGATCGCTTCGGTGATTGTTTTTGTACTTACGTTCTTATGATTTGGTCGGTTCTGTTACATTCCCCATGTCTTGCGGAAGGTGCCGAGCAGAATCGTGCCTCGCAAGGCTTCATCTTGTGGGCTGGGCCGCCCCTGGGGGCGCAGCCCATGTGGTCTGCCGTGGGTATCCAGGGTTGTACCCCCCACAGCTGCTGATGTAATAAAGCGTGCAGGTATGAAGAATTGTAAGCCAATCAACACTCATCTTTCAACTGTCGAGAAGTTAAGTTCTGTAGAAGGACAGAAGCTTGGATTTGAAGATTCAACAAGATATAGGAGTCTAATGGGGGCACTTCAGTACCTGACACTTACAAGGCCGGATATTTCATTTCCTGTGAACAAGGTGTGTCAATTTCTTCATGAGCCTACAACTGCACATTTGAGTGTTGTGAAAAGAATTTTGCGCTATGTTCAAGGAACTTTGAGCTTGGGACTCAAAATAGGTCGGTCGCCATCTATGCTAGTGAGTGCATTCTCTGATGCAGATTGGGCAAGGTGTCCAGATGACAGGAGATCAACTGGTGGCTTTGCTGTGTTCCTTGGTCCAAATCTGATATCATGGTGTGCCAAGAAGCAAGCCACGGTTTCTCGATCCAGTACTGAAGCGGAATATAAATCTCTAGCTAATGCGACTGCAGAAGTTATGTGGGTTCAAAAGCTACTTGATGAATTGGGAATTCAACATCCACTAGCGGCACGATTGTGGTGTGACAACATTGGAGCTACATATCTGTCGGATACCGTGAGAAGGGGTACCCTAAGCAAGATCCAAAAAACGACTGCTTAGACTTCGTAAAGATCGAAACCAGCTAAACGCTGCTGGCCTCGGCCGATTCTCCGACTCGCCCGAGGCCCCATCGCCGCGAGCCTCGGCCGATTCTCCGCCTCGCCCGAGGTCCCTCACCACGGGCCTCGGCCGATTCCCCGCCAAAGGCCTCGGCCGGGCCACCGACCCTCTGTCTCGCGCAAGGCGGACTCGGCAGCACTCCGCCACCTCTTCCTTCTCCCGTCCCTCTAGCAAAACGTCGTGTCACATCAACTCAGCCAACTGCTGCCCCTGACAACAGCCGCACGCCCGGCACAGTACAGCAGAATGGCCGATGGGACAGGAGGCAGGACTGGGCAGGGGTTACCCGCCACTATACTAACCACCGTGACGCCCATGCCTCACTATGCTGCCAACTCCTGCACTGAGGACAATGCAGCGTGGGGAGCCACATCTGGGCTACTGTGGCCTCGGAATCAGTACCCAGGGCCAATAACTCCCCCCAAGGCCTCGACAGTTTGCTTCACGGGCTCGGCAGCCTGAGGGTCCATGACCACCAAGCCCCCCACGATGGCTTGGCCTCGGCATCTGCAGAGCCGCTGCTCCCTACGACGACATTACACGACAACTAGCATGTCACTTCCGCACGTCCCATCAAGGCGCTCAACCACTCCGACAAACCACACGACGGCGCAGTACAGCGACGTGGCAGACCAGACGTCCGTCACGTCAGCACCCTGCCATCCACGACGGGACTGTGCAGGGGTTACCGGCTACTGTGCTGCCTAAACTCCTGCACCAAGGACGAACACGACGTGGGGGGTCAGAACCGGGTTCCTGAGACATCGGGACCAGCGAACCGACCGCTCCGCCTCGCTCGAGACCCCCGATAGGCCTCGGACGAACTAACCGAGTTCCGCCTCGCCCGAGACTCCCGATAGGGCCTCGGGCGAACTGGCCATGCTCCGCCTCGCCCGAGGCTGGGCTCGTCCCGCAACCTCGTCGCCTCCGCCTCAAAAGTCGCTCTGGCAGGCTATCGCATCCAATTAATGCGCCCAGCTGCCCCCACTACGTAAGCCACGATCGGCAGTACGCCGCAACAGGAGCGACAGGACAACGGTCAAATCGCCTTTTTACCATCCCTTACTGACAATACAGGGTACCATATCCTGTAGACGCACGTTCCGCATTGTTCCGCCTAAATCAACTATCGACGATGGCCGCCCAGACCTCACATTGACACCTGCTAAAGGCCTCGGCACAGCAGGCCTCAGCACAGCAGCCTCAGCACAGTGGGTCTCGGCCTCAGCACGGAAGGTCTCGGCACAGCCTACTACAGCAGCCATCAGACCTCGGCACTTCACCAAGTCAACAAAAGTACAGGAGCACAGCATGTCGCCAGCCTTGAAGACCATACCGACTAGACATCGACGGGAACTCCCACGACGCCATGCTGCTCCAGGGAGCGGAATACGTCAGCAAATAGTAGCCTTCTCATGTACTTCTGGCTCCCTCCTTGTGGCTATAAAAGGAGGTAGCCGGGGCCATTTCTAAGGGGGGGGCAAAAAGAAAAACACACTGATAGAACCACGCACTTCCACGCTACTTGGGAGCAACGTCTCAAGCAGTTCGCACCACCCTCGCCGAGACCTGGGGCTAGCTCCCTCTCTCGCCTAGCTTGTAACCCCTACTACGAGCACTCGGGTGCAAGGAATACAAGATCGATCTCTCAGACTGGACGTAGGGCCTCGATTGCCTGAACCAGTATAAACCTTGTGTCTCTTTGCATCACCATCCGGGATTAGGGGCACGCAGCACAAATTCACTCGTTGGTTGAGGGACCCCCGGTTCCAAAACACCGACAGTTGGCGCGCCAGGTAGGGGGCTCTGCGTGTCAGCTCTGTCATCCTAACAAGTTCCGGATGGCAGACCACATACGACCATTGCGTCTCGGCACCATAGTTTGGTTCGGGAGCCTAGAGTTCATGTCTCTAGGGCATGAGTATGACATGGTGCTCCTCACTCCTCGAACCCTACCGTCCGACGACGAAGTCGCGCCCCGGCAGCCCAGGCGCAGGCGTCGCCCGGGCGGCCGCTCTCGCCACGCCCGCCAGGCACGGCGCGAGCAAGGCCACCCCGACGCTACGCGAGCCCGGGGCGGCACGCCACTCCCCGCCGATATCCTACGACCAGCTGTTGGTACGGGGTCCCTGGCTGGGGACCTGTCTGACCTGAGCCTGGACAAAGGAAAATCGCCGGGGGCTTACGGCGATGTCCAGTCGTCTAACCCCGCTCCGCCACTCCCTGAAGAGCCGACCCCGGCGGGGCAGAATCTAGAGACGGCCCCGTTCCCATACCCCTTTGGGTTGAGAAATGCCGCCGCCTCTTATGCCTACGCCTACGCTGCCACTCACGAGCATCCCTCGGAACGCCGCTAGCGCTTCGCTCTCGACCTAAGCACCCGCTCCAACTCCTCGGACGAGGACGAGGCATGGCCTGGGGTGGATTTCTCCGAACCCCACAACCCTGGGGCTTTGCGCCAATTCTTGGCCGCAAGCGACTACTGCCTCGGCTACTCCGACTCCGACGATGAGGGGACTCACGATCCATCCCGTGAGTGCTTCCACGTCGGGCTCGGGATGCCAAGGGCGGGCGAAGAGGAGGAGAGGACAGGCAACCATTCCCCGCCCCGAGCAGGGGCGGGCGATGCCACACCTCCGCGTCCCGAAGCCCCGGCAGCACGGAACGAGAATCCCGTCCGCATGGAGCGTCGACGCCCAGACTTGGAGCAGCTCCGCGAGCTTCAAGCCAAGGTTGAACAAGACCGACTCCTTCTGCAACAGCTACGGGGCACTCTCGAGCAGGAGCAGCAAGAGCACGGAGAGGGCGGAGGAGCCCGACGGAGGGCCCGCAACATCTATCACCGTATCAACGACAACGAGGGGGATGAGCTGCCCACTGACTTAGAATACCAAGCCATCCTCCCCACTGACTTAGAATACGGTTCCCCGAGGCTACAGGCGTACAACGAGCAAAGCAACCGCACTGCCCGCGAAGACGCCCTCGACCAACTGGAGGAAGCCCGAGACGTCGCGCTGCTACACTCGGCCAGGTACCAGCAAGCCCTACGACGCTACCAAGCCCGGCGCGTCCGAAGCCGAGACCTGAAGGTGGGCGACCTGGTGCTGAGACTGAGGCAGAGCAACAAGGGCCGCCACAAGCTGACCCCACCCTGGGAAGGGCCGTACATCGTCGCTCAAGTGCTGAAGCCCGGGACCTACAAGTTAGCCAACGAGAAGGGCGAAATCTTCACCAACGCTTGGAACATAGAACAGCTACATCGTTTCTACCCTTAAAATTCCAAACGTTGTTTACATTGTTTCTCGAAATGCAATAAAGAAGCGTTCTTAGTTGTTATAATTTTTCGAGAAACCCCCCTTATAGACAAGCCGATTGTATAGAACCCAAGGACCATACGATCGTCTCAAAGGTGAAAAGGCCGGCTGAGCCGTGAGAACGGCCTACGCCTCTGGGCTACGGCAACTCCCTCACCACCTTTTCACCCAAAGGACAGCGTAGGCTCCGAGGAAGTTCTGTACAGAGAGCTTGTCTATCAATAGGGGCTCGACGTCACAATAGCGCTATAAGGGAGACTCGGCTCTGCCTCTGCAAAGCCGGGCCTCCCTCGGGGGCTAGGAAGGGGGAACCCCCTAAGTCCCGAACACCATTTGTTAATGGTCTTTCAAAAAATTTCTACGCCAAAACTCTCTCGCGCTCCGACGGGACCTTCACAAGAAACCCAAAGACCAAAAGTCTGTCTGGAGGCCAAAGGGCCGGTCGAGACGTGAGAACGGCCTACGCCTCTAGGCTACGGCAGCTCCCTCACCACCCTTCGCCGAAGGACGACTTAGGTCCCGAGGGTTTTCTTTGCGGGTTCCCAAGATCGAGACAGAGGGCACAGGCTCGGAAGTAGAACAGAAAACGATTAAAAGACGCACATACGCAATTACTTTAAAGGCCTCGACGGCCACAAAAACGTCACGATACGGCAACTAACTCAATCCGGTTACATGGCCCCTTTTGGCCCAGGTCAAAGCTCAAGGATCGGCGGCTGGCGTGGGAGGGACCACCTCTTCTTCAAACAGACGGGCCAGCGCTGTACTAGGTGCCTCGGCCGCCTCCAACAGCTTCATGACCTCCGCATCCGCCTCCTCGTCGTCTTCTGGCAGCATGTAGCCATCGCTGATAGCCTCGAGGTTGATGGCGTAGTGCGAGGAGACGACGGCCAGGGCGCGCTTGACACCCGTGTGCAACGCCCCTCGGAGTCTCTCGCGGACGTGGCCGCTCAACGCAATCAGGCGGCTCCCAAGGGAGCTAGCTGATTGGACCTCCTCGACGTCCAGAGCCTCGCAAGCGGTCCGGACAGCGCTGCGCAGCGCCTCGTGCTCCTGGACCTCGACACCCAGCGCCGCTTGCGCTGCGACGGAGGCCTCAGCCGCCTGGGAGGCCTCTTTCTCCAGATCTACGTCGCGACGAGGGGTCAGGAGTCAAACGCGAACCAGAGCAAATGGAGCGAGGAACATGGTCCAGCGGAACTTACCCTCGGCCTTGACCTTCCAGGCTGAGACCTCGACCCGAGAGGCCTCGGCCGCCTTGGTAGCCTCTCCCAAGGCGACTTTCGTCGCCTGATGCTCGCTCTGCTCCGCACCCAGCTGCCCGGCTGTTTCCTTAGCAGAGGCCGTCGCTTCTTGGGCCCGAAGCCTGTAGGAGTCTCGCTCCTCCTCCAGCTCCTTGATCTTGGCCACCAGAGGGGCGGACTGCTCCTTAGCCGTGGCCAACTCGGCCTGAATGTCAGCACAACGAAGGCGGAGGTCCTCCACTTCCGCACTCCGCACCGACAATAGTCCCTGGGCATCGGCAAGCAGGCCCTTTTGGCGCCGGAGCTGGTCCCAGATATCCCTCTCATTTCGCAGGAACACCGATTTCCCAAGGGATCGGGTCTCGAGCTCCTAAGGAGGCAAAACGAAAAACACACGTCAAACACTGCGAGGGGGCTCGGAGAGAAAACAACGCGGCACAAGAGAGGAAAGTACTTACCCGCGTGACACCGGGCAAGTCCTGACCCATAATAGTCATCGCTGTCTGCAGCGACCGCACTGCCAGTTGGCGGTACTGCTCGAGGGTGTCCCAATGCCCCCCCTCTGCGGTATCTTCGAGGGCGAACACGGGCTCCCCCTCGGGGTCAGCCCGGTTCCGCCAGAAAACACGCGGGAAGTTCCACCCGCGAGGCTCGGGCCGTAGCCGGACAAGAGACGAACTCCCCTCGGCGAGATCTGGGACTGGTTGCTCCGTGGTACTGGCCGCCTCGACGTCCACCGCCTCCTTCCCTCGGGAGGAATCATCAGACGAGATTGTCTGAACCAGGGGCGGCGCCAAAATTTGCCCCGTCTCCACCTCCATCGCCTCGGTCTCGACGGACCCGGGGGCTCTGGCCTCCGCCATCTCTACCTCGATGGCCCTAGCGTCCACCGCCCTGACATCGGAGGTCTTGGAGGCTCCGGCCTCACCCTCAGTGGCCTCGGCAATAGCAGACGCCCCAGCCTCCTTCGCCCCAAGACCCACGACATCGCGAGGCATGGGCTCCTCCTCGTCCACTCGCTCTGCGGCCGCCTCGGCCCCCTTTCCCTGGGCAGCCGCCTCCTCCGAAACGGCCTCGCCCGACGCCGCGCCGCGTCGCACGCCAGCCTGCGCCTCCGCTGCCTGATGGGCGGAGGAGCTAACGTTCACCTTGAGCGCCTTACGGGGCGCCAAGGGAGGATCTTCCACCAGAAGCGTCTGGCTGGAAGAAAAAGACACTCCCAAGGTCAGCATGCAACTAAGGGGCAAACAAGAAGTACTACGGACTCCACCAGAGAAGACGCTTACCGCGAACGGGGATGCAACCGCTTCGATACCGCCTGCCTCCTCTGCAACGGCGGCGGTGGTGGCAGCAGCGCGGCCTTGGTGTCCACCAGCGCCAGCTGGCCTCCGTCGGACCCGGGCACCTCCTCGACCTCCACCGTCACCCGCTCCACCTCCACCGTCACCCGCTCCACCTCCACCGTCGAACCCATCGGGCCGACGGCACGCTCCTCCGACACCCGCGCCTCGGGTGTGTCGGCCTCAGCCCCGGGACAGGCCGCCACTGGCCCCGGGACACCTCCTCCTCCTCCTAGGGGCATCAGGCTCCTTGCCGGCGCCCCGGGAACCATCTCCCTGATGTCGGGGAGGTGTTCTAGGCAGGCCGTCCCCACCTCGCGCCCGCCGCCGTCGCTCGAAGAATCCGACACCGACGACGAGGGAGACGGCTCCAAAGGGAGACCGTCGAGCCTCTGGCACCGGCGACGGGCGTCTAGCTTTTCGCGCGCGAGGATCTTCTTCGTACGCTTCGCCTCCTGGGCATCTTTCTTCTTCTTCTCCTCCTCGGCACGCGCCCTGTTCACGGATCGCCGCCGGGCGTCCTCAGGAACGGGCGGCGGGGAGCCTCGCACGTCTCTTATCCCCTGAGAGAATGACGAAGTAAGACAACAGATCAAAAAGGTGAAAAACAAGAAGGCCGCGAAAGCCTCGAACTTACCAGCGAGACATACCCCCGCGACGGGCGCATCGGGAACGGCACCAAGTCATCGAGCCTCGGCTTCCCGTCTACTGCCTCTCTCACCCGACGCAGGGTCTCGTCGTCGGTAAGGGCGGAGGCGGACATCTTGATACCGGCGATCGGGTCGCTCGGCGTCATCTCGAACAGCCGCCGCCGCCGGGCCATTAGCGGCAACACCCTCCAGCGGTGAAAGGCCGCCACGACCACGGCCGCCGAAAGGCCGCAGTCACGTAGCTTCCCCAATGCCCTCAAGAGCGGTTCCAGCCTAGGCTGGTCGACCTTGATGACGCCGTATCCCCATTTCTCCGGTTGACTCTCTACAACCCGCCCGGTATAAGGGGGAAGTCCTCCGCCGTCGTTGCGGAGGTAGAACCAGCCGTCATACCAACGACGGTTGGACGTTGACAGCTGGGCCGGGATGTAGAGGGACTGCCGGTCTTGGCGCACGTGAAGGGTGCAGCCGCCGGCCCTCTGCGCCTTCCGGGCCCCCCTCGTTCCCCCCGGCTTGGTGGTGAACGTCGCCCGGAACAAGTGGAGCCACAACTCCCAGTGGGGAGCGATCCCCAAGTACCCCTCACAGACGGCGACGAAGATGGCCGCCTGCGCGATGGAGTTGGGGCTGAAATTCTGGAGCTCCACGCCATAGTAGTGCGGGAGCGCCCGCATGAAGCTATCCACCGGCGACCCGAGGCCTCGCTCGTGGAAGACGACGAAGCTCACCACATAGCCGTCGCGCGGCCTCGGCTCTGACTCGTCCCCCGGAGCAATCCACTCTGGCTCGTCAGGATCGGTGATCGGGCGAAGAAGACCGGCCTCCATGAGCGACTGCAGCTTCTCCTCGATGACGTCGGACCGCTCCCAGGGATCCGCCGGGAGGATGACGGGACCACCAGCCATTGCGCGGCGGAGGACGCTGCTGCGGCGGTAATCTCTCTCCCTCTCTCTTTCGATCTCTCGCCCTCGCCCTTCTCTTCCCCGGCGCTCTATGCTCTCAGCAACGGCACGGAGGCAGCAAAAGCGAACGCGGAAAAGGTAAGGAGGGAGAGGGCGAGGCTGTTTGCGTATTTATGCAGGGACGAGTCGAAACCGCCGGGCGACGAAATCAGGGAAGTTTCCCCAAAAAATCCGGCGCGGTTATCCAGATCCGGTCTTACCGCCCACGCACCCACTCCCTCCTCGTTAATCGCGCGTGCAGGTACGTCCCGTCGTCTGACGCCACGTCGCGTCCAACCGCAGCAGCAGCAGGCGCCGTTTCGCCTCCCCGAAAAAGCCACCTCAAAAGACGTGCCTGACATTAATTAGCCGTAGGGAGAGAAATAACCCCCCCGATTCCTTCCAGGCAAAGGAACTGGGCACCGAGCCCGCTACGGTCCAGGGGTTCGAAGGCTGGGCCCTTAGGGGTTTCGACAGCCGCCCCAGGGCAACAGAGTCAGGGGCAACTACGGGCGAGCCTACACGAGGCCGAGGCCCAAGCAAGCGAAACGCTTGGGACGCCCTGTGTTGTGTCCGAGACCGGTAGGGCGGTCTCCGAATGGGATCCCACCATAGGGAGGCACCGAGCCACCGAGGCCCAGCGAACGGCCTCGGCACCCACTAGAGAAACCCTCCGGTACTCTTGGAGCGCGTCTCCGGACCGCTAGCCGACCCCCAGCGAACGGGGTACGGGCCTCCACTCGGACTTACCCGATAACAGCTCACCGGAAGTGCCATCGCTCGCGCCCACCGAGGGTAGCGTGGCACATTCCACCCCTCCTTCCGAGCGAAAAGGAAGCGCGAGGGTCGAATAAAAAGTCAGGAGAATCCCTGACGGCCCCCATGCTCCGTGCAGAGGCTAAGGGACTCTTCCTGCAAAACGTTGCCGAGGCCCAGCGACTTGAGCTCGCACATGAGGGGTCTCGGCAAAACAAACCCTCCTTCCGAGCGAAAAGGAAGCGCGAGGGTCGTTCAAAAAGCCGGAAGAACTCCTGACGGCCCTCTTGCTCCGCGCAGAGGCTAGGGAGCTCCTTCTGCAAAAGACGCCGAGACCCCGCGACCTAGGCTCGCACCCGAGGGGGGCTCGGCAGTCAGACCCTCACGCGCGAGGGGCGAACCAAAAGCCAGGGGACCTCTGACCGCTCTCTCGCTCCGTGCGAGAGACTCGGGGGCTCCTCCTGCAACTTTGCCGAGACCCAGCGGCTCAGGCTCGCACACGAGTGGGCTCGGCAAACAGCCCCCCCCCCCCCCCGTCCGAGCGAAAAGGACGGGCGGGGGACGGGCAAAAAAGCCGAGAGGACCCCTGACCGCCCTCTCGCTCCGTGCGGATGCTAGGGGGCTCTTCCTGCACCCAAGATAAAGACAAGCGACCCGAGCCCGTTACGGTCCAGGGGTTCGAAAGCTGGGCCCCCAGGGGTTTCGACAGCTGCCCCAGGGCAAAAGAGTCAGGGACGACTACGGGCGAGCCTGTACGAGCGCGCCCCGTGTCATGTCCGAGACCGGCAGGGAGGTCTCCGAATGGGATCCCACCGTAGGGAGGCACCGAGCCACCGAGGCCCAGCGAACGGCCTCGGCACCCACTAGAGAAACCCTCCGGTACTCTTGGAGCGCGTCTCCGGACCGCTAGCCGACCCCCAGCGAACGGGGTACGGGCCTCCACTCGGACTTACCCGATAACAGCTCACCGGAGATGCCATCGCTCATGCCCACCGAGGGTAGTATGGCATCCTCCACCCCTCCTTTCGAGCGAAAAGGAAGCACGAGGGTCGTACAAAAAAGCCGGGGGAACCCCTGACGGCCCTCTCGCTCCAGGCAGAGGCTAAGGGGCTCTTTCCGCAACATCGTCGAGGCCCCGCGATCCGAACTCGCACCCACGGGCCCGGCAAACACGATCAAAACGCCTCACTCAAAAACGAAAAAAGCCCATGGAGGAGTAACTCCACTCCTCTAGGGCCTCGGGGGCTACACCCGGCGGGTGCGCTCGCGCGCACCCACCGAAACCTCGAAAACAAAACACCATCCCGACAGGAACTATCAAGAGCCAATTCTCGTCAGAACCTCAGGGGGAGTGCCTCCACTCCCCCCAAGGCTCGGGGGCTACTGTCGGATACCGTGAGAAGGGGTACCCTAAGCAAGATCCAAAAAACGACTGCTTAGACTTCGTAAAGATCGAAACCAGCTAAACGCTGCTGGCCTCGGCCGATTCTCTGACTCGCCCGAGGCCCCATCACCGCGAGCCTCGGCCGATTCTCCGCCTCGCCCGAGGTCCCTCACCACGGGCCTCGGCCGATTCCCCGCCAAAGGCCTCGGCCGGGCCACCGACCCTCTGTCTCGCGCAAGGCAGACTCGGCAGCACTTCGCCACCTCTTCCTTCTCCCGTCCCTCTGGCAAAACGTCGTGTCACATCAACTCAGCCAACTGCTGCCCCTGACAACAGCCGCACGCCCGGCACAGTACAGCAGAATGGCCGATGGGACAGGAGGTAGGACTGGGCAGGGGTTACCCGCCACTATACTAACCACCGTGACGCCCATGCCTCACTATGCTGCCAACTCCTGCACCGAGGACAATGCAGCGTGGGGAGCCACATCTGGGCTACTGTGGCCTCGGAATCAGTACCTAGGGCCAATAACTCCCCCCAAGGCCTCGACAGTTTGCTTCACGGGCTCGGCAGCCTGAGGGTCCATGACCACCAAGCCCCCCACGATGGCTCGGCCTCGGCATCTGCAGAGCCGCTGCTCCCTACGACGACATTACACGACAACCAGCATGTCACTTCCGCACGTCCCATCAAGGCGCTCAACCACTCCGACAAACCACACGACGGCGCAGTACAGCGACGTGGCAGACCAGACGTCCGTCACGTCAGCACCCTGCCATCCACGACGGGACTGTGCAGGGGTTACCGGCTACTGTGCTGCCTAAACTCCTGCACCAAGGACGAACACGACGTGGGGGGTCAGAACTGGGTTCCTGAGACCTCGGGACCAGCGAACCGATCGCTCCGCCTCGCTCGAGACCCCCGATAGGCCTCGGACGAACTAACCGAGTTCCGCCTCGCCCGAGACTCCCGGTAGGGCCTCGGGCGAACTGGCCATGCTCCGCCTCGCCCGAGGCTGGGCTCGTCCCGCAACCTCGTCGCCTCCGCCTCAAAAGTCGCTCTGGCAGGCTATCGCATCCAATTAATGCGCCCAGCTGCCCCCACTACGTAAGCCACGATCGGCAGTACGCCGCAACAGGAGCGACAGGACAACGGTCAAATCGCCTTTTTACCATCCCTTACTGACAATACAGGGTACCGTATCCTGTAGACGCACGTTCCGCATTGTTCCGCCTAAATCAACTATCGACGATGGCCGCCCAGACCTCACATTGACACCTGCTAAAGGCCTCGGCACAGCAGGCCTCAGCACAGCAGCCTCAGCACAGTGGGTCTCGGCCTCAGCACGGAAGGTCTCGGCACAGCCTACTACAGCAGCCATCAGACCTCGGCACTTCACCAAGTCAACAAAAGTACAGGAGCACAGCATGTCGCCAGCCTTGAAGACCATACCGACTAGACATCGACGGGAACTCCCACGACGCCATGCTGCTCCAGGGAGCGGAATACGTCAGCAAATAGTAGCCTTCTCATGTACTTCTGGCTCCCTCCTTGTGGCTATAAAAGGAGGTAGCCGGGGCCATTTCTAAGGGGGGGGGGGGCAAAAAGAAAAACACACCGATAGAACCACGCACTTCCACGCTACTTGGGAGCAACGTCTCAAGCAGTTCGCACCACCCTCGCCGAGACCTGGGGCTAGCTCCCTCTCTCGCCTAGCTTGTAACCCCTACTACGAGCACTCAGGTGCAAGGAATACAAGATCGATCTCTCAGACTGGACGTAGGGCCTCGATTGCCTGAACCAGTATAAACCTTGTGTCTCTTTGCATCACCATCCGGGATTAGGGGCACGCAGCACAAATTCACTCGTTGGTTGAGGGACCCCCGGTTCCAAAACACCGACAATATCTTTCTGCAAACGCTGTGTTTCACGCACGCACAAAGCATATAGAGATAGACTTCCACTTTGTGAGATAAAGAGTGGCTCAGAAGTTACTTGAGATTTGGTTCATACATACTGGTGATCAGTTAGCTGATGGTTTCACAAAACCCATTGTGGCGTCCAAGATTGACAAGTTTAGAAGCACTCTTAATCTAGTGGCCGGCTGAGATTGAGTGGAGGTGTTGGAAAACATGTACATCGGTGGGTGTTAGCACCTACTATTCATGGATAGGTTAGCCTAGGTTGTGAGCCGCCCTTTGTTACTTGTAATCCAAGATGTATAGGATAGATCTTATCCTCTCTTTCTGGTTGTAATCTACACTTCTTGTACAAGCCACCGCGGGGGCTGTTCCCGTGTGTATAACATGAAACCGAGACCCAGGAGAGGGCAACTTGTTCACCTCAGTTTACAACACACAATCTATAGCTAAATTTATGTCCGCCACCATCTACCCAACTGTCGTCCACCATCTAGGCGATCGCCCATGCCACTATCGCTTTCTTGTCTATCTACACTCCACCCGTACTGCCAGTTTAGTTGGCTCCTGGCCAGAGCTGCTTGCTACCTGATGAATCCAAAACAAACCTCTAGCTAGGTCCTTTAGAGACGTGTATGCCTCCTCCCTCAAACCCGTAACACTAGAATAAAAGCATGCCGGAGCTCACTAGAGTTAGAGAAGGAGAGGGTCGTGGACATAAAAAAAAATCGAGTTCGGTATAACAAACCTAATTTCTATAATTTGTGCTCAGCCACGAAAGAGAACTAATTGGGAGCGAGTGGAGCTAGCGAGAAACACAGGATAATTAAGTGCAATAAATTAAACGTTTACCCGAAAACTGGCCAGGGAGCACAACACTACAAGAATGGTGGTCAAATATCACAACAGTGCAAGACACGCCTCGAAAAAACATCAAACGACTCACTCTCTTTGTCTTTTAGAAAATTTGGAAGAAAAGAAATACCAATCTTTAGGCATCGAGAAGCTTAATTTAACGACATCTCTTATGAATATATCATTAAAAATGAAGCGGCAACTTGGATTGCAACAGTGGCAAAACAGTTGGACGATTCTTTTAGCGCAGAGTCGTAGCTTCTCTTGCCTTCGTCCCCCCTTCTTTTTAAGGGGTTGTAAAACTCTCTTCTATATCAATGAAATAGTTATAATCTTGTGTCTGTTCATTAGAAAATAATAATTGAAAAGTTTGGTAGACTGTTGGGGCATTGTTTTTTTTTAGAAACGAACAATAGCTAAAGGGAGTCCTTTGACCTTAATCTCTTGCGGTGCTCTTAATTAATTAAGCGACCTACAGCACCACGTGCTGCCGGAAGTCGGAAGCACAATGCAAGGCTCTACGTACTCTACCTAGAGTAGACGTACGTATCACACGTATGGTGACATGGGCACATGACCAGCAGGCAGGGTGGTTTGGACGTGATCATCGCTACCAGGTTATTTCCGCGAGACTAGTTCGCGACGTGCACGGATGGCTGCCCATCGAATTGAATATCACAGCACAGGTGTCCACTTCGTACTGCCATCCGCCAAAGTTTCGAGAAAATAAGGACAGTGATACTACCGCCCAGTAGGCCAGTAATCAAATCTACTTACTCGAGCTTGCGTGGTTCATTGTTACTTTACGTGGATTGATGGATGCCTGAATCTATATATATGGTGGAAATAAAGACTTGCTCTGGTTGCAAGTTCATCGCTGCCACATTCATCTCCTGAGTCCTGATTGACTTAACGCTCCATATATTTTTTTTTAAACAAAGACAAGAGCTCTGCCGCTTAATTAAGACGAAAGAAAATTATATACAAGAAGGGTAGCTAAACGTGGTGCCAACACACACCACACGAATGGCTGACCCACCCACGCGACGCGGAAGGGAAACAAAACTGTCATGAGTTATCGTTGCCGAGCGTGGTTACAAAACAACTAGCAGCTCCGACTTCCCAAGGCAGACACGGACGAACCTAATGAAGAAAAAAAGATGGCCCAAAGCGAGAGGCCGCAACAGGTCATCGTTGCCAAGGTCAAAACAAAGAGCAGCTCCGACTTCCTATCTTGACCCTCTGCCCCGCCCCTGGCATTTGCCACACCTTCAAAGCCTCCCAGTAGACGAAAGAGGGGGTGGTTCGCCTCATGTCATCGTTGCCGAGCCACAACCCTAGACGTAGCAGTTCTGACTTCACGCTGCAAGTCCTCCCTCCACACGCAGACCGGGCGCCGAGAAGCTAAGAGCATCAACCGAAGGCAATGTCGTGGTTGAGACGAGATCCATTCAGCGATGCCTTCAATAAGGGCATGACGTCGAGAACGCCACCGTCGCTCGTCCAAGATGGACCGGGTTTTCACCCGTGGAAGGCAGTGCTGGAGAACACGACGCCCTCAGCAGGGGATGCGGCGCCCACAGACATCGACGTCGTCAAGGCTTTCGCCCAAAGGGTTCCCCAGCACAAACGTCCGACCAAGACCCGGACCCTATCCTGTTGTCGCCACCGTTGTCACTGCCCCGCCATCCCAACGAAACCCTTCCAAAGAGGCATTGACGCGCCAGCTGCACGCAGCAGCCGCATAGCTGCGTCGGCCGCCACCCCCTCTGGCCGGGTAACACGGGATCGGGCTTACCCTGCCGCGTGCGTCACACTGCCGCACACCGAAGCCCGTTGTTGAACGACGTCGCCGGCTCTGGCACCCGCAGCCGATGCTGCCGGGCACCGCCGGTCGCTAGTGTCCCACCACGGTGGGCGCCGCCCCCAGACCAAAGGGCGTCGGATCCAGCCGCTAGGGCAGAGAACCCGGTGCCCCAAGCTGTCGCCGCCGCCCCCAGCCATGGGTCGCCGGATCCGGCTTCCAGTGCACCGGATCTAGCCGCCCAGGCCCAAGAGCAGCCCAGAACGTCGCCGCCGGCGC
Organism: Miscanthus floridulus; assembly: GCF_019320115.1. Taxonomy (NCBI): domain Eukaryota; kingdom Viridiplantae; phylum Streptophyta; class Magnoliopsida; order Poales; family Poaceae; genus Miscanthus; species Miscanthus floridulus. The sequence continues at coordinate 113,275,156 of NC_089585.1, read as the reverse complement.
TGCCATACGAGGAGGAAGGGAACGGCGGAGGGGAAGAAGGAGATCCCGTGGCCGCCACCATCGAGCGCCTGCCTAGGCTCCGGCCGGCACTGCCACAGCCGCGGCTAGGCGGCTCCCCCGAGCCCCATGCAGCTCAGGCGAGGCCACGCCCAGCCGGCCCGCTGCAACCTGCTCCGCTGCACTGCCAAGGATCGAGGATGAGAGGCCCCACCGCCGACATCCCGGCGAGCTGCACGGCCTTGCCGGCGGCCTGCTCCGGCGGCGGCGGCGCGGCAGGGGAGGGGGGGAGAGCGGAGGGGGGCGGCTGTGGTCGGGCCACCCGAGTCGCCCGCATGGGAGGGGCGACGCGGGGGCAAAAATGAATGATGGACGGACCAACGCTCCATATATCGGCATCAGAACCGTGTACATTTCTCGGACGTCCAACTCGGAATTAAATCTTGTGACATGTCCGTTTTCTTAGTTGTGACATGGAGGTTACTGGTGGTGTTTATGGATCGACATATCCGATTTCTTTCTCTATCAGAATCTTTATTGACTACTCCTAGCTAGCTAGCTGTAATCTAACTAACGACATGACACTACAACCGAACATTTCTAACACCACGGCAAGCGGCCAGGGCCTGAATTTTTTACTATTTGGTCCTTTTTTTTAAAAGTTTCTCTCAAATAGACCCCTGGCAGAAAGAACTCCAGAAATGGACCCTTTGCTCGGCGCCAGAGTGACTGGCGCCGAGCTCGGCGCCACGGTCACTGGCGCCGAGGTCCTGGGCACGGTAAAATGGCCTGCCAGGGGCTCGGCGCCAGAGTGACTTTAACCCAGCCTGCACTTCTTCCCCGAGCTGAATTTACCATAAGATGGGCAACTTAGAATTTGGCTAAGTCTTTAAATTTACTATGAGATGGACATGCTGAAATTTGTGGAACAGACATATGCAAAAATGGCTAAGTCTGAATTTTTTCTATGACTTGGAGACTAGAATTTTACCATGACTTGGACATTGACAAATTTAAAATTTTACCATGATTTGGATATTGAGAAATGTGGCTAACTCTAGAGTTTTACACCAACTTGGTATTTGAGCACTTAAAACAACATAGAAATACTTAGGATAAAAAATGATCTAGGGTTCATGTTGATGAACGAGCCTAAAAATGTTTCTAAGTGTTGGATCAATAGTTAACACCCTTTTTCATGATGCAGTTTTGACCACAGTAAAACTATGGTTTCTTTTCTAGATATAAAGTTTGACCTTTAATAGAAGTTGTAGTTTGAGTTGAGTACAACAAACTTTGTTTTTGGACCTAAACCTAAATCAGTTTGCGATATTTTATCTTCCAAATTTGTATAGCAACTCAATTTAATACCTTACTACGAGTTTGAGTACTCTCTGATAGCGTCTGGGGTTCCATATATGATGATGGGGCATTCATTTGTCTCAGATGCTTTAAATCATTTACTTACCTGAGTCCCTGTGAAGTGACAGGATCAAAGTCAGGAACGATTGCCAAGGTGTCGATGATGATACACGATAATTTGCTTCATAAACAATCAAAATCAAAACATGAGCTGCAGATAAATTTGTACATCTCATATAAGCTAGATTGTGAGAAATTGGAGAAGTAAATTTGGATATATATGTCAATGTGATTTTCAAATCTAGAATGTCAGTCACTATGCAAAATGTAAGCAGATATTAGAGCACATAATACCACAAAACAAATACGCATAGATCGTGGATGTGGTGCAAAATCCCGACTCACCTAGGACTCTAGAGAAGGAATCGCATCTTTTATGCCCTGTTCTTCTTAACTCTATAGAAGCGACAGTGGCTAAACTCCTGTAACCTGGTCTTCTCTCTGCTGGGGAAGCCACAGATGACAGATGACAGATGAGAGCTGCTGGCTGCTGCGAGTCCCTCAGGTCGTGGTCCCACCACCACGTGACATCGGACTGACACCGACGAACCACCATGGCGCCACCCAAAAGCCTCATTTGAGTGAGCTCGTGGTCATATCTAAGAGAGAACATGCTCAACTCCGACAAATAGATCTGTGATGGACAACCAAATTTTGTCAGGAGTTGTTGCACTCTATTGAGCGATATGGTTGAGTAGGAATGATATGGTGTTTAACAAGGTTAAAGCTAATACTTCCATGACAACAAAACAAGTCTTGTCAAGTTTGGACTTAGCCACGGTAAAAAATCAGACCATCTCGTGCTAAATATACATATGTCCATCTCATGGTAAAATCACAGATTTAGACAGATTGTAACATATCCAAGTCAAAATAAAATTTAATATGGCATTGCCATGGTAAAAATTCAAATTACATATCCATGGTAATTCTAGTCTCTAAGTCATAGAAAAAATTCAGACTTAGCCATTTTTGCATATGTTTGTCCCACGGTAAAAATCAAATTTGACAATGTCCAAGTCATGGTAAAAATCCAGGCTTAACAAATTTCAGCATGTCCATCTTATGGTAAATTTAGGGACTTAGCCAAAATTCTAAGTTGCCGGTGATTGTGAGGTAGGGTGAAGTGGCGAGAAAAAAACCCGAGACGGAGGAGAAATAAGAGGAAGAACGCTCGGGGAAGAAGTGCAGGCTGGGTTAAATGCAGGTGTCTCGGCGCCATTAACTATGGCGCCGAGCTCGGCGCCAGTCACTCTGGCGCCGAGCCCTTGGCAGGCCATTTTCCCATGCCCAGGACCTCGGCGCCAGTGACCGTGGCGCCGAGCTCGGCGCCAGTCACTCTGGCGCCGAGCCAAGGGTCCATTTCTGGAATTCTTTCCGCCAAGGGTCTATTTGAGAGAAACTTTCGAAAAAAGGGCTAAATAGTAAAAAATTCGGGGCCAGGGCTTATTAGTAGGAGCATTAATTGTTCTCACAGAGAAGTTCACAAAAGTAGGATATGATTGGTTTTTCCGACTCTGATGCATCGTGATGTGTGTCAATGTCAAGCCTTCAGTGATCCATCCTCGTCAATGTGCACTGACATAGAGCTTGAATTTATAAGAGCCTATTTGGCGGAGCTCTAAATTTAAAAAACTAGATTTGGAGGACCAGATCGAGCAGCTCCAACTTGGATCTGGGATCCACTGTTGCTGAGAAAACTGTTTCACAAAACTCCACGGTCGATCTGCTGGCCTGGCCCATTATCCAGCCAAATTGCAGCCCATGAGCAGGAGCTCTTCCTCTCCTTTTGTCTCATTGCCACCCTAGGCCCACGCGTTAGTCTCCTTGTCCCCTTCATTCTCACGCACATAGAAATGATGGTGGCCGCATGCGACAACGCACGAGCTCGTGGGGCAGCCGGATCCACGCGCCTGCTGCTAGCGGCGTCGGCGGGCGAGGAAGGCCGCGCGGCCATGGACGGGGGCGAGCTCGGCAGGGGCCAACGTGGCCATGGCCAGGGCTAGCTCGGCGGGGGCCGGTGTGGCCATGGGCGAGCTCGGTAGGGGTCGGCGCGAGCTTGTCAAGGGCCGGCGTGACCATGGCCGGGACGAGGTTGGCTAGGGCCGGCGCGGCCATGGCCGTGGTGAGCTCGGTAGGGGCCAACGTGGCCATGGCCGGGGCGAGCTCGGCAAGGGCCAGTGTGGCCATGGGCGGGCTTAGTGGGGGTTGGCGCGATCTTGTCAGGGGCTAGCGTGACCATGGCCGGGACGAGGTTGGCGGGGCCCGGCACGGCCATGGCCATGGTAAACTCGGCAAGGCCGGTGTGGCCATGGCCGAGGCAGGCCTAGCGCCAGGGGTGGCGTCAGGCCCGTACCTACGATTTGGAGGTACCTGAATGAAACGCGTGATGTGGCTCTAAAATTTATAAGAAAATAATATAACAAAAGCATACTTTTATTTTATTATAAAGCTTTAAATATATGTTCTTTTTTTAGAATTACACAGTACAACGCATACGCACACTCACCCCTATAAACACGCGTACGCAAACCCTACCCCTATATAAGCGTCTCCGAAGGACTGAGCCAGCAGATTTCGAGATTTACGAAGTGACCACTGGCACCTCGCTATCGGCGGGGACGTCGCCTACCAGTGAAAGCATAGCGCCGTTAAATCGTGGAATAAATCCAGGAATACAGTACTAGAACATATCAAATCTTGATGCTAAAACAATACAAAAAGTACTTCAGCAACAAACTGACCTTATGTTCTACTGCAAAGCATCATTCTCTTAGTATTCTTTGAAATGAAAGCCGTGTGCGTACCGAGCTGACAACGTGTTGGCTCCCGGTGGACGACGGCTTGGCGTCTTGGCAATGAACCGATGGTTGCACGGTCGCCGCGGTGCCGAAGTCTAGCAGCGGCGCGACGACGATCTGGTTTGCGGCAAAGGAAAATAAAACGTCGCCGGCGAATCTATACCTATGGGCTATGGAGAAGCCGAGGACCCAAGCAGACTGGTGGGCTATGCATGGCGGATGGCCATGGGCCTTACGTTGGGCCAACTCCAATTAACAAATTATTGATTGCAGGCCACGCCATTAATTAATTGCTACTTACTACTTAGTGTATTGTGTAAATTTGGAGGCCCTGAACGAAGTCGCACACTTTGCACCTGCTAATGTACGGCCCTGGTGGCGTGAAGCACGGAGGAAGCGTGAATTCACGGTATAGGTTTTAATTTCCCTGGTTTCATTTCACGTGGACGAGAGAAGACAGAATATCCAAATTCGCTAGCTGCAAGACTTGCGTGGAGTTCAAAAATTCCATAGTCTGTAACACTATGCTCTCCCTCTCTCATGCTTTGTTGGGTTACCCTAAGACCAGTCTCAATAGGGTTTTTATGTTCTAGTTTTCAAGATCTCTATGTGTTGGAAACAATGTATATTAGCTTTATCCCATAAAACTTTGATGATCTCTCTCTTCATTTATATTGAGCTGGTAGCTTATTTTACCGCCTATGAAACTCTGATGAAATTTTCGTTGAGACTGACCTAATAGTTCGAAGTTACTACTATCTACTTCTAGTTAACCACATTAGATGATGTTTGGATTAAAAAGTTGTTGCATTTGTGGTTTATTCATAATGTTATTTTGTTTTTGTATTTGCTATTTATTTAAGGGCACGTGGATAGATGTAGCAGGTGGAATAAAAAAGAATGTTCTTTTTTCAATCTATTAACTATTATAAGCTAGATTAGGATAGCTAATGAGATAATGTTAGCTGGATACTCAACTAACGAGTTTGTTTGGAACCATAATTTGTGGCCGCATAGTGCAGTAGCCGAACCGGGCCTCTGCGACCGCAATACGAGGAATTAGGGGTACAGTTTATTCCTTGCCCTTTTCGTTTCGCTAAAATTTAGCTTATGCTGATGTTGATGTTGAAATGTTGTGAGAGAAAAAAAAATTTCTTCACTGAAAAATACTGCTTGAATTTTCTAATGATCACGAGAAGCACCGTCGCCACAAGACGTTTGGCGGGATTTTTCGACTCCCGTCGCCGCCACCGCAAAATAAGCGAAAACAAACAAGACCAACAATTAGCTGACCAATTTGTTGGTCCATTCGGATTAATATTTAATCTAGATAATTTTCAACAGCTACTCCTACCTATTAGCTGGCTGGATTCAAATAGGAGGAAAGCGTTCTGCAATATATGTTGTCTTATTAGGGCATGTTTGCTTTGCTCCAGGTAGCTTTGGCTGGGTCCAGCGGCAGATCCAGAAAATATTTGAGGGGGGTTGAACAACACTACTGCTCGATCTTAAGTCTCAGCCTCCTTACACTTTACACTATAGAACTTTGCCTAAAAATTCATGGAGCTCCACAGGAGGTTCTACTGTTTTCGGTACGGGTAGAGTGGCTTGAGCCCCCCCCCCCCCCCCCCCCTCACGGGGCTGAGATCGATGCCTGCCGAGTGCCGACTGGCGTGCTCTTCGGTGCTCTCAATCGGTTTGCTGTTTCCCATTCCCAGCCTTGCTCTGTTGCTCATATATGAACACCAGTACAAGCGTACAACACCTGGCCGCACACTCTGAGTCGATCCCAAACCGAGGCGAATCCAACCCCATAAGGCGCGGACGGGCGGACGGCACCGGCCAGGCACCGCACGCTATCTGCCGGTCGGCATCATGTCTTCCGTCCCGCTGCTGGCCTCACCCAACCCCGACGGCACCGGCGTGACCGCCGCCGCCGGGAACGGCCATGAGAGTCGCCCGCCGGGCCGTGGCCGTGGCCCTTCTGGCCTGTGCTCCTCGTGGCTCGGCCGCGTGGTGGACACGGAGGAAGCCTGGGCGCAGCTGCAGTTTGCGGTGCCGATGATCCTGACAAACAGGGCCTACTACGGCATCCCGCTAGTGTCCGTGGTGTTCTCTGGCCACCTCGGCGACGTCCAGCTCGCCGGTGCCACGCTTGGCAACTCCTGGGCCACCGTCACCAGCTATGCCTTGGCCGTACGTATGAGCACTAGCTGCGCATTTGTGATTCTAGTTTTATAAATACTTAAAAGCATTGATATTGGCTACGACTGTTGCAAATTTGTTAAAGTAGGAATGGCTGTTTCAGACGGGCCTCAGCGGCGCCCTGGAGACGCTGTGCGGGCAGGCCTACGGCGCTCGGATGTACCGCATGCTGGGCCTGTACCTGCAGTCGTCGCTAATCCTGTCGACGCGGCGGTGTGCGCGCTCGTCTCCGTGCTGTGGATGTTCACGGAGCCGCTGCTGCTGCTGCGGCAGGACCCCGAGGTGTCCCACGGGCCGCAGCGCGGCGGCGTCCGTCGCGCCGCAGGTCCCTGGCCTCGGTCTTCGCGTTCGCCTTCCTGCAGTGCCTGCTGCGGTATCTAGATTTGTTTTTGAGCCGTCGATTTTAAGTACAACCAGACGGTTATTAAACCATAACACTCCTTGTTCATCCACTCTAAAGTGTTTGGACGGTTCTTTCTTTATTTTCTCCTTGATATGGAATATTCTTTTATCTGTTTTCTAACCCTCAATGATCTTGCTTTCCAAGGTACAACTAACCTGGATATTATGCAACACTGCAGGATGCAACAAATTGAACTCATCTTCAAACAATGGTTGCACAACAAGAGAATGTGACTTCCTACTTAAGGCATTTGCCACTACATTTGCCTTTCCCGGATGATAGTGCACATTCAGGTTATAATCCTTTATTAGCTCTAACCATCTTCTTTGTCGCATATTCAACTCAGACTGAGTAAATATGTACTTGAGACTCTTATGATCTGTAAAGATATTGCACACATTCTCAAGCAAGTAGTGTCTTCAAATCTTTAGAGCATGCACAACAACCGCAAGCTCTAAATCGTGCGGGGGATAGTTAACCTCATGCTTCCTCAACTGACGTGAGGCATAAGCAATGACCCTTCCATCTTGCATCAGAACACATCCTAAACCATTCTTTGATGCATCGCAAAACACATCAAACAGCTTCTCTATATCCGGTTGCGCCAGAACAGGAGTAGTGGTTAGCAAATTCCATAAGGTGCAGAAAGCTGCCTCACACTCCTCTGTCCAAACGAACTTATGATCCTTTTATAGCAAACTTGTCATTGGCTTGGCAATCTTTGAGAAGTCTAGTATAAAACGACGATAGTAACCGGCTAATCCAAGAAAACCCCGAACCTCATGAACTGTGCTTGGTGCCTTCCAGTCCATAACCTCTTGTACCTTACTAGGATCCACTGAGATTCCATTCTCAGATAGCACATGACCGAGAAAAGGAACTGTCTTTAGCTAGAACTCACATTTAATAAACTTAGCATACAGCTGGTGATCTCTGAGTCTAGTCAAGACAATTCTTAGATGCTCTTCGTGATCCTGTTCGTTCTCTGAGTACACTAGAATGTCATCAATGAACACAATCACGAACTTATCCAACTCCGGCATAAAGACTGAATTCATCAGATACATAAAGTATGCAGGAGCATTTGTCAAACCAAAGGACATGACAAGATATTCGTACAGACCATATCTGGTGGAGAACGCGGTTTTGGGTATATCTTGTGGTCTAATCTTGATCTGATGGTACCCTGATCTCAAATCTATTTTGGAGAACACCTTGGCTTTGGACAATTGATCAAACAAGATATCGATCCAAGGTAGAGGATACTTGTTTTTAATTGTCACCGCATTCAGTGGCCGGTAGTCCATGCACATCCGTAAGGAGTTATCCTTCTTCTTCTTCACGAACAATGCGGGGCATCCCCATTTCGATGAACTTGGGCGAATCAAACCCTTAGTCAACAAATCTTGGAGTTGTTTCTTCAACTCGGCTAATTCATTTGAAGGCATCCGATAAGGCCTTCTTAAGATCGGTGGTGTTCTAGGGATTAACTCAATGGCAAACTAAACATCTCTGTCCGGTGGAAGACCGGGTAACTCATCTGGAAACACGTCCGAAAACTCGCACACTACTAGAATCTTAGCTAGAAGAGTAGTTTGGACTGCAGAAGTTGTACTGGTCAGATCTATTCTCCGAGGTAAGGTTACTTGAAATGTACCTTCTCCAACAGGTTCTTTAAGAGAAATGCCTCTTCCTCCCACATCAATTACTACTCCCATCTTAGTCATCCAGTTCATTCCTATAATCACATCTAGAACTAGTCCTGGCATAACTATCAAGTTAAGCATATACTGTCTGTCTGCTATACATAGGGTTATCCCCTGGATTATCTGATTAGTTAACATATCAGCCCCAGCTGAACTGATCCTATAAGCACATTCTAATTCAACTATCTTTTTCTCATACTTTCTTGCAAATGCTTGACTTATGAATGAATGTGATGATCTAGAATCAAACAAAACGACTGCAGAATGATTGTTGATAGAAAACATACCGGCTGTCACAGGCTCTCCTTCCGGGATGTCATCAATGGTGGTGTGGTGCACACGAGCTTGGTACTGAGTCTGCTACCTCTTGGGATATGGGCAAAACTTTGCAAAGTGCCCAGTTTGATTGTAGTTGAAACACGGTCCTCTTACTTGAGTAGCAGCTCCAGATGAACTGCCTTGTCCGGTCTTGGCTTGTGGCACCGCTATCTTGAGTGGCTTCTGGTTCCTCTGAGGTTGCTGGGCATTCTGATTCCTCCGTTGGGGTGGCCTAAACCTTACACCAGGGGCAGGCGGACGATACGTAGAACAATTTGCTATCGGGGCCCTTGGCTGGGACGGACCTGACTCAAAAGCCCTCTTGTGAGTCTTGGATGTAGCATATACATTGTTGTTTTTTTCTTGCTTCAAGCAGTCACTAACAAAGTCATTGAAACCAGTTCTTGTGTTAGTACCCACATGCTTCATCATCTTGGGATTCAGACCTCTCTTGAAACTAGCGATCTTTTTGGCATCGGTATTCACCATGTCAGAGGCATAGTGACTTAGATTATTGAATGCATGTAGATATTGTGTCACCATCTTGGTGCCTTGGTTCAGTGCTAGAAATTCTCTAAACTTCATTTCCATCAAACTAGGGGGAATGTAAACTCCACGAAAGGCCTCAGCGAATTCCCTCCAAGTAATGTGGGCATTGGGAGGAAAAGTGGTGTGGTGGTGCTTCCACCACATTCCTGCAAGGCCTTGCAGCTGATGAGCTACATACTCCATCTTCAATACTTCTGTCATCCTTAGAACATGAAACTTATCTTCCATGGTGTTTATCCACTCTTCTGCATCCAAGGGCTCTGCCGCTTCCTTGAAAATTGGTGGTCTGGTGTCCATAAAGTCCTTGAAACTGCTATGTTGATTTGCTTCATGTCCACCTGGGTTTAACCCACGGCGGGTGTTGCTGGCAATATGGCGCAATGCAGCTTCCATGTTCTGCTACATGCCCTCCATGTTGCGCTGACTTCCAAGGAACTGTGCGAAGAACTGTTCCGCGGTGTACGGTAGAGGAGGAGGTGGTGGTGGTGGATCACGGTTCTCATTCCCAGCGGCACTGCCACCTGCCTCAGTCGCGTCATACATGGTACGACGAGTGTTCGGTATCTGCATATTTTAGCAACAGTAATTATTAGGCGATGTTGTAGAAATTGTAGGTGGATGAAAAATTATGACGTACTGACTTCACTGGAGAGAATAACTTCATACAATAAAATAGGGGCACAATAAGTCATTCCAATCAACACAACATTACTAATTAGATTACTGAAATGCACATATCGCGTCCAATACAACCAAATTGCCAGCATATACACACTGGACTTTTGACGTTCAGATATCGCCACAAACACATCCAAGTTTTCCAACATTACATCAAGGTCTTAGTCTTTCTACTCATGAGTACATGCCAGACATGTCAACCTTGCAAAAGGTCATCGCAAATGAAACCCTAGTAGCTAGCGCAACAACTACTAGCCTACTCATCGTGGTCGCTGTCTAGGTCGGAGATGTCGACATCGTCACTATCTACATCATCGTCGTCGTCATCAGCTGGTGCCTCAGGCTCTTTGGGCTCCTCGTCCTCATCTAGATCCATCTCTATGGCTCCAGGTGGAACGTAAGGGTGGAGCTGGTTATGCAGCTGATGAACCTCCTCATGTAGGTTGTTGTTGTACTCTTCTACATTGGCCAGCTGCTGCTCCAGCTCAACCTGTCGAGCTCTTAGAACATCTTCCCGTGGACCAGGCTTCATTCCTCTGGTGGAGCACATGGATCAACATGCGCTCAATGTTCCTGTTGGCGATGGTCATATGCTCGACCTGCTCTCTCAGTGCACGCACGTCTCCCTCATAGGCTCCAGTCCTTTAGGTCACCTGATCCCTCTGATGAGTCAACTAAGCCATCTCTGCATTGAGCCTCTCAATCTCGGCGTCGTGATCCCTCTGAAGCTAACGTCGGTCATCTCGGGCATGACCAAGAGCACCAGACACACGTCTCAGGCTACCTTCTACTCCATTGAAAGCCTTCATCATTGTGAACATAGCGCTCATGGCAGGGTTATCACTATTCTGTCCTTCTGCTGCACCAATCTCCAGAGATCTTCCTCTTGCTTGCTGCCATGAGTCAGTGGAGGGGTTGCCCCTCGGAAAGACTCCAACTAAAGCGGCTGCCAACTCCTAAGGAAAACGATCCATGATATCCCTCAGTATCCCAAAGGCTGCCCTGTCAGCTACTTCTTCAGCAGTCCTGCCAGTTGACTCATAACACCAACCAGTCCACTCAGAATCGTCACCTCGAGGACGAACAACGGCCTCCATAGTAACCAAGAGACCTTCCCCCAACTGCTCATTTGTCCAGAAGTAGCGGGGCTCCATTCCATCAGGATAGCCCACATAGCTGAGCACTCTCCATAAGAGTGTGGGCATCCCAAACTCTCCAAGAAACGTGTGGCGCTGACGGGTACGTGGAGCAAGCTGATGGTGGGGAGCTCTGCCTCCGGTGGACTTGCGAGCGGTCTGCTTTGTGCGTGCCATCTGTAGCAAATTTTTGTTTTATTACTCATGTGAGAACAAGGTTAAGTTGTCATATTTATCAAAATGAGATAATCAACTTATAAGAGGAGGAACAATGCCATGAATGATATGTAATAACATGAGACATGCACGTTTCGTACGTTCTCACAAACTTAGGAAAAATAACAATTGCTAGCGGCATAGACGGTGGCATACAACGGTCTCTGGTAAACATAGCTAATACATACTACATAATAGCGCTGTTATGTACCTGCAAAAGATCCACTTCAGCCCAAACCCTAACAGTATGAAAAATATGCACGAAAGCAATAAAGTAATTTACTCGTTCTACACGCATCCCCAGATACACGTACCATGGTAGCAACTACCCGAACCATCGTCCTATCGACGGCATCGTCACCACAGGACAGAATTCCCCACATATTGGATACCTTCATATAAACACACGTATGGCATGTAAACAATACAACATCATATAAGCACTTCCCTAGATCGACAGTGTATTCGATCATACTCTCACAACTCTCACTTACCGAGGCGTAGAGGCAATGGATCCATACATTACCACTCAAGTGAATGGCACTCATACAATAGCACGCTGTATGAGCAACGAAATAGAAATATGATGCAAAGACCCCCAAGTCAGTACTTAAATAAGCCACCTAGAGTCCTTAACTGGGCATAAAGGATATGACCACTGGCACACTCTTAAGTTTTTAATTAGAGGTTGAAACACCTATATACTATAGTTTGCAATTAGTTTTGTAACACAAAACCCTTTTGTTTTAAATACATGCATGAATAGTAACCTACTAAACCTTGCTCTGATGCCAGCTGTAACAGAACCAACCAATTATACGAGATTAAGTAAGGAAATCTTCCGCCGAAGCAGATAATTTAGCAAACTTAAGCCCGTATAACCCGGTAGTCCGTGAAACCATGAAGGATTTCAAACCAATCGACATACAAACCAAGATCGTACAAGTTTAGCAAGTACCGTCACATGTTACATAAAGTTTGCAATCACAGTTGGGCACATCAGAGTTTAGAATATAAAGTTATTACAAACCAGGTTCAATCTGAAATAGCGGAAGCAAATAGTTTTCAAGTCACACACACACTTTTAGTTCCAATACAGTGCCAGTAGGTAGTCATTTCCAACAAAAGCATCAGATGAGAGATACAGAATGACCATTGCCCTTGGTCCTAGTGTCACCCATCACTGGATACAGGCAGTTAATGCAATAGCCGTAGTACGTTTGACCATCTGCAACAACAATGGGAACAACGCCCTGAGTACGAGGAGGTACTCAGCTAGACTTACCCGTCTTAAACCAAAATAAAGCGACACCAAGGATTATGCAAGGCTTTCTTTAGTGGGCTAGCTGACTTGTTTGCAAAAAGCATAAGCTATCATGAAGAAACCATTTTAAGTACTTTGCATCATCTTTATTATAACCTATCCATCTAGGTAAGCACCTGTACTATAGCAATCACTTGATTAACTAATAACATCCAGTTACCAATTTAGATTTAGCATATCCCATATCATCCAGATAACCATCATTATTCCATAATAATTACTACAATGCCGTAGCTCGAGTCAAGTGCTCACTATCCAGGAGCGATGGCGATTCAAATCGATTTCTAACTAGCTGGTGATTTATTCCTCACACAAACCACGCTTCCCCCGTCAGGGTCTCTTAGATCACCAATGATACTTTCCAAGTAGCCACGGGATAACAGCCGAGACCACAATACCCAGGGACCGCTCGACTGCCAGGACGCACCTTGGGCTCACTCTTTGTGTCCCCGTCATACCCCCTTCAGCACCAGTCTACCAATCTGGGTTTATCTCGGCTCGAATAGTGTCACTAGCTTCGCGGTCGAAAGGTACTTTATTCGGCCAGCTAAATGTGAGGCATGCATTCAACATGACAAGAGGGACGAGCAACGATCGGTCCTTAATCGACACAAACAGAAACTAACAGCACCCCAGACCCCTGTCTGGTTGCCTCCAACTTTTTCCGTCCGGTCTCTAATTATCCATCACACATGGTTAATTTCAGGATACCATCCTTTCCATAGCTAAATTCTTCCAGTAACCACCTATAATGTAGGTGATCGGATTATCACCGATCGCTATCGATCTAAGCAAGGCTAAGCAGTTATTCGATCCTGACCTAACAGGGTAACAAGGTAATAAGGTAGGCAAGGATAGTAATAAATGCATCAATGGTTTCAATCAACTCCTACAACTTAATGCAACAATATATAAACTCATATATATAGAAAGAATTGCTTTTATAAAGTAGGAGACTTAGAATGCTCTGGGGCTTGCCTCGTTTGAACGAACTAGGTTGATGATCCACGCACTCGGGCAAGTCCTCTCTCGGCTCCTCTTCCTCTAGCACCTCCTGTGCCTGGACTTCTTGTGGATCTGTCCCGGTCTGCTCTTCCTGAATTACTACTAGCAACTCCTCCTACAATCCTGTATGATGTAGATGTATGAGTGCTAATGCATAGGTGCATCGAAGAGATGACATGTAATGATCATGATACATGAAATGTAGATGAACATGTTTAACTTTATTGGGCATAGTAGAAGTAAAGTCCTGCTACAAGGTAGCCAACATCATCCAAGAACATGTACTACTATACTACTACTACAACCACAGTACTAACAGGTCAAGTCACCATAGCAATCTAAGATGCTTCAAAGATACACCAAAGCAAACATTATTAACTAATCATGCGTTAAAGAAGATTTGTTTATTTCATTTTAAACTAGGGCTACAATAGCAACATATATTTCTGGTGCTCATAAAAATCTAAGAAAATTACAGTAGTATAGTACTACTCTAAGTAGACTACCATAAAAATTTCATTGCATTTAGATAAGTATAATAACCTACACAAAAATGACAAGCTATGGTGGATAATGGAGCATGAAAATACTTTGTACTACGAAAAGTGTCAAACAACAGATTTGGTGTTTTTCCCATGATCTTCATAGCATACAATCACTATACAAAAAGTTTCACCTACATATATTATTCATATTTTTAGCCCTAGCAATTTTACAAGAAATCAGCAATTAATGCACATAACCTACCTAGCCATATTTTTTCACATAATAGGCATGACATATATTTTTCACAGAAAGTACATCACCTAAATAGATCAACAAAATTAGCACCATATTTTTCTAACCTATATTCTATTTACTATACATTTTCCAAGAAATCGGCATTTATTCAATTTAAATAAAGCTACATAGAAAAGTATCACAAATTTGACATGCAATATTTTTAACAGATAGATCTAGTCACAAGAAACCTAGCAAAATTTGTTTCAATAAATTTGGAGCTATTTTGAGCAAGTTATGACTTTTTGGAAACATTTAACATTTTCTAGAAAATCATTTCCTAAATCCTTTTAAAAACCAGCCGATGAAAACGCTGGGTGCACCCGGTGCTATGCACCCAGACCCGAGTCAGGGCGCTGATGAGTGGGCCCCCACGGGTCAACGCCCCCCACCTGTCGGTCAGACCGAAACAGGGGCGGAGCTGACCGGCCGGCTCTCGCCGACGGTGAGCTAGCCGGCGGTGCGGTCACCACCAGTAGCTCACCCGCGATGAGGCGAACACGGCGCACCAAGAGAAGGCACTAGAGGAGCTCGGAAGTGAGCTCGACTGCGCGCATGGTGGAGCGGCGGTACGCTGACTCCGGCCACGGCAGGGCATGGGGAGGCGCGCACGAGATTCACGAGGGCAAGGCGGTGCTCACGCGCGTGAAAGGAAGGAGAGAGGTGGAGTGGAGAGGGGGTGTCCATAGGAGCGGAGCTCTCCGGTGAGCTCGGCCGTGCTCCGGCGAGCGATTCCTGAGGAAGGGGAGCTTACCACGGCAAAGCGACGCGAGCCCGAGGTGCGCGAGGTGGAGGCGGTGCTCAGGGCAAGACGGAGCTAGCCCTGGCGAAAGGGAGCGGCTGGAGCGGCCAACGCCGGCAATGGCGCTTGTGCGGGCGATGGCGGGTGAGTGCGCTGCTGCTGCTTGTGCTGGCGGAAGAGAGGAAGCAAATGAGATGGAGGAGGGGGTGGCAGACACGATGTGGCGGGTGTAGGCACGACAGGAGGGGCGCGGGGCAGGCCGGCGGTGCCGCGCGGGTGAACTCGCCGGCGCATGACCGCCACGCGGCATGCGCGCTCTGGCGCTGGTCGGGCGCGGCGCGCGGGAGCAGGAGCGCGGCGCGGAGGTAGGCCGGGCCGGCTTGCGGACTGGGCCGGGAAGCGAGGTGGTGGCCCAATAAGGTAAAAATGAGATTTTTCAAATTATTTTCAATTCCTTTTTCATTCAAATGAATTTTTGAACTATTTCAACGCAGTTTCCAACTTTGGCCCAAAAATAAAAGTTGCTCCAAAATTTATTATCTACAACTTTTCTTTTATGACCAAAGTCAAATTCCAAATAGATTTTGAATTACAACATAAAATCAATATTAATTCAAAACCCAAATTTTGAAGAATTATTTTTAGAAGCAAAATTTGGCAAAAATTTAAATATAAACTTTGCTCCAAATTGTATCCTAAATGTTTATAAGCTATCTTAGTGATCAAAACAAGAAATCATGGCATCCAAACATGAGCATGGCATTTCACAGAGTTTAAACATGATGAATTTCAATCAATTTAAGCACCACATGAAATGATACTTCATTTCTTTCGAAATGAAATGCATGAATGATGCTTATGCATGAGGTGATGATGATTATGCTCATGGGATGAAATGGTAATGCATGCTTAACACCGAGGTGTTACATCAAATGCCTCAACTAGCTCCACATTCTCCATGGTATGTTGAGTCTTTGTATCTGCTTGCTTGCAGTCCTTCACCAACGACAGCATCTCCACCATGTCTGAAGTTAGACGCCGTCACCATTCCTCGATGATCCTGCCAGTTAGACTAAATGCAGATTCTGAAGATATAGAAGAAATAGACACAGTCAAAATATCTCTGGCTAAGATGGAAAGAATAGGATATGACAGCTTGTGCTCATGACACCAGTTGAGAATATTGAAGTCGTCGTCATATTGGTTGACAGTGTCACTGTCAAGGCATGCAGCCAACTCAGAAGCATTCAGGTTAGCACTAGAGTGTGCTGCCTGCAGTAACGCACATGCTGATGGCCTCCTAGTGGATGAAGATGCACCACCACCAAGTCCAGGAGGTAGACTAGCACCAGCACCAAGTCCAGCAGCAGCTAGACTGGCACCAGTACCAAGTCCACCAGCTAGGCTGGCACCAGCACCAAGTCCACCACCTGGAGTGCCACCAAAAATTTTCCCCCAAGCAGTCTTTCTCTTCCCTGAAGCAGGGCCTGGAACTGTGGCCCTTTGCAATCTCACAGCACCAAACTTACTGTCATACTTAGCAAAAGTATCAGATAGGTTAGCCCTAATAGTGGTTAAATATTCAGAATAGTTCTCATCGGTTAGGTTAGACATAATTTGGAGAACATTGGTGAATCCTCTTATCTTGGCTCTAGGATCCAAGATAAAAGCAAAGGAATAAAGCATTGGAATTGTAGACCAGTAGTCCTCAAACTTCTCTTTCATGGGGGCAACAATATTTCTCAGGTCCCTGTCTCTTTCATAAGTAGTATTTAAATGTCCAGCAATCTCAAGAACATGATGCATAATTAGTGGAGATGTTGGATAATAAACACCAGACAGCACAACAGTAGAATCATAAAACTGTTCAAGGAATAGGAGAAGTTTTTCAGCAGCTTTCCAATCATTCTCTTTTAACAACGACTGGCCATCAACCAAAGGATGGTTTGTAGTAATCCACACTGAAAAAGGGGCCCTGTGTCCTATCAGATGCTTTAGCATCAGATAGGTTGCATTCCCTCTAACATCCATGTCCAAGCCAAACTTATGAGGGTGGACACCTTTAGCAATGTAGAAATTTTTGTATGATGCAATGCGCAGATTAGAGGAATTCATGAATGAAATTGCAGTTCTAAAAGCATGCAGCATGGGCTTGAAGACTTCTAGCCCAGCTTTAACAATTAAGTTAATGATATGACAAGCACAACACTGATGCAAAAACAGTTCACCAACATAACCAGACAATGAAGGAGCAAGAATCTCCATTGCTTTAGTGTTTGCAGAAGCATTGTCTAATGTAATGGAGAAAACCTTATTAGTTAAGCCATATTCATCAATACAAGTAAGCACACGTTCAACAATGTTCTCATGATTGTGTGACACATCAATCAACCTTAACCCAAAATCCTCTTCTCTAATTGCCAATCAGAGTTAACATAGTGAGCAACAATACTTAAGTAGTCTTCTTTAGCATTACCAAACCATATATCAGATGTCAAAGCAACAGAACTAACAGACTTCAAAGATTCAAGGAGTTTGCTACGACATTCATTAAAGTACTTAACAAAGTCTCTGGTGGTGGTTTGCCGAGAGACAGGAACAAACCTAGGGTTATGAGCAAGTTTAATGCACTCCTCAAAAGCAGCAGATTCACCAAAACAAACTGGAAGATCCTCTCTAGCAATCAACCTGCACAACTGTGTTCTAGCAACCTCAGGGTTGTATACCCAGTGATGGATAGAACCATCAGAATTAAACCTAAGCAGGGACTGAGACATGGCATTACTGTTAAGCTTTCTTGGTTTGCATGATTTGATATGCCTAATCAAATGACCAGTACCAGCACTAGAACGAGCAGTCAAAGTTTTTTTGCAGTAATTGCACTTAGCATTGACTCTAACTTGAGATCCATTGCGGAGCTCAAACAACTCCTCAAAATCCTCCCATACCTCAGACCTGGTGCGTTTGTTGCGGTGCTAGAGCCGGACGGTGCAGCTCTAGGAGCAGCGCCATGCTCAGGAGCAGCTCTAGGAGCAGCGCCGTGCTCAGGAGCAGCTCTAGGAGCAGCGCCGTGCTCAGACTACGGTGCCGCCACCGACGGCTCGTCTGCGCCAACCTCGATCGGAGTGGCTGTAGTGCCGAACAGCTCCGCGCGCCCGTCCTCCAAGTTGTCTTCATCATCACCTCAAAGCCCCATCATCCTCAACTCATAATTGGTGGAGGTGGGATCGTCGCCATCGGCCATCGCGGGCACTCCGGTCCCTCAACGACGGCTACCGCAGCTGAGCAAGAAGCCTGCGGCCTGCAAAACGATAGAAGTTAGAACAAGTTACACAAAGTTAGGGTTAGGGTTAGGAGTGTGGCTTACCTGCTCAACCGGAGCACCGAAGTTGCCGTTGAAGACTGAGATCCACAGATCTACGAGAAGAGGATGGAGAGACTAGGTTTTGGGGGACGGATCTAATGAAGAGAAGGATGGTGGAGGGAGCGAGACGGGGAAGAGACGGTCAGAGGGGAGAGAAGAGGCTATAGATGGCCAAAATGGGACCGGATCCGATGAGCGGTGATCGGAGATGAAGACAAAGACAAAGACGAAGGAAGCAGGAAGGATGCGCGGAGCAGACAAGCGAGAGGAGTCGTCGATGCGCCTTCGATGGTCGCAGTCGTAGATCCGGCAAGGAAGCAACCTCAAACGAGCCGAGAGAAGCTCGCTGGCGCCCGGTGATGATTGGAGGCGAGCGGCAGCGGCGCTCCCTTTCTCCGCTCTGGCGCTAGGCGAGCGAGTGAGGCGGCGGCCGGCGGAGTGAAATGAGGATTAGGGTTTGGAATGGAGAGAGCCGGGGGGAGAGGGGCGCTTTATATTGGTTGGTTGCCAAACGAGCCATGGTCGGGCCCCTCGTGCCGACCGTTGTGTCGGGCCGGGCCAGGTCGGCACGACGTGCCGAAAGTGAGGCCTAGGCACGGCCCAAGGGTCGGACCGGGCCAGCTCGGGCCCACCAACCACCGGGCCGTGCCGTGCCTGGGCTGGGCCGAAACATCGGGTCGTGGGCCGGGCCAACAGGCCTCGGGCCATATGGCTAAGTATACCGCCGAGGCCTTGAGCTACGTGCTGCCTGCCGCGAAGCTCGCCGTGCCGTCGCGAGGGGCCCGTTTGGTACAGCTCACAACAGCGTTACGAGCGGTTGTGAGCTGTTTTTTATACCAAACACATTTTCAAAATAGCTTTATAGGTGAAAGTTGTTTTTTCTCTTCCTCTCATAAAGACATGAGTTAAAATGAAGTTGAAAAAAGTAGCTTATCCTATCTCTCTTCCTCGTTTCTCTCTCATATATACATGAAGTTGTTGGTGAAACTGTTTTGCCAAATATTTTTTTTCAAATAGCTCAGTTTTATCTAGAAAGTTGCTCTATTTTTAAAAAACAGCTTTACTAGAGAAGCTGAGCTGTCACAAACAAAGCCTAAGTGTACTTGCGGCCGGTGTGTTTTAACGTTAAAAATTAACGTCGTGGGCTCGTTTGCAGCGTGGAGATCTGGGCGTTTGAGCTCCTTGTTCATGTCGCCGGTCTGCTCCCCAATTCCACGGTGAGCACGTCTCTCATCGCCATGTGGTACGTCGTTTCGAGATCTAAACTCTGAAACCGGATCATCACAAACTAGAATAATTGATTGATATATTACTCTATGTCTCGCCACGTAACAAACAGGTCGGCGCGCGGATAATTGTGTGCAGCACTAGGGTCCAGTTTAGTTGCAAAAAATTTTGCAAAATTTTTCAAGATTCTCCGTTACATCAAATCTTTGGACGCATGCATGAAGCATTAAATATAAGTAAAAAATAAAACTAATTACACAGTTTAGACGAAATCCACGAGACGAATCTTTTAAACCTAATTAGACTATGATTGGACACTAATTACCAAATAACAACGAAAACAGCTACAGTGCCATTTTACTAAAATTTTCAGATCTAAACAAGCCCCAGCACCGAGGCCATCGCCTTCATGATCACGTACGGGTTCAGTGCCGCTGTGAGGTACTCCCCCTAATTAAGCACTGCCATGCTGCAGGGTGTCCTGTCACTGTCAGGTGAGAGAGCCCAGAGGTCTACCTACCAGCATGCACAAGTGATTGGCTGATGATTTGGGATGCCTTGAAATGACTGATAATGGGCAGGCGTGTCGAGGGGCAGCGGATGGCAGCATCTTCGCCTTCAAGCTCAAGTTCTATACCAAGGTACACGTAAATGTGCAACACAGTCAACATGTGTTGTTGTGTTGGTAACGGGTAACCTACGCTCGACGCCGCGAGCCTGAAACTCATATGACTTTGATAATATGCTCTGTAATGACTTCTTTGCAGGGGTTATATGGGCGGGCATGACCCATCTGCGGTCTGGCATGCCAGGCCTGCTCGCTGCTGGTGATCACCGTCCGCACCAAGTGGTCAAGGATCGTGGAGTCCATGCAGGCGGAGAAGGCCAACTACATCGTTTAGCCTTAGTATATATACTTGAAAAAAATGCTGCTGAGACGTGGAACGGCATCACAAACCGGGACCGGCTGTGATTCCCACACTTCGAGGAGTCAAACAATATTAAGTTTGACCAATTTTTATCAAAAATATAATTAATATTTGTATCTCTAAACAAGATTAGTATAAAAATATATGATGTAATTAATCTAGTGAGGATTGTTTAATATTATATTATAAATCTTTGTAATTTTTCATATAGATTTAATCAAATTTAAATATGTTTGACTCTCCAAAATATGAGACATGTATTTATTTTAGGACGAAGGGAGCTATCTTTTTTTTTCGAGAAGGACTTCCATATGTTTCTTGTGCTTGTGCACGAGCACGACAAGGTAGTGAAGGAACGACAAGCAGCGAGAGCAGATTAGCCTAGGCTGGGCTAGGCCCAAATAACGCGTGGACTTTGTGGCTCAGTTCGGCCGTCCATTTCGAGGATTGATGCACGGTTCCGATTTTTACTTCACGAAGGCCTTTTACTTTATCTTTCGCTCATTTTCCGAGTCAGGTTGTACGACAACAATGCCTCGAATATCATCATACTTTCAGGCTTGTTTGATACAATTATTATTAGCTAGCTAACCTAGCTAAAAACTAGTTCTAACTCATCCCAACAGAATGTTAAGAGCATCTTCAAGAGCTTTTTTTCTTTCTAAAATTTACTCTATGAATCATCATTTAAAGAGTCGTTTGAGTAAAAATTGTTTTCTATATTTTTTTACCCCCAACAACTTTTCTATACCGTGTGTGTATTATAGGGAGTTATTCTCGTTCTCTGTCTTTGGTTGGCTCTAGAATAGAGAATGTTTGTATTTAGAGATCCAATTAAAGAGAATGTTAAAGGATATTTTTTTTTCACTAAAATCACTATTCCTATAAATCATAAAGGATATAAAGAGTCTCTTGGAGTTGCTCTAAGAGTATCTTAAGGAATATTTCTTAAACTTGCACTCTAATAGGGTTTTTAGTTTGAGGATTCATTCATTCTAGATGAGGTAATGCATCGTAAGTTCATTCTTCAAATTTGGTAGAATGACTTCGTTCCTCGTACTGGTACCGGTTATTAGCTAGTAAGGAATGAGGTGGATGGTGCATAAATCTATTCCATTTCATAAACCAACTAAAGAAGTGAGGAATGAGGAGATGATGGACTAACTTATTCGTTAAACCAAACACACCATAGATCTTCATTTAGAGAGTCATTTAAATAAAAACCGACATCTTTTATATATCTTATGCATACTCTATAGAACTAATCCCGCTCTCCGTCTTTAGCTAGGGAGAAATTCAAAGTAGAGGAGGACAATATTTGAATATCCAATTAAAAAAATTATTGGAGAGTTTTTTTTCCACCAAAAATCCCTATTTCTATCAATAAGAAAAGAATGTAAAGGCGTTTATGGAGTTACACTAATAGGTGGGGCAACTTTTTACTCAAGTCTTCAACTTACTGGCCAATTAGCCAACCAATCACAGCTAATTTAGATTGTTTTTTAGCCCTAACTGGTAAGTAGCCCTAATTGATTTAAACAAACCCTTTGTTGATTCTAAAGGTAACATGATGTTCATTTTTTTTGGCACAGAAGGTCAGCGAGAGGGGGGGATGCAAAGAAAAAAAAAGATGGGGCTTGTTTGGATGCTTCCAACGTCTAAACGTACCGAGAACTCGATTGCTATATGTATTGATGATTGATGTTGCAATATACCGGTAACTAATTCAAGTCGGAAAAAAACGGTAACTAATTCGAATCTTTTTTTTTAAAAAAAACTAGAAAACTACACATTCGCCACCACGCCCTCACGAGTCACGAAGTTCTCCGCCCCTCCCCGGGGCCCTGCTGGAGTGCTGACCCCCTCCTAGGCCTACTGGTCCCCGATCCAATCTGCGCCGTCCGTTCTCCCGCCGCAACCTTCGTCTTGTCCTCAAGGCCGTCGGCGGCCACCGCCCGCATACACCATGAAACCACCACGGCTTCTTCCCCTCCTCCGCCGCCGCCTCTCATCCGCCGCTGACGCCGCCGCTGATGCCGCCGAGCTTGCCAGCGCGCTCTCCGTGGCGCCCTCCCCCCATGCGAAGCGCGACCTTGCCATCCTGCTCCGCCGCCTTGGCGGCCGCGGCCTCGCCTCCGCCCTGTCGTCCCTTCCGGCCCCGCTTCCCGCCTCCTCCGCCCTGCGCCTCCTCCAGCATATTCTCTCCGACGCCAACGTGTCCGCCTCCCGCCACGCCGAGGATCTCCTGTCTCCTCGCGTCTCTGCGCTCCTCCTCCCATCGCTCGTCGCCGATCGCGCCTCGCTACCGTCCGCGCGCCGCCTCGTCTCACGCCTCCTCTGCTTCAACCCTCTCTCCGTCGCCGCAGCGGCTATCGCAGACTCGGACTGCACTGCCACAGCGGACCTGCTCGTCCGCGCCTGCCTCAACTCGCCTGGCCCCGGATCCCTGTCCCGTGCCGCCGATGCCTTTCTCGAGCTTTCCACACGTGGTGCATCGCCGTCCATCAAGACATGCAATATCCTTGTCGAAGCCCTAGTTTGTGGTGGCCAACTGGACGTGTCCCGCAAGGTGTTTGGAGAAATGCGGGATGGCAAGACTGTTGCTCCTGATGTGTACACATACACGGTGATGATTAAGGCACTCTGCAGGGCTGGAGAGATTGATGCTGCTTTTGCGATGCTTGCGGAGTTGCGGCGGTCTGGGGTCCAGCCGACGGTTGTCACTTACAACGTGCTAATGGATGCACTGTGCAAAAGTGGGAGGGTGGAGGAGGCCTTTCGGTTGAAGGGGAGAATGGTTGAAGGCAGGGTGAGACCAAACATTGTCACGTTTGGCATCCTGATCAATGGTCTTGCAAGGGGCCAACGGTTTGGGGAGGTTGGTGCAGTGTTACAGGAGATGGAGGGTTTTGGGATCACCCCTAATGAGGTTATTTACAATGAGATGATTGGTTGGCATTGTAGGAAAGGGCATTGCTCAGAGGCGCTTAAGCTGTTTGATGAAATGGTCTCAAAGGGGATAAAGCAGACAGTGGTGACTTACAACTTGATTGCGAAGGCTCTGTGCAAAGAAGGAGAAATGGAACATGCTGAGAAGATATTGGATGAGATGTTGTTGGCTGGGATGATGGTTCATTGCGCCTTGTTTAATAGTGTGGTTGCATGGCATCTCCGAGGAACCGGAAGACTGGATTTGGCGCTAAGGCTTATAAGAGAAATGCTTGCCAGATTTCTGAAACCAAATGATGCTCTGATGACAGCTTGTATCCAGGAGCTTTGCAAAAGAGGGAAACACGAAGAAGCAACTGAAATTTGGTTCCAAGTTTTGGGTAAAGGTTTAGGTGTCAATATTGCAACATCCAATGCGTTGATTCATGGGCTTTGTCAAGGTAACAACATGACAGAAGCTACTAAGGTTCTAAAGGCTATGGTGAATAGCGGGGTTGAATTGGATAGAATCACATATAATATAATGATTCAAGGCTGCTGCAAAGCCAGTAAAATGGAGGAAGCAATACAACTTCGTGATGATATGATCAAAAGAGGGTTTAAGCCCGACCTTTTCACTTTTAATACGTTCCTACGCGCTTACTGTAATTTGGGTAAGGTGGAAGAGATCCTTCACCTGCTGGATCAGATGAAAAGTGAGGGCCTTAAGCCAGATATTGTGACATATGGCACTATAATAGACGGTTACTGCAAAGCAAAGGATATGCATAAGGCGAATGAATGTTTGACTGAATTGATGAAAAATGGGTTAAGACCGAATGCAGTCATCTATAATGCTCTTATTGGTGGTTATGGTAGGAATGGTAACATTTCTGATGCAATTGGTGTTCTTGACACTATGAAGTATAATGGCATACAACCAACACCTATAACTTACAGTAGCCTTATGTATTGGATGTGTCATGCTGGTCTTGTTGAAGAGGCCAAGGCAGTTTTTGCGCAATGTATAGTAAGGAACATTGAGCTTGGAGTAATTGGCTACACAATTATAATTCAAGGTTTATGCAAAATAGGAAAAATTGATGAAGCTGTGATGTACTTCAAGGAAATGCATTCCAGGGATATACCTCCAAATAAGATGACCTACACCACTCTGATGTTTGCCTATTGCAAATCTGGCAACAAAGAAGAAGCTTCCAAGCTTTTTGACGAGATGGTGAGCTTTGGCATTGTTCCTGATAGTGTTTCCTACAATACACTAATTTCAGGGTTTTGTGAGGTGGATTCATTGGATAAGATGGTAGAAAGTCCTGCTGAAATGTCCTCACGAGTTTTGAAACAAGATGGCTGTTCGTACAATGCTTTTGTTGATGGAATAACTACACCCTGGTGCCAGAAAGAGGCTGTGTGTAGTGCTGAATGATGTGTAACAAGGTACCGTCAGACATGACTTCTTTTTGTGACAGTTATTGTCAAGCATGAATAGGAAGAACTCAGGAGAGTATACGGGCTTCCGCCTTGCCTTTGGTGGCTTATGCATCTAGCAAACATGTATTTTACTCTGCCTTGTTTGCCTTTCTTGTTAGCCATATATTCTATGCTGCCTTTTCTGCTCATATGCTCTACTGGTGCATCAGCTTTCGGTTAGCACTATGGACTGAGAATAAGAACCTTAATGTGCACCCTTTAGTCCCCTTGCATTCTGACATGGTAATGCCATGTTCTGCACACTGAATTTTTTATTGGTAGAAGTTGAAGTTAATCTTCCTAATGCTGGTTTACTGCTAGAATATGTTTGCTCGCAGTATTGAATTGTTAATGCAAGCTGACTGATTTACTCTGTGTATTTTACTTCTATGCAAAAGATGTGCCTAATTATTCTCATGGCATGCAAAGAAATTATACTGATTCTGGTGGTAGTATATCTATATTGTATGCTCCTTTGTAAAACGAACAGTGTAATTAGTGTCTCACGGTAGTATATATATTGTATGCAGGATGATGTAAGAAAGGAGACTCAAATTTTGAGCTTGATAGATCACCCTAATGTCATCAGGTCTTACTGCTCATTTGTTGTGGGTCATAATCTTTTGTTGGTAATGCCATTCATGCCAGAAGGTTGACGTTTGCACCTAATGAAGGTTGCATATCTGATGGTTTTGAAGAGCCAGTTATTACCTCTATTCTAAAGGAAACACTCAAAGCTCTAGACTACCTCCATAGGCAAGGGCATCTTCATCGTGGTGTGAAGGTTAGCTCTGTAGGATTTGTTTGAGATTAGTTTTGGCAGTGCTTTTTCTCAACATATCATTGTTGCAGGCAGGTAATATCCTTATTGTAATCCCGTGTAGTCAAGCTTGGGGACTTTGGTGTCTCTGCTTGCATGTTTGATAGGGGTGATAGGCAAAGGGCTAGGAATACATTTGTTGGAACACCGTGCTGGTAACTATGTTTCTTTTCTATAAATTTCTTCTTCTAGAGGTTCAATAGAAATTAATTAGTTTATGCATAATTTGACATGTTTTTCTTGTTTTACTTGGTGTTTAGGATGGCTCCAGAAGTTCTCCAGCCTGGAACTGGATATAATTTCAAGTATGTGGTGAATATCAATACCTATCTTATGTTTTTTACACGCACATGCTTAGTTCTGCTTCACAATTTGCATTGCTTAATAAACCTGAGATCGAGCAGATACAATGTTGGAATTTAGTTTTACTTGTTGTATTTAAATATGAGTGCAGCACATCGTCAAGTTGGAACTCTTCCCAGAAACTAGTGGTGACCAGGTTCTGGTCGGTTCCATTTTGAGGTTTCTGGGAAAACTTCCCTATTATTGTTTTTGACTTATAATACTGCTTATGTTTTACTGATGTAATGATCATGTTTGTTTAACGTGTTGTAGCTTTTTTATGTGTACTTTTACTTTTCTTAGTTGCTATTGTAAACATCTTCTAACAACTATCGACTCTTTGTACAGAGCTGATATATGGTCATTGGGAATAACTGCACTCGAGCTGGCACATGGACATGCTCCCCTTTCGATGTACCCTCCTATGAAGGTAATGGGTCATTTGCTCTTTGCAAATTAAGATTTTAAATCTTTTTTCCTTCTTGCTCTTATGGAATATAGTTATGTAATAATAGTTCCCATGGAGCGTGAATGCTTGATGATTGATTGCATCAGTTTTCTTTTATTTTGAAATTTCATGAAGTAGCTTATTTTGAAAGTTAGAGTGCAAGTATATATGGTCTTAATCATTTTGCCATCCAATCTTAGTATTACTAACTAGAGACTCTTTTTGTAGCCTCCGCATTGATGGATAAGTCATGTGTGGCTGATCTTTGTGGGGCTGTTGTTGCTCACATGTTCCTTGTGGCTGTTTTTCTGTTTTTAGGACAGCATCTTAGACTAGAGGACAGCATCTTAGAGGACAACATCTTAGACTAGAGGACAACATCTTAGCTAGGACAGCATATTAGCATCTTAGACTAACATCTTAGACTAGCATCTTGGCATATGCTTGGCTGGCTAGCAGCCTATAAATATGTAACCCCAACCCCTCAGGTTGGTATGACATTTGTGTGAGCTTGTGTGAGAAATAGACAAGAAAATTGCCCCAACTCCTAGTGTCATCCTCTCTCGATGAGAGTAAGAATTCTCCTACTACCAAGAGTGAGAATTCAGCGACTAACAAGTGGTATCGGAGCCGTAGTATCCTGTAGCCTGAGCATCTCCTGCTCATCCCCTTGCCCAGCCTCGCAACAGCCCCAGCTGAGAGTAGCAGCAGCTCCGACCGCTCCTGTTCACTCCTCTCCCAGCTCGTCTGAAGCAGCCCTCTCCCCACGCAGCAGCCCCCCGGTAGCGCGTCATGTCCGCAGGGCAGTCTCAGCGCTCGGTCGCCTCGAGCACGCGGCGTCGGCAGGAGGCCGAACTTGCCGCAGCAGAGGAACGCGAGCGAGCGGCGGCAGAGACCGCTGTGGCGGCGGCAAGGGCGTCGAGGTTGGCAGCGGCGGAGCTGGCAGCAGCCAGAGCGGAGGCGGAAGCGGCGGCGGCGGCGAATGCAGCGCGTGCGGCGGCGGCGGAGGTCGAGGCTCTGCGCGGCAGCATCGGCAGCTCCATTTCCGCTGACGACACCGCCGACGCAGACCTCGAACTGCTAGAGAGGGAGGCAGCGCGAGCGCGGGCAGCGCAGTGGGCAGCCGCGCACGTCCACGAGCGTGGCGGCAGCGCAGACAGGCGCGGACGCGCTGGCGGCGCTCCTGGAGGAGGCGCGCACGGCGGTGGCGCTCCTGGGGCAGCCGCGCACGCCCACGAGCGCGGCGGCAGCCCAGACAGGCGCGGACGCGCCGGTGGCGCTCCTGGAGGAGGCGCGCACGGCGGCGGCGCTCCTGGAGGAGGCGCGCACGGCAACGGTGGCGGACGGGTCGATGGAGAGCGCGGCCTTCACAGGCAGCGTGGCTCTCTCTCCCCGGATCGGTACCGACGGGTCGATGGAGAGCGCGGCCTTCACAGGCAGCGTGGCTCTCTCTCCCCGGATCAGTACCGTGGTTACCATGGGCTCCAGGCTGTTGTCAGGGACGTCGGTCCCGGCGGTGGGTGGCCTACCCTCACCAAGACCAACTACGTCGAGTGGGCTGCGGTGATGAGGGTAAAGCTCCAGGTGCGGCACATGTGGGAGGCAGTCCGGTATGGCGACGTCGACTACAACCTAGATCGACGGGCGCTGGATGCTCTCATCGCTGCAGTCCCGCCCGAGATGCAGTTCTCGCTTACCAGCAAGCGGACTGCTAAGGAGGCTTGGGACGCCATCGCTGCGGCACGCATCGGCAGCGACCGCGCCCGCAAGTCCACGCTGCAGGCACTTCGCAAGGAGTGGAAGAACCTGGCCTTCAAGCCAGGTGAGGACGTTGATGACTTTGCTCTCCGTCTCAACACTCTGTTGCAGAAGATGGTGCAGTTCGGCGACGACACCTACGGCGAGGAGAGAGCTGTCGAAAAGCTCTTCCGCTGTGTCCCCGAGAAGTACAAGCAAATGGCTCGCTCGATCGAGTCGCTGCTGGATCTCTCCACGATGTCGATCGAGGAGGCGATAGGTCGCCTCAAGGTCGTCGACAGTGATGAGCCACAGTCCCTCTCGGGGCCCATCACCACTGGCGGGAAGCTCCTTCTCACTCGGGAGCAGTGGCTTGCCAGCCAGGGTGACCGGAGGAAGGGGGAGCCTTCTTCCGCGACAGGCGGCCACAAGCGTGGCAAGCCGCGCAAGGCGCGCAGAGACGCCCAGGCCGGGGCGCGAGGACGTGCCAAGGGTGATGCCCGCGGAGGCGCCCAGGGCGGCGCCGCCGGCAGGCACAAGCCGGCACGAGACGACACCTGCCGCAACTGCGGCCAGCTTGGCCATTGGGCCAAGGACTGTCGACAGCCACGACGCGGCCAGGCCCACGTCGCACGAGCGGAGGAGGAGGAGCCGGCTCTGTTCATGGCACATGCCAGCATCGAGCTACCTCCAGCGGCACCGGCCGCAGCGGCTCTCCTCCACCTCGACGAGCCAAAAGCACACGCCCTCCTCGGCGACAGCTCCGGCAACGACAAGACTGACGGGTGGTGCCTCGACACCGGCGCCACCCATCACATGACCGGTCGACGGGAGTTCTTCACCGAGCTTGACTCTAGCGTTCGAGGCTCCGTCAAGTTTGGGGATGCCTCCGGCGTGGAGATCAAGGGCGTCGGCTCCGTCATCTTCACCACCGTGTCTGGTGAGCACAGGCTGCTCACCGGAGTCTACTACATCTCCGCGTTGAGGAACTCCATTATCAGCTTGGGACAGCTGGATGAGAACGGTTCGCGCGTGGTGGTTGAGGACGGAGTCATGAGGATTTGGGATCGTCATCGTCGCCTTCTTGCCAAGGTATCCAGAAGCGCAAATCGACTCTACGTTCTTAACGTGCAGGTGGCACAACCCCTCTGTCTCGCTGCTCGTCGGGACGACGAGGCGTGGCAGTGGCACGAGCGTTTCAGGCACCTTCACTTTGAGGCCCTGAAGCGGCTCAGTGCCACGGAGATGGTGCAAGGCCTGCCGTGCCTCGACCATGTCGAGCAGCTCTGCGACGTCTGCGTGTTGACGAAGCAGAGGCGACTCCCTTTTCCCCAGCGGGCGAGCTTTCGAGGCAAGGAGAGGCTCGAGCTCGTGCACGGGGACTTGTGTGGCCCGGTGACACCGGCCACACCGGGAGGACGACGCTACTTCCTGCTGCTCGTCGACGACCTCTCCCGCTACATGTGGGTGATGGTCCTCGGTAGCAAGGGAGAGGCTGCAGACGCCATCAGACGCGCGCAGGCTGCTGCGGAGGCAGAGTGCGGCCGCAAGCTGCGCGTGCTGCGCACCGATAACGGCGGCGAATTCACGACGGCTGAATTCGCGTCGTACTGCGCTGACGAGGGCATTCAGCGCCACTACGCCGCGCCGTACAGCCCGCAGCAGAACGGCGTCGTCGAGCGGCGCAACCAGACGGTTGTGGGGATGGCTCGGGCCCTCCTCAAGCAGAGGGGGATGCCGGCTGTCTTCTGGGGAGAGGCGGTGGTGACGGCCGTCTACATCCTCAACCGCTCGCCTACCAAGGCGCTCGACGGCAGGACGCCGTACGAGGCTTGGCATGGGCGCAAGCCGGCGGTCTCCCACTTGCGGGTCTTCGGCTGCCTCGCGTTCGCCAAGGAGCTTGGCCACATCAGCAAGCTCGACGACAGGAGCACTCCGGGAGTATTCATCGGCTACGCGGAGGGCTCGAAGGCCTATCGCATCCTCGACCCGAAGACACAGCGTGTGCGCACGGCGCGCGACGTTGTGTTCGACGAAGGGCGAGGATGGGCGTGGGACAAGGCGGTGGACGATGGCTCGGCTCCGACGTACGACGACTTCACTGTCGAGTACGTCCACTTCGAGGGAGATGGGGGAGTAGGCAGCTCTTCTTCGGCGAGCGCGTCTACCCCAGTCCCCGAGCCTCCACTGACCCCGGCGCCTGCTACTCCGACGGCTCCACGCTCTCCAGCCAGGACCTTGGCTGCGATGAGTTCTTCGTCGGCTTCACCACAGCCGGCAACGCCACGCACTCCAGCACCGACAGGCACCTCTCCGGGCACGACTACTCCAACACCAGCTCGTGTCGAGCATAGCCCGGTTGAGCTCGCTACTCCGCTCTCTCACGACGAGGAGCGCGTCGACGCGTACCACGACGGTGAGCCGTTGCGGTACCGTACGGTGGAGAACCTTCTCGGCGACCAGCCGGTGCCGGGACCGGTGCCTCACGACCTGGAGGCGCAGTTGCACCTTGCGTGTGACGACGGCGAGCCTCGGTCGTTTGCAGAGGCCGAGAGACGCGGCATGGCGCGCCGCGATGCAGTTGGAGATGGATGCGGTTGAGAAGAACCGCACCTGGGAGCTTGCTGACCTTCCTCGTGGTCACCGCGCGATCACCCTTAAGTGGGTGTACAAGTTGAAGAGGGATGAAGCCGGCGCCATCGTCAAGCACAAGGCTCGCTTGGTGGCACGAGGTTTCGTGCAGCAGGAGGGGGTCGACTTCGACGACGCTTTTGCTCGCGTGGCACGGATGGAGTCCGTGCGACTCCTCCTTGCGCTAGCTGCCCAGGAGGGCTGGCGTGTTCACCACATGGACGTCAAGTCGGCGTTCCTTAACGGCGACTTGAAGGAGGAGGTCTACGTGCACCAGCCGCCGGGATTTGCGATCCCCGGCAAGGAGGGCAAGGTGCTCCGCCTGCGCAAGGCCCTCTATGGCTTGCGGCAGGCACCGAGGGCGTGGAATGCCAAGTTGGATTCCACGCTAAAGGGGATGGGCTTCGAGCAAAGCCCGCACGAGGCGGCCATCTACCGACGGGGCAATGGAGGAAATGCCCTGCTGGTGGGTGTCTACGTCGACGACTTGGTGATCACCGGCACCAAGGATGCGGAGGTGGCGGCATTCAAGGAAGAGATGAAGGCCACCTTCCAGATGAGTGACCTGGGGCCTCTCTCCTTCTACCTGGGAATCGAGGTGCACCAGGATGACTCCGGGATCACGCTTCGACAGACCGCCTACGCCAAGCGCGTCGTTGAGCTAGCTGGGCTCACCGACTGCAACCCAGCTCTCACTCCGATGGAGGAGAGGCTGAAGCTGAGCCGCGACAGTACGACGGAGGAGGTGGACGCTACACAGTACCGGCGCCTTGTGGGGAGCCTTCGCTACCTCGCCCACACACGGCCGGACTTGGCATTCTCCGTCGGCTACGTTAGTCGGTTCATGCAGCGACCGACGACGGAGCACCAGCAGGCTGTGAAGAGAATCATCCGCTACGTTGCGGGGACTCTCGACCACGGCCTCTACTACCCGAGGTGTCCTGGGGCGGCACACTTCGTCGGGTACAGCGACAGCGACCACGCCGGCGATATCGACACCAGCAAGAGCATGAGTGGGATCCTCTTCTTCCTCGGCAAGTGCCTCGTTAGCTGGCAGTCGGTCAAGCAGCAGGTGGTGGCCCTGTCCAGCTGCGAGGCCGAGTACATAGCGGCCTCCACCGCTTCGACTCAGGCGCTCTGGCTCGCTCGACTGCTTGGTGATCTCCTCGGCAGAGACACTAGAACGGTGGAGCTCAGGGTGGACAGCAAGTCCGCTCTGGCCCTGGCAAAGAACCCCGTGTTCCACGAACGCAGCAAGCACATCCGGGTGAGGTACCACTTCATCCGAGTCTGTTTGGAGGAAGGGAGCATCAAGGCGAACTACATCAACACCAAGGACCAGCTTGCGGACCTGCTCACCAAGCCCCTTGGGAGGATCAAGTTCCTTGAGCTCTGCTCCAGGACCGGGATGGTTCAACTCTCCCACAAGACGACGCACAAGACTTAGGGGGAGAATGATGGATAAGTCATGTGTGGCTGGTCTTTGTGGGGCTGTTGTTGCTCACATGGTCCTTGTGGCTGTTTTTCTGTTTTTAGGATAGCATCTTAGACTAGAGGACAGCATCTTAGAGGACAGCATCTTAGACTAGAGGACAGCATCTTAGCTAGGACAGCATATTAGCATCTTAGACTAGCATCTTAGGCTAGCATCTTGGCATATGCTTGGCTGGCTAGCAGCCTATAAATATGTAACCCCAACCCCTCAGGTTGGTATGGCATTTGTGTGAGCTTATGTGAGAAATAGACAAGAAAATTGCCCCAACTCCTAGTGTCATCCTCTCTCGATGAGAGTAAGAATTCTCCTACTACCAAGAGTGAGAATTCAGCGACTAACACGCATTAATCCTCACATGACATGATAGCGAAAGAGAGAAATCCTAGAAATTCTCCCATGGGCACACATTCTTTTGTGAATACTTATTTAGACGTGCTGATTGCCCACCAGCTTGCAGAACTATTATAGGCATCAGATAGTCTTATCCATGAAGTTAGCTATCCAACTTTACAAACTTTCTGGCTCAATAACTATTTCCATAGAGTTCACCTAATCAAACAAACAACAACATAGCCTTTCAGTCCTAAGCAAGTTGGGGTAGGCTAGAGTTGAAACCCACCAAGAGCCCCAAGTCACGGTTCAGGCACTTCAATAGCTGCTTTCCAAGTACTCCTATTCAAACATAGATCTCTAGGTATATCCCAAGATTTCAAATATTTTTTTATTACCTCCCCCATGTCAATTTCGGTCTTTCTCTACCTCTCCTTATATTATTAGCTTGGCTTAGGACTCCACGGTGCACTGGTGTCTCTGGAGGTATCCTTTGAACATGGTCAAACCACCTCAACCGATGTTGGACAAGCTTTTCTTCAATTGGTGCTACCTCTAGGCGATCACGTATATCATCGTTCCAAATCCCGTCCATTCTTGTGTGACCGTAAATCCATCGCAACATACGCATTTCTGTAACACTCAGTTGTTGAACATGTCGAATCTTTGTAGGCCAATATTCTGCTCCATACAACATAGCCGGTCTAATCGCCGTTCTATAGAACTTGTTTTTTAGCTTTTGTGGTACCCTCTTGTCACAGAGAATGCCAGAAGCTTGTCGCCACTTGATCCATCCTGCTTTGATTCTATGGCTAACGTCCGCGTCAATATCTCCATCCCTCTGTAGCATCGATCCCAGATACCGAAAGTTATCCTTCTTAGGCACTACTTGACCTTTCAAACTCACATCTCCCTCCTCATGTACAACTCCGCCAAAGTCGCATATCATGTATTCGGTTTTAGTTCTGCTCAATCTAAAACCTTTAGACTCAAGGGCCTGGCTTTCGTTCACTAACACTACATCATCAGCGAACAACATACACCAAGGGATATCCTCTTGTATGTTCTTGGTAACCTCATCCATTATCAAAGCAAAGAGATACGGGCTTAAGGCTGACCCTTGACGAAGTCTAATTTTAATTGGGAAGTAATCTGTGTTATCATCGTTTGTTCGAACATTAGTCACAGCATTGTTGTACATGTCCTTGATGAGGGTCACGTATTTTGATGGGACTTTATGTTTGTCCAAAGACCACCACATAACATTTCTTGGTATCTTGTCGGAAGCCTTTTCCAAGTCAATGAAAACCAAGTGGAGGTCCTTCTTCTGCTCTCTAAACCGCTCCATAACCTGTCTTATTAAGAAGATTGCTTCTGTGGTTGACCTTCCGGGCATAAAACCAAATTGTTTTGTTGATATCTGCGTCGTTCGTCGCAGGCGCTGCTCGATGACTCTCTCCCATAACTTCATAGTGTGGCTCATCAACTTAATTCTCCGATAATTAGTACAACTTTGGATATCTACCTTGTTCTTGTAGATTGGTACCAATATGCTTCTTCTCTACTACTCAGGCATCTTGTTCGATCGAAAGATATTGTTGAACATCTTGGTTAGCCATACTATAGCTATATCCCCGAGACATCTCCACACCTTGATTGGGGTACCATCAGGGCCCATCGCTTTGCCCTCTTTCATCCTTTTTAAGGCTTCTCTGACCTCCGATTCTTGAATCCTCCGCACAAAGCGTCTGTTAGTGTCATCAAACGAGTTGTCCCGCTCAACGGTAGTGTTCTCGTTCTCACCATTGAACAATTTATCAAAATACTCTTGCTATCTATGTCTGATCTCATCCTCCTTCACCAAGAGCTGCTCCCTCTCATCCTTTATGCACTTGACTTGGTTGAAGTCCCTTGTCTTCCTATCGCGAGCCCTAGCCATCCTATAAATGTTCTTCTCTCCTTCCTTCGCACTCAAACGTTGATAAAGGTCCTCATAGGCCCCGCCCCTTTGCCTCACTCACCGCTCGTTTTGCAGTCTTCTTTGCCACCTTGTACTTCTCTATGTTGTTTGCACACCTGTCATGATACAAGCGCTTATAGCACTCCTTCTTTTCCTTAATAGCCTTTTGCACATTTTTATTCCACCACCAAGTGTCTTTCGAGTCGCATCCGCTCCCTTTGGTCACTCCAAGCACCTCTGAAGCAACCTTCCGAACGCATGTTGCCATCTTCTCCCACATGTTGTTTGCATTGCCTTCATCATTCCAAGGGCCCTCTTCAATGACTTTTTCCTTAAAGACTTTTGATGCCTTCCCTTCTAATTTCCACCACTTCGTTCTAGCAACCCTAGCTTGTTTGTTCCCACGAGCTTGCACCAGAAAGCGGAAGTCAGCCACCACCAGCTTGTGATGAGCGACCACACATTCTCCAGGTATCACCTTACAGTCCACGCATGTTCGTTTATCCCTCCTTGTAAGGACAAAGTCGATTTGACTAGAGTACTGGCCACTACTAAAGGTCACTAAATGTGACTGTCTCTTACGGAAGAAAGTGTTAGCTATCATCAGATCAAAAGCTATGGCGAAGTCTAAGACTTCCTCTCCCTCCTGGTTCCTACTACCATACTAAGACTTCCTCTCCCTCCTGGTTCCTACTACCATATCCGAAACCCCCATGAACCGCCTCGAAACCTACACTTGATGTACCTACATGGCCATTAAGATCATCTCCTATAAAGAGCTTCTCGCTACTAGGGACAGCTCTAACCAAGCGATCTAAGTCTTCCCAGAAAAGCCGCTTAGCACTCTCATCAGGGCCTACTTGGAGGGCATACGCACTAATTACGTTTAAGACCATATCACTAATGACAAGTTTAACTAAGATGATCCTATCCCCTTGCCTTCTCACCTCCACCACACCATCCTTGAGGCTCTTATCAATCAAAAATCGTACTCCATTTTTATTTGAAGTTGTCCCTGTGTACCAGAGCTTGAAGCCGGTATTGTCCACCTCATTCGCCTTCTGCCTCTTCCATTTAGTCTCTTGGATGCATAAGATATTTACACGTCTCCTAACCGTTGTGTCAACTAACTCTCTTAACTTACTTGTAAGGGGCTCTACATTCCAGCTACCTAAACGGATCCTAGTTGGCTCGACTAGCTTCCTTACCCTTCGCATGTGCCGAGGTAGGTTGAAGACCCTTGCTTATTTTGCACCACACCCGGGCGCCGATGTGGCGCGCCACTAAGGATGTGACGACCCGATCCTTGCTCACTTGACACCATGTCCAGATCGCGACACGGCGCGTCACGGGGGTGACGACCCGGCCCTTGCTCATTTAACACCATTCTCGTGTTCCGACATGGCGCGTCGCTAAGAGGGTTACGCCCCAACGAGATTCTTTTGGGTTTCATCTCCATTAAAGTGGCTAAGTTGTTACATTGGCTCGCCACGCCTAACGCAACCCTCCTCATTTACCAGGGCTTGGGACCTGCTATGCTGGGACACCAAAGGCGCCCCACCATAGGCGGAGTTAGAGTTCACCTAATCACGTGTGTGAATTCAGTGTTAACTGGTGATTGTCTTGGTGGCTCAGGTTCTTCTCATGACGCTCCAAAATGCTCCACCAAGTGTGAATGCTTTCTGATGATAGTTTTCTGTCACAATCTTTCTGTTCTAGAATGCTGTTTCAGTCATTATTTGTACAGAATCTGGGCATTAGGTTAGATTATTGTGGTTGCTCTTCTAATGAAAGTTTTTCAGTTGTAATCGGTCCTTCAAGGAAATGGTTCTAATGTGCTTGGTTAAAGATCAAACAAAGAGGCCAACAGCCGAAAAATTACTTAACCATTCTTTTTTCAAGAATGCACAACCTCTGGAGCTAACTGTTAAGAGCATTTTTACTGATTTGCCCCCTCTTTGGGATCGTGTAAAGGCACTCCATTTTTGTTTCTATGTACTTTTTTCTTATTTCTGTTTTACATAATGCTTGTGATAGTTTTTCTTAGTGAATGACTTTGTATTTCCAGCTGAAGGATGAAGCACAGCTAGCTTTGAAGAGAATGCCTGCTTCAGAACAAGAAGCACTTTTCATGGTTCGTGAAAGTGTACTTTGCCTATTTTTCTCTACTTTTTTTTCCTGAAGCAGGCTAGATGTATCCTTCATATTTGTGAATCTTACGCTTCATTTTATTTGGACCATGTTAACATTAAAGATGTGGCTTCAAACAAATTTCATAAAAGATGGTAGGGATATATATAAGCAAAATGGTTGTTTTATAAAAAAAACAGAAATTTAAATTGTGATAGTATTATGTCAATGGCCGAGTATGCTAGTATTTCCTAATGTTTATTGGTTGAACAAGGACTAGGGGAGAGTAATTAGGAACCATGCTACAAAATAAGACTCATTTCACAACCCATACGATGTTAGTTTCTTAGGGATGAAGTTGATGCTGTAAAATGATCGCTCGTAAGCTATATGATGCAACTCTTTGTGGTAAAGTAGATGACTGCTAAAACATGTTTTAGCAGAAGCAATGGTTCATATGAAATATCTATTTAGCTTGTCAGGAAGTTGCAAACTCTTTTGTTCTGGGGAGACGCTTCTATTCCCTACAATGCGTACCTTTTCAGAGCTGCAGAAATTTGAAAGCACAAACCAAGGATGGATTCTGAAAGCTAAGCCCTTGAACACCCCAAGATCTGTGTGACTCCAGTATATGGATATGGCGCTCACATGACCATCAACTACTCATTTCATATATAAACAATCAACTAACATTATGTTTAGTTGCTTAGATAATACCATGACTACTCACAAGATGTATTTTGCTTACTGTATTGTTTCGTTAGCACACCATTACGTATTTTCATAGGCATAGACGCAATATTTACTTCCGTCATTCAATCCATATATGTGACTATTTCTGAAGGTTTGATGGTTTATGTGACAGGGTGAGTACCTACGAGGGTCAGTGCATGGAACTTCGATATTGAGGATCTAAAGGCTCAGGCATCACTGGTTGATCTTCTTATCTTCTATCGCTGTGACACCTTACTCGTATGTTCACTGGTTGGTTTTCTTATCTTCTATCGCTGTGACACCTTACTCATATGTTCTAAAGTCAGTGTTTTTGCCTTACAAGTAAGCTATATAACATTGCAGATTTTCAATGATGATCCACCTGAATTAAAAGAAGATGATGCTGCTAGAATAACTGACATTGATAAAGTTTGTTTGACTCCTTTTTCTTTATTTTAAGAAATACCTTAGTCCTGTCTACTAGGAATAATGACATAAATATGATGTGAGCTTCACAGGAAAGCTACACAGAGTGATTGAAGAATCCATACATAAAAGCATCATTTGCCATATGTATATATTCACTATGGAAAAATTTACCATGTGTCTTTCAAAAAAGGAGAAAATAGATCGCCATATGTTGGATTCAGATAGTAAGACATGTTTAAGTGGGGCCGAAATGGTTCCATGTAGATCTGTGTAGATGCGTTTCTGGATTCCCTCCATTGGGTACTTGAAAAAATGCAGTCCTTTTGTTTTTTTCTCGAACGAAATCCTTTTATTTTATATTTCACAGTTTTTCACTATTTGAATTTTGAAATAGCAAAAGACATCTGCTTGTTCTGTGTGTTTTTATATGCAAGAGAAATCTATCTGCTTCCTGTGGATTTGGATGTCCAAATGTTGCAACAAACTAAGAGTTTTCTCTCTCCTAATGATGGACAGGCTCAACAGGAGGAACATTATTAGGAGAAAAAAGCTCAAGCTGGAAGGCAACCACTACAATTGTGTCCTATGCAATATGAATGTTGAAGAAATGATGCCAGCTCTGTTGGCAGTTCCTTGGCATTCAGTGGAATCTTACGTCAGATTTCTTCCAAATGATAATACAAGCCAAACAAGCTTTTCCATATCCTTTCTTCATGGAAGTCTGCATGGCAAATCTGGATGCAGCATAATAACTTCATTTTTAACAGAGGACCTCCATCCTTCTCTTCTTGGAGAAGACGTCTCAAAGATGAAGGTCGACTACAAAGCATATAGGATTTCTGAAAACAAGCGGCCTGTTTTTCTGTCCTGGGTTGATTCCTGTGTATAGTTGTTTTTTTTTTTGTTTTTTTCTTGTTCTAGCCTCGCTTGGGCTTAGCCGGAGTGTTTCCTTTTGTTTTGTACAGTGGTTGTTTTTGTGTTTTAATAAAATCTAACAGTGGGTGCTTCCCCAGCTGTTTTCCTGGTTCAAAAAAAAAAAAAAACTGAATGTGCTATTACCAGGATACATCTTCTGACGATTATTTTGGAAAGCCAACACCATTGAATGGAAATAACTGCAGTCTGCAGGTTGAGTGAATCGATAACGTTTTAGTATCCTTTGGTTGTACATTCTTGTAAGGGAAATTATAGAACTTAGAGGAACAAATGTACCTTCAAGAATCTTTTGTATTCTGGTGAACTTGAATTGTTTGAATATAATCTTGAAGGCTTTGAAACTTAGATATGCTTGTTCTGAGATAGGGAGATGAAACTGGGTCTCCAGGGAGTTGTTTGTCAGAAACTGAGTGAATTGTTTGTAATATGTTGTCATTCCAGAGATCAGACCAAAAAGAGGATAGTAGAGCCATCTCCAATTTTACATTCAGCAATTTCTCTGAATAAATCACAAAGTTTTAGGATATCCTTGCACCGAAAGGAGCATCTATTAGTCTATTAGTTGTTGCATGAGGAACTTGACCATTGGAATAACTAGAAAAATACCCCGCGTGTTGCTGTGGAACTTTCTTAGGACTAAAATTATTACATCATTACATGCATGAGATATATGTCTCCAGAACAGTGCAAGCTAATGGAAGAATGAAATAAATCACTTATAAAATATTAGATGATTGAATTATAGGAGAATGTGATGGCCAAATAAAAAAATGGTATGGTGTCGACTCCTTGTACGTTGATAGACTGGAAACAGTAATTGCACTTAGTGGAAGATGATGTAACATTTATTATTGAGTGGTGATATGGCACTTAGTGAGCTATGACACATGGATAGCTTGCATGCAGAGATTAAAAATTAGTGGGGTTTGCTTTTATAAGAGATATAGATATAGATAGATGCGCATTCCAAATAAGCTTGACCCATGGAATTTATTTTTTATTGTAGAATTTGTCGTGTTTTAAGAGTCTGAGATTGATAATCCAAGGCCTCCTTTTCTCTTGGGCTTTGCACATTTCTTCCAAGCCACTAAGTGTTTCATCTTGGCATTGCTATCAGGCCCTCTCCAAAGACGATGTCTCCTTCAATTGCTGATTCCTTTATCTATGTATAGACTTACCTGTACATTCTTGTTAATGTAGCATTGCAGTATGCAGTATATATAAGTTGTGCTTGACTTTTGGAATTTAAACCTAGCCCTTTATTTATTATGCCAATTGCTCTATTTTTATTTTTGCGTTGAGAAGGCATGATATCCTCTTGGCTGTTACAGGTTATGTAGGCTCTTTGGGTGATAAGCCTAACCGTAATGGTGGAAATTAAAAGCCGTTTCTCAGTGACATCTGAGAATGTGGATCCTGCTTCTTGCAAAGGTGGGTTGCCTAACTGAACAAGATCAGTAGATCACTTCAGCCAAATAATCTAACTGGTTTCTCATTGGCTTTCTTATTTGAATAGGTCTGCAAGACCTGCTGTCAACAATTATCAACAAACTGGGTACGACTCTTTTCACGTTGTTCTGTCAGATTGCACTCTGATTAATGGCCTCAGCTGCCTGAGAAATAATTCTTGTTATTGCTTTGCCTAACCTTGGCTTCGTCCTCTTCAGGCACTGATAACCTGGACAGCCTTAGGAGGCTTGATGAGCAGTTCCAGAAGCAGGTACCTAGTGCTGAAGCTGGCGCCAGTGCAGCTGCGCAGGATGATGACGATGTCATCTCAGCTTGTCCCTGGAGAGACACTCGAAGAGGCTGCGGAGGAGAAGGAACCAGAACCGGAACAGGAAGAGAAGAAAGAATCGTAATTTTGTTTCGTGTCATCCATTGCTGTGAAGGGTCGTTGGTTAAGGGTTTCCATCAGCCACGCGAGAGACCTGCTCATCTGTGAACCCTGTATGTGCCTCATTCGTTTCCATGTGCTCCAGTTTTCAGTTTCTTACAAGTTTTTTTGTCCCAACCCGACAGTCGCATTCAGTTTTGCATCAAGTGTGCTTCAGGTTCCAAAAGCATTACTCCAGTATACTAAAGTTTTCTGAAGGCTTATAGTTTGTTAAAAGAGAAACTAAGGACATACCGATATTTTACAGATCCAACCTATGAAGTCTTGGAGACGGTATAGACCGGCATATATTTTCCTCGAGCCAGAGTGGGTTTTAGCAAATGTTTGATACTTTGTGTTCTCGGTGTCCAGCTCCAGCAGCAGTTTTACAGACCAAATTTTGCGAAAAGAGAAAAGATAAAGATTTTCGTCATGGCAGGCCCATAACTATTTTGAAGTTCTTAAGAGAATACACTAATTGAACGGCCCAGATACCCTACTCCAGAGTACCCCGCCTCAAGGACTTGAGGTCCGGAGTAGTGCCGGGCCGGGGTCTGTCTGGCGGACAGGTCGGCGGTCGAGGTAGGCGAGATCGGCGTCGACGAGGAAACGATGGAGATGTGGGAAAACTGGGCCTTTGCTTTGCTCTGCGGTTCTCTGATTGAATAGAAACTAGGGACGCTGGGCAAAGCTGAGCCATGATGGTTGTGTAGCGTGCACCGCTAATTGCTCCATTGTGTGTGTCATCCCACTGTTTGGAAACATCATGCATGCTTTTGTTGTTGCTACCTGGCTTGATCCAAACCTTAACATCAGCAAGCAACATCTGAATCGAATGGCGAACCAGTAAGGTGACGATTGGATGCAGATAAACAAGGAGCCAAAACTGGCAACACCGTCTCGGTTGCCAAACAAAACAGCCTATGGCCGAGTAGTCAAAACTCAAACGGAAGTGAGACCCGACTTTGCATAATCTCCAGTTTCTCAGGTCAAGCAGAAAGGATACCGTTGATAATCGGCCTATCCACGGATTGCCAGATCCATTTTCCTGTTCGTGATTTCAAGAACGAGGCGTGTAGAAGTTGTAGATATATCCCGTCTCCCTTGCCCAAACCCAAGCACAAGACACAAGAACACACACAGGAGATACACGTATATGAGGGGAGCCGTTCATTAGTCCTTCACGTATACATCTAGTCCATTTATATAGATGTCTGAGCCCATCACGGAATATATAGTATGAGCCCATCAGGGCATATATGGTATGAGCCCATCAATCATCTAATTGAAGAATTCTTAACACTCCCCCTTGGGTTTAATATTTTAGGTAAGTTCTCCACCTAACCTTGCAGCATTGTCCCGCTATGCCAAAAACGCTTTCTATAGAAAGCATATGCACATAGAGAGTTAACAAGTATATGGCATACTTTGTAAGGATCATTTCATAATCTTGACCTCATGTTACTTCTAGAACTCGTGAAGTAAAAATATGAAGTCTACATAAACAATAAACCCACTTTCATAAACGGTGTCATAATAGAGCCATCAACAACAGAGGTTAGGAAGTCACTTCTAGGTATTGTTTGAGACCTTCAAAGTCTCGTGAATGGCAATCAATATCTTGTAAATACTCCCCCCAGATGACAACATTTGTTGAAGTCATTCACTCCCACCATTATTTGGAAATAAACATAGACATGGATAGTGCAAGTGAGATTACAAGATTTCCACAATATTTAGTCTTCATGACATTTGTGTCGCTATTCTTCAGGAACATTGAGATAGAGAATAATGTAGAGGAATTTATTATATTCTAGCATGTATACATTAGGATGCATATTTGTGCACTTCAAAGTTGCAATGACACGCATCTTCGAGATGTGACATCATACCATTATAATTTTCTCTATTCATAATAGTCGTGACTCCTTCTGGGATTGATTACATAGTAAGACATCACAAGTATGTATTTCTAGCGTAACGTGGAAAGTATTGCCAGTAACACCAAATATATCATATCGGTTTTCAGAGGATACTTCAATTCCAAATCTTCAGGTGGAGAACGCATTATATCATAAGTATATATACACTTATAGTAAAAGCTTATGAAATGCGCATGTGCTTATATGGTATACCTTTGTTTTTTCAGCTCCTCTTTTCATTCTTATCTCTCAGGTCTTATATGGATCTTTATTCCTTCCAAGGAATTCACTATTTTTGGTGTATTTAGACTTATAACCATATATTCCTTCAAGAAAAAAAATCCTTCAGGGAGTTGCTATATTTATGGGGAGATCATTTTTTGTTAAAGACAATATTGGTATAAGATTTCAATGTTGCTCTTCATAGATTTTTAGAATCCCATAACTGCATATTTTGATTCATGCCATTAGTCAGATTCATTATATAGCT
The DNA here is from genome assembly GCF_019320115.1 of Miscanthus floridulus. NCBI lineage: Eukaryota > Viridiplantae > Streptophyta > Magnoliopsida > Poales > Poaceae > Miscanthus > Miscanthus floridulus. The sequence continues at coordinate 113,231,678 of NC_089585.1, read as the reverse complement.
GAACATATTTTGTAAAAGTTATGCCGGAACTGGTCTCTATTAGGACCTTTTGAACCATCGCTTTTCACCACCCATTATTCAACGATGACCCATAAGTATCCGAACATCAGGTTCAAGATATTCAATTAGCGATTTTTGGTTCAGTCTCAATTGCATGTTTCATTTACCCGATATGAGAGCTTCAAGCACTCTTGCCATGGACTTTGTTCCAGATCCGGGTTCTCACAAAAGAGACTCTATTAGCAATTATAGAGATAAACAAGTGTCGACATATATTTTCCCGACTTAATATCGATCTTCATTATTTCCCAAAACGATAGATCCATTGTTCCGTTTTCCTTGCTTTATAGTATGTGCGCATTGCTAGGATTTTCATCTCCAGGATGAACTTCATCATGAGGTAACTCACCAGCAGGGTGATTTCTCTACAGGAGTAAGAGAGGAGTTTTATCACACATAATGTGAGTTTGCTTCGTGAGCATATACTTTTGATTTAGGCCTCTAGATCTTATTTGCAGGCGTCCCCGCATAATTTGATCAAAATACTTAAGTTAAGTGGATATGAAATTAATCCCGGATATATCCACATCTACATCGGGTAGAAGCATTCATTTAGACTTTAACCAATCTGGTTGTTCCTCATCAATATAAATAGTTATCTGGCATAACTCCATACTATATAATAAAGGAGTGTAACTAAAAAACTAGTTTAGTTTGGATTTGTGCATTTTAATTCATAAATATCAAGGCATTCCATAAAATGGGCATTCATCTCCCCCTAATGCCGAGATATTTAATAGCATACTAAAATTCCCCATTCACCCACTTCTAGTGGTGTATATGTATGCTTTAGTGGTGATTTATTTGGGAAATATTACACACTTTATTAGGGGGTATATTACTATTTTTATATGCAGTGAGCTCAAACTTTATTAATGCAGTTGCATGAATACTGCGTGTATTTCCTACTACAGGAGGAGTATCCTCAACTTCTTGTTGAGTCCATAACCTATGGTGATTATAACTATTGCTCTGCAAGTTCTTAAATTTCAATAAATCCATATGCAGCCTTCTAGACTTAACACCTTGTTGACACCGTTTTTTGCACATGTCAAAATGATCGGAGTGGACTAATCAGCAAGGGGAAAGTTACTGTATATTCTGATAGCCGATGAAAGCCAGCTTGTAAAGATGGTTGCCGATAGCTGGTGGTGGTCGATGGAAAGGTTGATTTAGACTCGGGCGTTGCTGATGAGGTTGGAGGTGTTATTGTCGATGCCGATGAAGGGAGGCTTGAAGACTACTGCCGATGAAACAGGGAGTATGCCGATGAAGGAAGACTTGAAGACTACTGCCGATGAAACAGGGAGTATGCCGATGAAGGAAGACTTGAAGACTATTGCCGATGAAATAGGGAGTATGCCGATGGGAAGGAGGACGGTGAGATTTCCATCGTAATTGAGGCGGACAGGGAAATAGATAGGAGTTGATTTCCTTTTCTATATTTGTTAGAGTATAATTCATGTAAGAGTCACGTGTTTCCTTAGATATGGGCTTGGTGTCCTAGTTGTGTTTGGTTGTGTCTCTTTAGATCAGGGTATAAATATGGAGTGAGGGGCAATGTAATGAATATATCAATCAATATCAAAACCAAGTTTTACTCCTATTTACATCTACTTACTTTTCGGCGACTTTGTCAATTTGCATATTTTTTTCTTTTTACGAGTTCTCATTGATTCGGCGAGTTGCATTGTCTCAGTGCGACCTTCGGCGACTCTCGAGTTCCGCGTGAGTACCTCTTGGCCGTGACTTCCGGGCGTATCGCTGTTGTCAGGACCAAAGTGCTCGTATCTTCATCCTTGTTGATTAACAGGTCAAATCGACTGGCACGCTTTGGATATCGATTCGGGTATTAGCCCTTTGTGTTTGCAGATCCACTTTTGCATCAACACATCTTTTGGCACGCTCGGTGGGACCAATCAATCCGATCAATATGTTCAATTCCGAGATCGATTCAGGGAACATTATCGCGGTATCAGAAGAAGATCTTAAGGAAGAGCAGAGGCAGGCTATGGAAAAGGCTGTAGAAGAATACAGGCAGCTTTGTCTGAAATCGTTTAGCCTGAACAAGAGTGGACAAGTCATCCAGAAGCAAGATTTGCCGTTGCCTCGGCAGGTTACCTTTGACTCCAATCCTGGTAAACTTCAAGAGATGGTTAATTCTGCAGTAAATCATGCTTTAATTAATCATTCCAATGTGTTGTCCAATACTGTTCATAATGCTGTGGTTCGAACTCTCAAAGAAGGACAAACGGCATCACATTATGTTGGGCCTGCCTATCACCAACTAGAGCCGGTATCTGTTAATACTCCATCGGCTCCCTCGGCCATTATGGGTACAGAAGTTACTTCTCCTCCAGTATCGATAGGCTTACCTAATATTCAATCTACACCGATACGATCAGATCCGGTAGGACGAGTTCAGCTTAATACAGATCTAGCGGCATCAGCTATGTCAGGTCCTGTGTCTCAAAATAGCCAGATTCCTGCTAATTGGTGGGGATATGGTATGCCTCCGGAGTCATCTGCTTTCAATCCTGGATTACCTCAAGTGTTTGATGCAGTAGGAAAAGCTCCTATACTATCGGCTGTTTTGCCGATGGCTCAAGTGCCTCAATATGCCACAGCAACTACTGTGCAACCAACTCCAGGGGGTTTCCAGATGCCTTTGGTTCAAACACCCAGTTCAAATCCATCGGCAAGCTTACTGTCGATGCAGCAGAAAGCCCCTGTTATGAGTCAAACTGGGGTTCAGTTCATGCCTCAAGCTGGTTATAATTATCCAACAATGTCAGTAAATTACCAGCCATCGGTAAGTTTTGTACCAATGAGTTCTAATAATGGTTGGTCAGGACAGTTACCTGTTCAACATACAGTTCAGCAAAATCAGCAGGTTGCAAGGATTCAACAAGGTCATATGTAAACTGGTTTTCAGAATCAAGCATCGGCAGCACAGCCGATGAATCCTTTCCAATAGGTTAATGGACCATAAGTAACGGCGAATATGCCGATTGCTGGAGATCGTGGGCCACAAAGATATGTGGAGGGATATCAGCAGGCACTTCCTGTAGAAATTTAGCCAGTTCGTCATCAGGAGGCTGATGCTTTTTGGGCTGATAGGATAGCAGAAATTATGAAGGATCAGTTTGGGATAAAGCCCAAGGTCAATACTTATTCTTATCGGACTCCATATCCTCCTGCATATGATTTAATTCTTCTCCCAAATTGGTACAAGGTACCAGATTTCACTAAATTCTCCGGGCAAGATGACACATCAACAATGGAACACGTCAATCGCTTCATTATTCAATGTGGAGAGGCAGCTAGCAGAGATGAATTAAGAGTTCAATTATTTTCATCATCTTTGTCTGGATCGGCATTTACGTGGTTTATTTCATTACCACCAAATTCTATTATTACCTGGGCTGATCTAGAAAAACAATTTCATAAGTATTTCTTTGCTGGAATCCATGAAAAGAAGCTTACCGATTTAGTAAAATTGAGACAGCGCAATGATGAATCGGTAGAGAGCTTTGTGCAAAGGCTATGAGATGTAAAAAATAAGTGCTATAGTCTGGTGCTGGATGATCGGTAGCTTGCCGATCTAGCTTTCCAAGGGTTATTGCCACATCTTAAAGACAGATATGCTTCTCAGGAGTTTGAAAGTCTCAGTCATCTTGTGCAAAGGATCTCTAATCAAGATACTAGGGTTTTTGAACCTAAAAAGAATTGGAGTAAAAAGGTATCATTTGTTGAAGAAGTAGGAGATTCTGATTCTAATGAAGAACCAGTTATTGGCTTAGCTGAGTGGGTTAAGAATAAAAAGCCGATATCTTGTCCCTTTGGTCAAAAAGAGCCAGAAAAGTTTACCTTTGATATCACCCCGGCCGACAA